>NC_139353.1:181535190-181547690 GCF_055883805.1 Amblyomma maculatum
CTCACCTATGGGGCGGAAAAGTGTAGGCTAACGAAAAGAGTTGCACTTAAGTTTAGAACAACCCAGAGAAGTATGGAAACAAAAATGAAACGGGAAATGAAACAGCTCTAACGATAAGAGATAGTGCTGCGTCTTTGAGGAAGCACGCCACGGCAGCCAAGCAATACCCGAGAGAGAGGTTTATTGTAATCTGGCCGAGCGTCCCGCTGGCATCGACTGCCCGTGGCATACACAGTGCAAGTTTTATCGAGGTACAAAGTGGTGACAACGGGGCGGATACAAGGGGGCGGCACCCCAACGCCGACACGTGTCCACGAGTTGGCTGCTTTCTTATCAGCCAAACTACATTCCACTCTCCCCAGACAATGCAGTCCTTACAGCGTAATTGAAACACATCAACTGTTGAACAACGTTCGTAAAGTCCACTGACGCCTCAGGGCTAAGATGTGTACCGATCCGGGAGATGTCTTTGTCTTGTAGGATAACGAGGCCCCGTGGAGGCTTCATGAGCGCTTTCTTTGGCACAATGCACCGCCTCGAGATTGCAGTCGAGGGACAGGAGGGCTCTGGCGAGGGTCCTTGTCTTGTTGCAAGCTCCCTTGGGTCGTCTCGGTCTTGTACACTCGTGCTGGCTGCTTGTGCGGTGCACGGTTCTGCAGCCGAAGTCTGTGATGGAGAATTCTGCCATGGTTGCCAGGGGTCAGATACGCCGCTGTAGCCGGGGTCTTCCGGCGCTGTGTTTGCATCAGCCTCCCTTACGCGAATGTAATCTTGATGCCTCTTCCATTCCATGCCTCCACTTGGCGCCTTCACCTGTAACACATAAGACTCTGCTCCTGAGAGGGAGGTCACCACAGCCTCTAACCATCTTGGGCCTTCTCTATAGTTTCTGGCAAACACTGTGTTACTCTCGGCGGAGGTTCTCCGAAATTCCCTTCGCCCACGAACCTGTTGGAACTGCTTTTATTGGACTACTGAACAAGCGTTAGGCTTCAGTAAATCGAGCCGAATTCGAAGGGTTTACCCCAATAAAAGCGAAGCAGGAGATTGCTGAGTGGTTGCGTGTGGAGTGTTCCTGTACACTCGGAGGAAACTGGCCAGCCTCTGTTCAATGGATCGGCATTTCAAATCTTTGCGGAGGGCTTCTTTCATTGTGCGCACAAATCTTTCAGCCAGACCCTTAGTTGGATGGTATAAAGCTGAACGAACATGGGTTATTCAATTCACCTTGAGGAATAACTGAAATTCTTCGCTGCAAAACTGCAGCCCGTTATCGGACACGATGACTTCTGGTAACCCAAAATGGCTGAAGAGGTCACGAAGCGTACCGATAATAGCTTCTGCAGAAGTCGAGGGCATTTAGAAAACCTCTGGCCACTTTGAATAGGCGTGTACTACCACCAAAAATTGCGTTGAAGAAACGGGCCAGCAAAGTCGAGGAGCCGGGCCCACGGCCTAGTAGGCCAAGCCCACGGATAAAGGAGAGCTTGGGCAGGCAGCGCTCGTTGCTGCTGGCACGATGCACACGACGGTGCTCTCCAGGCCGGCGTCAATTCCTGGCCACCAGACGTAGCTTCTGGCAACCTCCTTCATCCGCACCACGCCTGGATGCCCTTCTTGTAGTTCGTCAAAGATGGTCTTTTGTAATGAGCGACGAATCACAATGTGCATACCCCAGAATAAACATCCGCCGTTCACTGACAGCTACAGCGTTTTCAGAACAAAGGTTTTCATGCGTTCATCTGTCTCCGGCTCGAGCCATTGCCGCGGCGTACCCGCGTGAAGCACTCGGCGTAGCGCAGGCTCTCGCAACGTTTCTCGCGCTACGTCCGAGCTTGTGTTCGGAAATGTTAGCCATCGAAGTGCATAGCAATCGGTTACCTCATCAGCGTCTTCTTTCTCTCCGCTATCGAGAAGTGGTAGACGTGACAAACATATATTATGGTGAGGCTACAAAAAAAAAACATAAAATAATGTGCCTCTGCCCGTGCCACTAGGTACAACGGGCTTAGACGTGACAGACAGTCTGTTTCTATGTTACTTTCTCCTGAGCGATACACTAGGTCGTAACAATAAGCAGACAGCGTGATGGCCCCCCTCCGCAAACGCGCAGCCGCAATGCTCGGTATTCCATTATTTGTACCAAGGATCGCCTTTAAAGGTTTGTGATCAGTTACTAAGCTGAATTGTCTGCCATAAAGGTAGTAATGAAATTTCTTAATGCCGAAGACTAATGCCAAGGCTTCGCGCTCTAGATGGCTGTAGTCCCTCTCACTTGGAGAGAACGTGCGTGGCGCAAACATGATCGGTCATCTGGAACCGTTTTGTTCCACTTTCGCTAAAACAGTGCCTAGCCCATAGGATGAAGCATCACACATTACTTGAAGCTGAGCTTCTGGATCCTAGTGGTCCACCACCGGTGCTTTTGCTAGTAACGCTTTTACTTTTTTAAATGCAATATCGCACTGTTCACTCTATACCCACGGCGCATTCTTACAGAGCAGCTGATTCAATGGAAATATAACTGTTGACAACTCTGGCAGAAATTTTCCGTAGTACGTTACGATACCGGTGAATGTTCTCAGCTGCTTTTTATCGGTGGGGATAAGAGCTTCCATAATAGCCTTCACTTTCTCCGGCGTTGCAGAAATTCCCGCTTTACTGATCACGTGGCCCAGACACTGCAATTGTGGTTTCAAAAATTCGCACTTCTGTGCCTTAATCCGCACGCCCCTTTCTTGTAACCGAAATAGGAGTGATTCTAAGTTCCCAAAGTGTTCCTTTTCGTTTCGGCCCATGACGAGAATATCATCCAGGTAGCATATTACCCTATTCAGTCCTTTCAACATGTTTTCCATAACCTTTTGAAAAATGGCTGGAGCCGATGCAATCCCGAACGCTAGGCGATTTACTGCGAACAACCCTTTGTGCGTATTCAGGGTGAAGTACTCGCGGGAGTCCTCGTCCATTACCACTTGCAGGTATTATTCAGGTCAATCTTTGAGAAAACCTGACCACCCGCAAGAGTGGCGAAGATTTCTTCATTCCTTGGTAATAGATAGTTGTCGATGTTTAAATATGGGTTAAACGAAGCATTGTAATCTCCGCATATGCGTACGCTACCATCTTTCTTTACCACTACCACAATTAGTGAGGCGAAATGACTGTTAGACATTTGCTCAACTACACCAAGACCCAACAACTTGTCCAGTTCGTTCTCCACTGCTGCTTTCAATGTGAACGGAATGCTCCTAGCTTTACAAAACTTTGGCTGTACATCTGGCTTGATGGACAGTTGAGCTTGCTCACCTTTTTTCTCCAAGTTCATCGACGAACAACTGGGGGTGCCGATCCAAGACTTCCTTAAGGGTGCGGCGACCTTCTGCATCCATGCGATTGGCGCTATTCTAGTCGAGCCGTAGCTGATGCATCCAGTCTCTTCCCATGAGAGCACGTCCCTCCTGGCGCAAAATGTGCAGAGGCAGCTGGAGAGACTGCCTCCGATGCTTGACATTCGTTGTTACCACCCCCTCTGGACGCACGCACTATCCTGTTTACCTACGCAGCACTACCGAAGCCGAGCGTAACTTCATCTGCAGAAAACAGGAGCGAAAAAGCTGATACGGCATCACCGATACTGCTGCCCCCGTGTCTAGTTCCATTTTGAGCTGCACCCCTTCAACACACATTGTGAAGCATATCGGTTCTTGCCGCGCTCTATCCAGCGTTGCCGGGAGCAGTGGCTCTACATCCTCCTCTGTCTCGAACGCGCCGAAGCTTTGCCTCCTGCAGTCGTTTCGTTGCGCATCTTGCCCGGTACGTTTCGTAGTGTGCGAATTAGACGTCGGCTGAGAGCGGCACACTTTTTGGATATGACCTACATGGTGGCATCGGAAACACGTCGCTGTTCGGAAACGGCAGTTACGATTCCGATGACGCGAGCCGCATCTAGAGCATGGCGAGTCTTCTCGTGCGTGGCTGCTCTCTGTAGCAAAATGTTGGAGGCCCTCTTGAGCTCTTCCAGTCGGCCGGCACTCAGTTACATTCTTCGTAGCCGCCTCTACTGATAACGCAATCTCGACTGCCTTTTTTGAATGTCGGTGACGCATCCTCAAGAAAAAGCCTCTTTTGTATGTCGGCCCGGGACAAGCCACACATGAACCTGTCTCTCGGAGTTCCTCCTAGGTTCGCTCCGAAGTCGCATGTGTCTGCGGATTCCTTGAGGTCTGCCCCGAACTTCGCAATGCTGTCAGTCTCTAATTATGTTTTCCGGCGAAACTTTGCTCTTTCTGCGATAACTGACGGCCTGGATGAAATATGCTTTCGTAAAGCTTTCTGAAGTTCGGACAAAGACTGACTAGCTGGCGTATTAGGTGCGATTAAACTCTTCAATAATTTTTACGTCTTCGGACCCACAATACTAAAAAAGGCGTCTACCTTGCTGCTGGCTGGGATGTTATTCACATGCAGGATTGCATTAAACCTCTCTTCGTAGGTTTCCCAATCTGACTGAGATTTATCGAATGGTTCCACTGGCCCAATTGTCACAATCCTTGATTCGTTCGGGTCGCTCAGCAGTGGCTGCTTTACGCTGGCTTGAACTTCAATATTCACGGCCCCTGTGGAGGCAGTCATCCCATCCTCGTCGCCAGGAGGATGCTGTGTCTTGGAGGAAGCACGCCACGGCAGCCAAGCAGTAACCTAGAGAGAGGTTTATTGTGATCCGGCCGAGCGTCCCGCTGGCCATCGACTGCCCACGACAAACACAGTGCAGTGCGCTTTTATCGAGATACAAAGCGGTGACAAGGGGGCGGATACAAGGGGGCGGCACCCCAACGCCGACGCGTGTCCATGAGCTGGCTGTTTTCTTATCAGCCAAACGCTACAGAGAGGAAGTCGGCAGAGTTTGTGAGATAAATAATTCAAGTTATTAGCATTCTAGAGGAAATCAAGAAGAAATGGGCATGGGCAGGGTGTGTAGTTAGTAGAGAAGACATCCGATCGTCGGTTAGGGTAACAAATTCGGTTCCAAGGGAAGGAAACCGTAGCAGGCCTATTCACCCTGCTCTACGCTAACCACCGATGATATACATTGGACACCATCCTCCCGTTTTCTGCCAATAGTGCCGAAGACCACTATGTAGCCGAGACATCCTTCTTTGCCGGAGAAGTCAGCTGGCTTGCTCGCCTTCGCATCTCAGCCTCACAGGATTGCTCTAAAGCACAGTAGGATGCCCACCACCCTCACTTTATATACGAGCCTGGAGATTTGGTCATGCTGTGGCAGCCTATCAGGAAGCGGGGTCTGTTGCAAAAGTTGCAAAAGCTGCTGTGGCACTACGATGGGTCATTTGTTGTTCTTGCCCAGCTTAGCGATCTCAATTATCGCATCGCTCGCCTCACCAAAAATGGCCGTAGCTCTGCGAAAAGTGAAGCGAAGGGAAGATGACGTCAACAAAGAAGTGGCTCGTGCTGGGACACGCAAGTGGATACTGCTGGGTCCTCGACGTTTGTCCTCCGACAAATGAAACCTCTCTCGTAACAATATTGTGTAGTTTATTGTAGAGTGCAGAGTTGAGGAAGGAAGAAATTGCAGGAGGTTTGAAGCAGTTCAAGCTATTACGCCAAATCTGACAAGAAACCTCTTATGGGTAGATTTGGCTATGCTTGATTTCGTAACATTTTATACCATGTCTTCGTTTCTATTTGAAGCCAAGTTTGGATGTATAGTTCCTACGCGCTGCGAACTATTTTGTTGCCGCTTTCATCTTAAGGCACCCATCATACGGAGTGTAATCACCGGTTCCCTGTATTGAAAAATTTACGCGATACTTAGTAAGATGGGCTGTATTTGGAAATGGTATTTAGAGGAACCACTTAATCAACTCAAAATCGTGTGGTGCGTTTTAATGTTATAATAAAGGTCATTTTTCAAACAAATTATTTTCTTTATGTACAATTTTCCTCTATTTTGCTTGTTCTCCCTCTTAATTCACACCATGTTTTGAAGGTAAATGCCCACAAAGAGAATCTTGAACGTCCAACTGCCAGTCAAGATCTGGCGAAATGAAGATGAAAGTAGGTTAGTTTAGATTATTTTATTTTTCTATTTGCAGGCTGTTTGTTCTGTGTCAACTATAATTTATAAAAATTATTTCAGAACAACACTAAGAAAGGGACACTTACGCCATATATCGAAGTTATCTACGAGAAATGCTACCTTAAGTCTCCCATTGAATGAAAACCGAAAATAAAGTTGCTTTATTTTATTATGGATATTGTTGAATACACGAGTATGGGGCGAAAAGATCAGTGAATATTTTTGCTGGAGCTGAACAGGCGCCTCCTTATTTTTGCAAGAGCAATTTTAGCATATTATTGAACTTCCCCTTCAGGTTTACTGCAATGCAGGGGTTGGGAATGAGGAGTCCATCTATGCGCTGTTTGCAATTCGATTTGTGTGTCTCATGCTTATAGTCCCGTGGGAGGTTTGTTCCGCGTTTCGCACCTTCAAATGTGACAGCTTCATTTTCAGAAAATGCGGCGTTTCAGGCCGCATAAAATCTATTTGAAGCAAGTCAGCCCGTTAGGCACTATTCATTTTCTTGTCACATTTAGACCGCCCACGCCGCCTTTCCGCTGCACAAGGTGTCAAATCATGCAAAAAAGAAACAAAGATGCCAGTCGTTTAAATCACATTTTTAATATTGTCATCTAAGCTTTACATATTGCAAAAGCAGCTTTGTCATCTTTACAGCTAAATATTTAGGACATACTTGACAATTCATGCCAGTTTGAACATTCCTGATTGAAAACCTATGGCACTCGTAATCAAGAAACAGTAAGTGCAATGTAGGCTTTTATGGGAGCAGGGGCTCCGGCCGCCAAGGGGCCGGAGGGGCGCAGACACGCATGCATTGGCTCATCGTCTCGAAGTTGTTGCCGTTGCTGTCGCAGCCGCCGTAGATGAATGGCCGGCATTGCTTTGTCTGAGCGTCGTAGTAGAAGCGGGGGAAGGAAGCCATACAAGGACCGGAGTGCGGGGGACGAGAGCACACATCATCCACAGATGCTGAGGGAAGAAAATATAAACGATCATAATCACAGAAAAAAAAAAAAAAAGCTCGGCAAAGACAGGATACAGCGAGAGGCACAGCTCCACATACCCAAAATATGAAATTACTGAGTCACTATCGGTTCATTGGCACGCTTGGAGGATACTGGATTATAGCATATCATTATGCAGAACCCCATTCCGCCTCGTGTTGTGGGCAATTAAAGTTTCATTTTTAGCGCCGTCTGAGCGGAAACGTTCTTTGAACTACTGGGTTTTTTGAGCACACTTATGGAGATCGCTTAAAGATTTAGGTGAAGCAAATATCGCGCCTAGCTCTATGTAGTTTAAAATTGGCTTCAATTTTCACTTGTCAACAGCACTCCGAGGAACGTCGCCTCCTTATAAGTAATGCAGCAATGCATCATCCTAATAAAATTATTTCTGGAAATACATCTATGCATCTATTACCAGAGTTTAATTGTAACGTTTCTTTCACCTCCTTTTTACGCGCAAAATGGCATGATATTAAGGCCATTTTAACCAAGCACAAATGTACATACCGGGCTGTGCAATGAGCGCCTCTAGAGGTTCTCCGGGCAACGAAATAGCTGCAAAGAGAGAATGAAAGAGGCACGTTTCTAAAATGGGAAAGGCAAATGTGTTGACGTTGATGAGAAATGAGGAGTTGCTCTCTGATGTGCTTTACTTTCCCATATAAAAAAAGAAAGCACTCACGTTTCTCGGCAGAGCAGGTCATTTCGCACTGTCGCTTGGTCTCGTATCGGTTCTGGTTGCCTCCGCAGCCGCCGTAGATGAACGGTTCACACTTGCCAGACTGGGCGTTGAACCACCACATAGGTATCATTGCCTTGCAGGGCCCGGTTTCATATTTCTGGTCGCAGTTTCCTCCGAAAACAGGTGCTGATGATAAAAATGAAAGCACTAATTGCAAAATTGACTAAAGGACTAAATGCACAAGCTAAAGTGTGACGTTTTGGCGGCTCTGATTAATCGAGACGGGATAACGTCATGGAGCTCTGGACCAATCACAGAGCACTACCGCAGTATGCAAGAGTGCTTGCCTTATATGGCCATATGGCAATAAATGATCAATTGCTAATAAGTAACAAAAATTATTTATTAATAACTGTTTATTCACAAACCACAACTAATTCTTTAATAATGAGTACTAATCATTTGTACTAATTATCTTCTATTAGGTACTGATTACTAATTAATGATTCAATAATACTTACTGATTAGTTTCAGTTCCATAACTAATTAATTCATTACTAATTATTGGCGCGCACCCGGTAAAATCAACCAGACACGAATAAACGTAGAACAACTGCATAGGTATGCGTCTTTTACCTTCTATTCCTTCCGTGTGTAACAACAAGTGTATATCAATCTCGCCCTTTCAGTCGCTACAAAACTGCCTCTTTGTAGCGGTGGCGAGGCATGTCAAGAGGTCGGAACGACTGCTTTTATCTTGCCGCCCTCAGTTTTTTGTAAAGAACACTGGAAATAAACTGATTGATTGATTGATTGAAGATACAAGGATTGCGATTTCTTCGCTGCCGAGCAGAATTCACTAAATAAATGCACTCGCAGAATGTGAAAAAGTAGTCGCTCGCTCTACACGTAGCAGCATTCATTGCCACATGCGCAACAATCGCGTAGCACTCAGGCTTTCGCCTTTTATCACTTTAGTCGCCAAAGTCTCCTCCAATTTTTTTTTTTATTGGTAAAAGGAGATGTCTGCCTGGTACTGGTCCTAGCATGCTACTTCTGATGTGAATGACAGAGAAGAGAAGGCGAAGATAAAATTAACAAAAAAATTAAAAATGTAGGTGCCACACGCTTTCACACACAAACACACGCAGATGCGCTTCAAAGAGTCGCTATGAAGAGTCGCTTTGACAAATGTTTTTAATGCCTTGGTAGGTCGCGTAGCCGAAGACCCATTACACCAAAGACCGAGAACGTGTTCAAGGCGCAGAGCTGCGTGTTTAGTCAAGCCAAAATAATTCGCAGTGTCCTGCGATGGGCAATGAACCTTTGACAGGAGGTTATGAAATGTTCGATATCGTCACACACATTAAATGTAGAGTAAAAAGGGCTGCTAGCTATACTGATTTTATGTATAAAGTAGCTTATGCAGGACATATTCAAGCGAATTCTGTGGAGGCAAATACGATGACATCAGCTCAAATTGTGTAGAATTCTGAAGACATGGTTGGGTCTATTTGATGTAGAGGTCGGTGTTGGTGGTCCGCGTCGCGCCACAGAGAGTGCTACAATTGTCATTATTCAGTGGCTACAAGTCTTGCGGCATCTCTCCGTGCGAATGGGATTAAAATTACTCTTGATGAATCTAGGCGTACTAGTTTACCAGGGACGTCGACGTAGTCATTGCCCGCCATGCCGCTGTAAGCACGTAACTACTGTAGCGCAATGCGGTGGCGGATCTCGCAGGCCTCAGTGTGCAGCTTATTGAAGTCAATGATGAGCTGTTCCTGGATCCGTGACGACAACCAATTGTAGTGCAGTGCGACGATCATTGAAGATAACACATGGGGCAGGAAGGTTTTGTTCCAGGATGGTCGCATTTCATTGAAGCGAAAATAAAAACTACTTCGGTTGTAATAATGTCGATGAGTTTTGAATGACCCTTGCTTTTCAACGAGCAACCTGCTTTCAGAGATTGTTAAACTGGGGAATCTCGTATCGGGGGACAAGCCGAGATACTCATCAACTTCCGTTTATGTGTCGGAAATCGTTCCTTTTATGAAAAAGAGATGGTTCGCCCATCATTGTACTGCAACATTTCATCATGGCAACCTATCTGTGGGGGTACTGATAGGTGCCATACCAAATGCCTAAAAGCGTGCCTCGGAATTATTCAACACTGAGCTCCGGATGGCTACATTGAGGCCTGCTGCTGCGGCATTGTGCATAAGCCAACGGCTAATACAACTACCGGGTGCAGATATGGCAGGTACTGTTCCGCTCAGCTGATAGCACTACTACCAGCCAATACGTAGCACCCTTAGATGTCTAGCTAGCGTAATGGGTCAACACTTGCAAGGCATGGTAAATGCGGTAGGTGACACTCCCCGGTGTCTCCGATGTCTGTTCTAGGGTAGTATGATGCACGTAGCTGGAAATGTAGCGTTTCTTTCGTTATATCACGATTAGAACGAGCGGGAAGAGGTCTCGTTAAATAAGAGCAAAAAACTTGCCTCCAACGCTGCGAGAGAGAGTCTCTACCATTTTTGTTTGCCAGTGAAAACATGCGACATTCTACTATCAGCATCGCTCATTTGTGCACTCGGGTTAAACTGTTGTATGGCCTTTCATTTTAAATAACAAGTTTTGGTTGTTGTGCATTGATTGGTCCCACTGTCAGGTACAGATTGATCGGTGAATTTGCTTAGTAGCACTGAGTATCAATGTTATGGCTGATCAAGATATTAATTTATTTAGGACATGTAAAAAGTCCGCCTTAGTTCTGTATTTTGTAATATGAGATATGCTCTGATTTACTCGAAGATTAGGACCGTAAAACACCACATATCTATATGCATTGCACCAGCTTTCATGCAGTTATGTGCGCAAAAATGTTTGTTTTCTCGCTTTTCCGTTTACACATAGTTAGCCGTGCACTAAAATAATTCGGCAGTTATAGATATGAATGCTTCAGCAGTGCCTTAATAAATGTATTAATGCTTTCGCACCACCGCGCAACATGGCAATAAAATTACAGCAGAGTAAATGACCATTATACATACCAGGCAGTGCACTGAGAGCCAGTAGAGGTTCTCCGGGCCAGAAAATTGCTGGGAATATACCACAAAAATTAATTCAACAAAATAAGTAATGCAAACGAATAGAGTCTGTCATAAAGAAGCTTGGGTGATGCGATCATTAAAACAAAAGTTTCCGAAATCGAAGAATGAAAATTTCTAGACATTAGACTTCTTCCCACCTAGTCTACTTTAATGCATTTTACACTAGTGTTTCTGCAAGCATCTCAGCTGGAATTAATTTCGAAAGGATGTGTATTACAAAATGTTTTCTGCCACCTATATTTAAGCAAATTTAGCAAAAAGGCAGTCGATGTCATAAGAGTAGAAGTTAGCTTCGGCATCCTGAAAACATGGCATGGAGTTCGTTATAAACAACGGAAATCATTTCTTCACGTACGCAGCATTGAAAATTTCTGCTATAGAAGCAGCAGTTAATGATCATGAAAGAAATAAGAAATATTGGATACCTTGAAAATACTGAAACATTTTTTTTCATTTATATTACTTTGACCCAATAAATACAGTTTTCTGCGATTCCCGAACGCTAAGCTAAAAGAGTCGAGTGAATGTTCAACGGCTTCTGATGTTTCAGTTTTGTAATAAACACTCACGTTTCTCGGCAGAACAGGTCATTTCGCACTGTTTCTTAGTTTCGTATCGGTTCTGGTTTCCTCCGCAGCCGCCGTAGATGAACTGTTCACACTTGCCAGACTGGGCGTTAAACCACCACATAGAAATCATTGCCTTGCAGGGCCCGGTTTCATATTTCTGGGCGCAGTTTCCTCCGAAAACAGGTGCTGATGATAAAAAAGAAAGCTCTAATTACATTACTGGAAATACCAATATATTTTCAATCTTACGAAGCTAAAGGTACCATCTGTACCAAGACAAAATAAATTCCGTTCTTTTTAAGCCCTCCAGAATCGTCTATTAACATACAATTCCCTCATCCCGCCGCTCTTAGAATATGCCGTAATTATTTGGGACCCTTTCACATTAACCACCATTCATAAACTAGAGCGAATACAGCACAAGGTAGTTAGGTTTTTGTTAAACTCATACGGCCGTGCATCTGTCAGTGAGCTCGGGAAACGCAGCAGATTATCCCAAGTTAAGGAGCACAATTGGGTCTTTCGATTAAAGTTCTTACTTCAGCTGATAAAAGGTCACTATAATATTAATACTTGTAATTATTTTTTTTTCTTTTCAGGTTATAACATGAGACAAAGGCACGATCTGACAATAACTAACTTGAATGCGTGAAATAACTGGTTTAAATATCCTTGTTTTCCTAGGACAATTACTGAGTTGAACGAACTTAACAGTGAGACTCTTACTCAGAATAGTGTAGTAATATTTGAAAAGTGCCTGCAAATGTTATGAATTTTATCAATTTGAGGTTGTGTGTACTCTTGATGAATCTTCGTGTACTACTTTAGCAGCGGCGTCAGCGTAGCCATTGCCAGCCATGCCGCTGTACGCAGGTAAACACTGTAGCACAATGCGGTGACGCAGCTCGCAGGCGTCATTGTGCAAGTTATTTAAGTCAATGATGAGCTGTCCCTTGTAAGCAATTGTAGTGAAATGTGACAATCATTGAAGACAACCGATCGTGCAGGAGGGTTTTGTTT
>NC_139353.1:181550190-181879190 GCF_055883805.1 Amblyomma maculatum
TTTTATTTACGAATCAAAACCTCCAGGTCAACCAAACTCTCAGCGGATTTGGCTCAAAATAGTGTGAGCTAAATAGCGAGTATATTATTTATTTATTTTGAAGCATTTTCTTCGAGAACAGTTCAAACAAAGAGAAGATATTTCCATAGTACAGCAAGATGATAAACTCCGACTGTTCTTCTCCTTAGCCATAGGCCATCCGTGGTTTTTGGCGAGCTGAGTGATCATTACCACTAATGGTGAATTATAGTTTTAAATACAAGCGTTAGACGACTGAATCGCTTTTATTCGTGTCATAAGGTGCGAAAGCGTTACATTTTTTTTTTTTTTTTACATTCGTGTTAAGGCGACCTGTTTTGCTCTGAGAGCGCATTATTACAAGGACTTCACTTGTACTGGAAGGAAGCGTGTTTTATATGCAGTAAATTGTTTTTAAAGTCAATGACCTGAAGGAATGAAAATTGTTTTTAATTTTACAATTACCATTTTAATTTTTTTCTTGGTCACATCAGAGCGAAAATACGTTATTTAGAGGCATCATCTAAAACAATTGTTATTTGCACCTTTGTGTCTACTATAGCATATTATTGCACCCAAAAGCCCTTCTTAGAGGGTGCTAGAAAGACATATTAGAAGCCTTGGCAGTACTTGTATTTAAAGATACGGCGCCCAAATTTCAAAAGATTGCAGCAGTGCCTCTCCCTTGCTTAATGCCCCAGTTTTATGCTAGTACAACATTGGAAATCCAGGATGAGAGCGGATTTAACATAAAGAGCTGGAGAAAAAATGGAGGGGAAAGTGGAGACTACGGGAAGATTTATTTCCCGAAATCTGCGATATATTTTCAGTGTTTTGTGAGAGATGCTTGCTTTAATAATGTAGCAGTTAGTTTCCCTGATTGAAATATGATTCCACAGACAACGTAGTTGTCCCATCTTTTACCACCAACACACGCCAGAGTTTTATTCCTAACATTATGAATTTCATGTAGTTTAAAAAGCATACAAACCCTCCCTAGAGGGACTAATACATCGTAAGTGCTTATTCCTTCAGAAAGAAATATAGTTGTAAATTGCAGTGACTCATGTGGAAGGCTCTGACTTGAATACAACGCGAAACTTTCTGCTAGTGACCGGGTTGTAGCATACGGATATTACGTACTGTGTTTATTTATAGCAGCACAATATTTACTGACCTGTAATGTTCGAAAGGCGATAGAAGGCCAACAAATATCAAGTAAAGACTTAAGGATGAAGGTAACAAAAATAAGTGGCCCGACTTCAACTCACCAAACGCAGTGCTGACAACGGCGAGTAGAATGTAGACCTTCATGTTGGCTGCAGCAGGCAAACCCCAATTGAAGCCGGGTTGTTGCAATCAATTTTATACCCGCTGAAACAATAGCGTGAAGGCATCATATCGGCCGCCAGCCATTATTGATCTTTGCAGATAAGCGCGATGAAGCTCGCCAGGCTTGAAACCCACCCCTTAGGGCGTTGTTTTCGAAGCATTCCTTTTGATGCTTTGATTTAAAGTTTTATCATTGGCTCGTGCCGCCTGCAACGTCCGGTGGTGATAGGCTAGAAATTGTGTCGTTCATTGGCTCTCATGCGAAAGATAAGGCTGACGGACTGTACATATCAGAAACTAATTGTGTCGAACATTGCTTCAAGAGGTGTCCCCGCCCGCTTGAAACAGTAATATTGAAGTAACCTTAAATATGGTGCTCTCCAAAAAGCGTTAGATTTAATACGTATGCATTACGAATGAATAAAACCTAATTTTAATAGCAAATATGTAAGTATAAGTGTATTACATTGGCATGAGTACTCATACCTTCGCGGATAATGCAGAACTCTCCGCTAACAGCGGCAAAGGGCGTATTTCTTATGAAAGGCGACCGGCATCTTTTAAAACTGGGGATGTACGAAGTAGACACTGAAGAAAATGTATACGAAATTCAATATGCGCGCTATAAGAATAACGGGTTCTGTACAAATAGCATGGAAATATGTTGTCTATATTCCCTAAAAGAGCGCTCGTTAGACCTAGCCGTAGTTTTGTGTTGAGTGGGTCGCTAATGTTCTTGTCCCCCGTGTGGCAGCACTTACTCGCAAAAATATAAATGCGCCCTCGTGTGTCAGGCGTATTTAAGATTCGTGAAGTGGAACACTCTCACGGTTCGTGTACAGACAACATTAATACCCAAGAAAGTAGCAGGTGGGACAGCGGCCGATGTAGCTTGGTTGGAAGAGCATCGGACGCGATATTCGGAGGTCGTGGGTTCGGTTCCCACTATCGGCACGTTGTTGTTTCTTCTACTTTGTATTTTTTTATCTTTCACCTAAACAGATTACATTACTAATATTTGTGATTATCCAAGCAAAAATAAAAAAAGACGCAAAGTACAATCCCCAATGCTTTCCTTGGCCTCGCCGACTGTTGGCTTCTTTCCTTCATGCATTAAAACGAGCACCCTCATTTCCCCTTCATTTATCTGCTTGTACAGATTACGGGGGTCGAGGTTCTGGCAGTCTTGAAGTCATAGGTAGCGTAAGAGGGCTTTCGACCTCGCTCTTGATCACGTTCTACGTGACGCTGGCGGTAGCACAGGACGTCCCTCGACTGCCGCTATGGTTGGGGGTGGCGCTGGTGAACACTCTCAAGGTTCGTATACAGACAACATTAATACCCGAGAAAGTAGCAGGTGGGACAGCGGCCGATGTAGCTCAGTTGGAAGAGCATCGGACGCAATATTCGGAGGTCGTGGGCTCGGTTCCCACCATCGGCACGTTGTTTTTTCTTCTACTTTGTGCTTAATTAACATTCCCCTAAACAGTATACACAACTAATTTCTGCGATTATCCAAGTCAAAATTAAACAAAAGGCGCCAAAAATCCCCAACGGTTTCCTTGGCCTCGCCTACTGTTGGCTTCTTTCGTTCGTGAAGTCCTACAGTAATATTATTCGTTTGTAAGTATCAGTGGACAGCGCCCTTAATAAATTACGCCTATTTAAGAGCTCACTGCATGCCCCCATATCCTTTAAAATGCCCATAAAGTTCATAGCATACATCGATCGGCCTACGCCACTCGGTACACATTACGTTTTAATTGAGCAGAAGCGGTTACATAGCGGAACAGTTTTTTTTTGCATAAGAGCAGAAAATTAAAATCTTTTACGTCTAGTTCGGCGTGTACTATAATGGCCCTGCGGTCTCTGTGCCTCCTTTTCAATTGAAAACCCTAGTGGGTTTTTATTGTACACTGAGGAGAAAAACAATCTGTTATGACTAAGGCACGGCGGCAAATAGGTATTTTTGATGCTCACAGGAAACCACGCTGCATTAAGGTCAGTGTTAGTAATCTGTAGTACGTATTATTATAGTACTTCAGCTGGTAACCTTCGAAATGATCAAAATTTTCATGAGATTTACTGAGCTTGTTGCAAAACAAGGTTGTCTCCTGTAATGATTCAGTTAATTACCTCTTTACGCACTCCATCCGCCTTATCTCTTCCAAGTTTGTCATTAATTCCTGTCTTAGTCATTGAAAACTCATAATGGCATTATCATACCAGCATGTTTTTTCATTATTTTGCGAGGATAAATTATTAACAATGTGACTACAATATGAGTATGGGATAAAAATATAAGCATGGGAGAGACCTTCGCACTGCAGGGTGTGTAGTGCAGTTGATGACGATGATTATTATTATAATCAGGAGTCTAGCCACCCAATTTTTGGCCACCTCATGCAGCGTTCGCGTTTGCCTAGGCCTTGGTAAGTCACCTTCAGGAATACTAGTTTCTCGCCTTCCTATTTAAATGCTACGAGCCACGATCAATTGGTTTCGTGATTTGGAATTTCATGCCAAAAGCGCAGTGTTGTTTTCTTACCAAAATTTCTGTCTTCTAATTTATTATCCCCACATTTAAAATCTCTGGCTTCACAGCCAGATACGTTATTGAATTTACGCAAACCCTTTTCGTAAACTTACAGAATTCTGCCTTACAGACGAATGCCACAAAAATGCAGCGCTGTTTAGTTGCTACTACAGAGTTACCACCACTCTGCCAAATGTGATCATATAATAAATACAGAATGTCCTCCATCCCATTCTTAATGTTCTTGAAAGCTGTTTATTTCACCCTCGCCACACACATGTATATATGCCCAGTATTTTGCTAACACTGAAATCGAAGTGGTTGAAAACTTTAAATCACTCGGAGTATACTTTTCACAAAACATGACTTGGTGTCACCCGTTAATAATTAAGGGGTATTATTAACGATGCGCCCTTAACGGTGCGCACACTCCCAGACACCCTTAGAGTGAGTGGGGGTAGCTGTTCCGGTCGCGAAGGAGATGCCCTCGACTTGCGTGGCAAGCTCAGCCGGAATCCAACTACCTAGTAGTGACAGAAGGGGGTGGCCGTTTGGTGCCCAGCTGTCGCCGGTTCAAACCAGAGTAAGGATCGGAGTCAGAAGTAACAAATAAAACACAATTTATGCACAGCAAGAGACGATACAAAGGAACACACAAGATCACTTGAAATACAACAGACGAGAGGTTACAACAGAGGTTACAAACCAAACAAAAAAGAGCTTTACGCCTAGAGTGCAAAGTTCCATATCGTTTTCACACTGCAGGTGTATTTAGGAACCACAACATATTTTCTGTTTCATCAATGTATGATTACGAGCTATGTCGCATGTATAAACTTGGTGTTTAAAAAAATAATTATGCCATAACAAGTCTCGCACGGCTAACAAAAAAAAGCTTCCCTTCTTATAATGTATGCCATTTTGAAAGGTGGCATATAGCCAAATGTAGAACACATTATGGGCATCAGATGTTGAAATTCCAATTACGCACAATTTTAAATCGAATAATTCAAGAAACGGACACTGACACCTGTCGTATATCGCCAAGAGAACTGCGCTCAATATTTGTACCATGATGTAACACAGCGACTTCACTTTCTTTGCATTATAATGTTACTTTTTTAAACGATGTTCCATGAATCCTGTATACTTTCGTAAATATACTGTTTTCCCTTAGCCGCACGCTTCTCTGCCGTTTTCGTGGTTGTGGGTCAGGGCTCCTCAAGCTGTTCTGACAGCTTTTTTTCTATCCTCCATGTTCGCAGAATAAAATTTTAATTTGAATATGAAGACATTTACTTCTGAGATTTCGGGGTTTAGGTCACTACTAGTCCTGAATGCCATCTGTATTTAACAGTTCCTGCGTCCCGCTACATACCGTAAATAGCGGTTATCAGCTAGACTAAAAATTTTTGACAGCTTTTTTCTTGGTCTGCCTTCATTTACAATTATGCCAGCCATTCATCTAAATAAGATAACAGATAACAGGGCGTTCTTAGGTTAATATCACGAAAGATATACTGTTAACAGCTCGTCGCCACTCAATATTGTTACGCTCTTTGTGAAAAAATGACAGGTGCCTTGACGCAAAATTTTCAGTATTTATATGTATAATATTTTTTGTTGCCTTCTTAACAAATTGACAGCCGTGGCTTAGTGGTTTGGCTGAGCTGAGAAAATCGAGATAATATTCGGTCTCAGTGACCGCGTTTGCATCCAAGAAAAAGTCTAGGCGTCCAAGTAATCGGCTATGTAGTGTGTGATAAAGACGAAACGATAGTTGAAACCATTCCGTGGTTTTCAATATGGTTATCATAAGTGGCTCAGTTGCTTTGGGAATTTTAATCGAACCAGCGTTACCGAAGTCCCAACTCCTCTGATCATATAAGGCATTTCATAAAAAAGGACTGCCATTTTTACTGCAAACTCTCCACAGTGTATTTGAACTGAACAGCTGTTATCTGATTAGCACCAGCTTCTTTATTAAACACATGATTATCATCAGTTGCATTTGATTTTTCAGGTTTAATGTCTCGAAGCGACTCAGGCTATGAGAGACGCCGTAGTGAAGAACTCCGGAAATTGCGACCACCTGGGGTTCTTTAACGTGCACTGACATCACACAATACACGGGCGCCTTGCCTTTCGCCTTCAGAGAAAAGCGGCTGCCTCGGCGAGGTTTCTATCCCGCACCCATAAGCACGGTAGTCGAGCGCCATAACCACCGCATCACCAGGGCGGGTAAGCGTGATTCCGTTCTCTCAACGGTAGGCTCCACTCAGCAGCATCACCTAGGGGGAAGAAGAAGAAACTTTACAAAAGCGAATTAGAGCACCGAATAAAACGCTCTTCTGTCGGCACAAACATGTTCTTCTCTGTTAAACGAGTTGGCTATTCTCAAGCGCTTTTAGTAATGTAGGAACACCCAAAGTGTGGTTGTTGGTTTTAAAATGTCTGTCTATGCTTTTCTTTTCGACTGTGAATTGAGTCGACAATAAAACAAGGTAATGTGGGGCAATGGATTAGTGCTACAATCGCCTTTGTGATATTTTTAAATTTTTTTTGTACATTTTACAAAAAGCATCTAAAGCATACTCCATGGGGGTGTGTTCATTTAAGGTTAAGTTATGGAATGGTTTTTTTTTTATTCTAGGCAGCCCCAAAAACCAGGGGTGAAAAAACCCTGAGGTAAAATCGTTTTTGTTAGGGTGCCGCAACAATTACACAATGCAATTAACTGCACTGAATTCATCTAAGGCTTTCAATGAATGTGTGGTACCTGTTAAGTAGCGTTGAGAAAACGTTTTGATCCAGAATCAAGCCAAAATCAGCATTTAACTAGTTGACACACTACTAGGGAGGAGAAAGAATTTTTACTCTACTGCCGAGAGATTTGCATTACGCGGCGGTGCGTCATCCTTTTCTCCCTTTTTAGTGGATCTTAGTCTTCTTCACCTCTTCCGCTGCCAATGTAATATGAGCTATCTTACGCTGCTGGCTCTCGCAATAAATTTGAAATTGCACTGTCTGCTAAATTTATCTATGTAAAATGTACCAGCTACTTCAACTTTCATACTAATATAGCTAATGACATCGGTCTCTTTATCTGTAATAAATGTGATTTTGGCTTCTCAATTACTTCTTGCCGACTACCCTTCTTTGCTTGACTAATTTTTGCACTCTCGACCCATGCATATTCGTTGCTTTTTAACACCTTCTACGGAGAAATGTTGGAAGAAACTGTTCGCTGAGCGACTGTCAGACCAATTCAAACTATCTAGCCCTGCGGAGCACCGCGTCCTTAAAGTAGTGCTTTCTGAATTCACCACATTTTAATTGGTGATAGTTACCATCCGACTTTTATTTTGTTTGATTGTTTTTTATGTTGTACTTTGTTGTTTTTTACGACTTCTTTATTTACTTTTTTTAAATTAGATATTTTTTTTGTTTATGGAGATAAACAGCGTTCTCTCTAGGTGCCAGGTAGCCAAATTTGACTTGCCACTTGAGAAAGCCTGTCTGGATTCCTAATAATTTCATTATTTTTTCTTTGGAATGAAATAAAGGAAGGCCGAGCTCACATGCTATGCTTACTCGTTAGCGCTTAATTTGCGTCACCTGGCCTACAGACTCCGTATGCCTCATGACATTCCTGGCAATGTTAGATAGCTCTCCCATATACAGGATGGCCAAGCTAACTTTGGCCAAGTGTTAGAAAATACATTTAAGGTAGCCCAGAGAAACCTCTTGTATACAGCTGCCAGCCATCTGGAGCACCGCAGTCAATTTCGTATTTTACTTTTAACTAGTTAGCAAATGGGATTGCCTTTAGACTACAATTAGGTTTTGCAAAGTTGGAGAGCACCTTTTGAAACCTGCATTCATTTTATTTTCGATAAAGAAATCCTCACGCGTATCGTTTTTTCAAGCTCTAAACAAAGCCGACGAAATAAAAAAAAAAAATACGTGACTGGCGAAGTTGTGCGCCACAATTATGCTTCTCTCAACCTGGGTTTCAGTGAATGAAATCAGCTGCTTTCTTGAATCGCAGACCCCGTTCCAGAGGGAGGCCGATATGTCTGCGGTGGTTTCTCCGTCCGCTTCAGGCAGTCAGCGCACGTGGTTGTACAAATCCCAAACGATATCACTGCGCTGGCTGCAACCACCGCCAACATCTCCTACCGCTGGGACTGGGCTGTCGATTCAAGGCCGCAGCTAGTTTCATTCACTCAGCAAGCGTGGGAGGGCACCGGCACGCAAACACATGCTGAAGCATCGGTTTATGATGCCTGCTACAAGGACATCTTGAAAATAAACAGAGCCTTTAAACGGCATTCGAGGCATGCGACCGTGGGAGGAAATTTTTTCGCTTCCCCTGAGCCCATGATACATCGCCTAATACCTTTCTCCCTGTTCTCGCTCTTCCCTTTCCCCGCATCAAATGAACAATTCGCGACCATGTGCCAAAGACTACGCATCCAGCCTGCTTTGTAGGGTGTTGCTGGTGGTGAAAACATCTATTCTAAATTTTGAAGTGCAGTCTCTAGTCAGGGACTCCATTGGCAGTTGCCGCCGCCCGCAGACAATGCGTTAGGGCCCTTTGGGCCTTTAGGTCGCAGCAGCCAAGCAGGGTCACCTCCGGAAAACGGCAGAACTTAGTCACAACGAGGGCATTGAAAACGTGCCTCAGGCAGCCTATAACGCGCTACCCAAGACTTATTCAACGGTGCTGCAATACAGCCGCATACTACTTTTCAGTGCAGTACGAGAAAGTAGGAGGGCCAACTCTCGAGTTGCACTCTTCACATGCGAGCAGAAACGACAGTAGGTCATTGCTAACGTTTAAAAAAAAGGAACGCACCTCTTCTATGCAAAAAATGTATACAAGAGGGGAAAGAACGCAGGCTGCGCATAAGTAGCAGCTACTGGTGCAAGATCTGGCGACAGGCCAGCATGGAAGACAGGGGATTCTATTCATCAGCTCGATCAGTAGTCCAATATTTCATAAATTTTGACGGAACTAGGCTACATTGGCTGCTTAGGGCATCCATCTTGCTTTTCATTTCGTCCCCACACCTGCTTATAGGCAAAATGTATCAAATAAATGTTATTTTGCCATGAAATATTATTTTATAGTGATTGAGCAATTGATAACAGACAATACCACATGGTGAATAATAAAGACGTGTCTTCAGAATGCAAGCCAACTAAGAAAACCCTCATGCATTTACCATTTGGGATTTTTCTTTTCTGTAGCCAACACTGTACATTGAAAATGTGGCAGAGAAAGATGAAAAACATTTTTTTTTTTGATGGCATCGAAACAGCTCTCTCAAGAAGAACGTCACGTTTTGAGGATAATAAGAGAAACACACCGACGCATTCTGAGGTGCTACCACTCCAGAGCATTGATGAGTTCTTAATACGCGAAACGTGCTGGATGGCAAACGTGATTTCCGACCACAGACCACAAAGGCAACAGCGCAAGAACGAGGTCGCAATACGGGAAAATAATTGCACCCAGGAAGCGAAAGACTTCAGGATAATGTGATGAAAGCCCACTCCTTGATACTGTAGCGTGTGCAAAACAACTTGACACGAAGAGGATTAGATAAGTGCAGAGAGGTGTGTAATATCTGACTTGCTATCATATACCGCGATACAGTTCCAAGCTCTTGACAAAGAGCAATGTTTCGAGATTAGAACTTCAACAATGTCGCCATAGTGTCAGAAGATAAGAAGAATTGCGGTTTGACAAAGCAGCCAATAAGAGGAGTGGTTCTATGCGTGAGCAAAGATAAAATTGACGGGTAGATTTTGGCATTAAGTTTTGCCCGGAATAAAACAAATATTAGGGTAAATTACACTGTCGCACACTTCGCTTTCCTATAATGCGTGTTTATGCAAGAAACGTGCAGCTTCCGTGGCGGTCACTACAAGAATCCTAATTTGTTTAATCAAACGTCCAGTGTTACACGATTCTTGTAAATTGGTTCATTATCCATATGTGTCGTTATCGTAGTGATGTCTTTCTTGATGATGTTTAGGCAGTAGCCTACCTAGGTTGTACTTCGAGGAAAGCTTAATGACCGTAAGAACAAAAACGAAACATTGTTTAGTTGTGTCATGTTGTACTACAAACTATGAAAGAGAGAACGAGCGCACAAAGGTGTTTCTCAACGAAGCATATTACGAGATCTGATCACGGGACCTCACGAGACATGTGCTGTCGGGGACAAAGGTCCCTGGCCAGCATGTCCGGTGGTTTTGAACTAGGAGCATGATGTAAACGAATTGCCGCCTTATTTCTCCAGCAGTCTTGAAATAACTAAAGCCCTACTTTCACATCATAAAGTATGGTTCGAGACTACTGTAAAATAGGAAATTTATGCGCTTTGTCTGCAGTCTGCGTGGTCCACAGAGCTTTGTCCCCGATAGTACATATCACAAGTGCACCCTGACTCTGCCCGATGCGGGTCTTATAAGTGGGCCTTACTAACTAGGAATATTTTACTAAAGCAGCCGGTTACGCCATTACATTACTGTGGCCTTCGGCACTTGTTATTTGGCGCGAAGCTGATACAGCCTGCTCACGCATATAAGGAGGAGGTGGAGAGAAGTTATGTGTGGACTGTATGTAAGCTGGAGATTTAAACTAGGGTTGTCTTAAACAACGTTAACTGGCGAATATGGTTTGGCCTCTTGCAACTTCTAGGACTCTTTGACACTTAGAACTTCCTCAACTTGCTTTGAGATGAGGAACTCGTCCTCAGAAGCGTTAGCGACAAGCAAACCGTGAGGACGGTTAACTTGAGGACAAGATTGTTTTAGCGTGCCATAACAGTTGCAGCGTTTCCAAGCTGTTGAACGCATATCGCAAGCTTGGGAAATTTTTGAGCTTGAAGTTACATACAAGTGATATCTTGAAGCACTGATTCATGTCCTGAAAATTGGAGTGCTATGCTTAAGTGGTAACGTTGAGTTTTATGTTTATAGGAGACCATTGTTGCGATATGGGTCCCAGGCACGGTTTACGCTGCTCCCACCGTTGACAACAGGAGCCATGCTTGCGCCGGCGTGGGATGGCCGTCGAGGCGCCAAGAGGTCGGGGATTCTATTCCCACGCTGCGGAATCCAGCACCCATCTCGCACGGTCGGAAGGGAGCAACGCAGTCTTGTCTATTCTGCCTGACGCCTTTATCACCGACAACGAGTAACACGTTCCTTGTTTATAGGAAGCTGAAGTACGGAGGAATACATCTCCCGATAACAAATAATAATAGTAATTAGTTCACGAGAAGGGAAAGGCACAGTATCTGTCACACTTGCTTCTGTGGACACCTGAACTGCGCCATAAGATAGGAGAAGTAGGTGAGATTGAAAGTGGAAAGCTAGAAATAGGAGCTCTAGTGGACGGCTACGGAGTATTTTCGACCACCTGGGGATCTTTAACGTGCTTTCACATCGCTGAGCGTCCCTGTGCTCGCAAACCGCATCCATGCCAGACAGGCGCCTAAATTTCAGGAAAGACCCGCCGGGAAATTGACCTTCGCCGAAGACAGACTCCCGGACTGTCTCAACTTGCTACTGAATTTCAACAACCGGCACAACATGACATCGCCATCAAGACGCCATCATCGCCTAGTCACAGGAGGGCATGCGCGGAGACTTAGTTATCGCATTCGGCTGTCGGTGACACCTGTATGTTCGAGGGTGTCCTACTGATTAGACTCAAAATTGAACTACATTCCCCAACTAAGAATCTAGGAACAGCAATCTGTATTAACAGGGTGGATATGTATTTGTCACGGCTCTCTTCTGCTCTCTCGGCTGATACACGTTTACCATGTACAAATGTAGTACATAAATCTCGTTCTTTGGCACTCCTCCTTGGCTGTCTCTTCCTCGTCGCCCACATACCCTGTTTAGTTGATTACTGCCCCGGAGACTCGGTTACATCATCTTACGATCCTCCTTGCAACCCTTAAAAGACAAGGGTCCGCCGCCTAGTAGAGCAGTTCTCTTTCGTCGGAACAGAATGTGCCGGTGCTATTATCATTTGTACAGACGAGGGCTTAAACGTGCTAAGAATCTACGCAGTTGCTACGGAAACGCAGCTGCGAATTTCAAAAGTTTCATACAGCAGAAAAAAACTGTTAAGAATTTTGGTAGCCGCCATTGAGATCAAAGATATGGTAGCTTTTTCGGTGTCCCAATGAGCTCCTGTGGTCACAGATGCAGAATGTATTGGAGTGACCTGATAAGAGACTACCGCTATTGCGAGAGCTTCGGGGCTTGGAGTTCTGGTGACATCCAAATAAACGACCTCATTTTGAAGGCAATGATTCCTGTGCAGTGTTTGCACCCTGTACGTATGCTTGTCCGCGTTGTAGAGTGTATGGATATTCTTAAAATTGGCGAGCATCTTAAGATGTGATGGGCTCGTGGTGATCTTAGAGGCCGTGACGGCAGTCGCCCTTGCCTCCCCCCCATGCCAAATAAAAGAAGTAGTGGTACATTTTTCTGAACATCCATCTTCTCGCAGTCACGGAGCACGTAGAAATAATTTACCTTCTGCAATTTTCATGGATGCAGACACTCTGACCTCTGAAGCTGTAGACTCGGATGCATCCGCTATATACAGTATCTGGAGTTGCCACCCTCATTCGGTCAACCGCTAGCCAGTTGTTTAGTCGTATTTTTCTGATTCCTGTTTTTGTTGAAGCACGGCAGGCCGTCCCCGAGGATCGCCTATCCCAGGTCTTACTTTGCGTAATACCTGGGTTGCAGAAGGATAATATAGGTGCCATCGGCTGCTAAAACAATGTCTGCGTGAAAACTCTAATTACTAGAAACTGTGCCACGGGAGACGAAAGAAAAAGTAAATACGAAAAAGTGAAAAGTCCAGGCGGTTGAGTTTATTTCAACAGAGGGTGACTGAGAGTAATCCATTCACCACATCGAGTGGGAGTGTATACGTGGATTTGTGCGGATGAGCGGCTGTGACTCCGGGTGCACACGATCGTGAATGAGTGCTTGCGAGTGTGAATGGACATGCGTTTATAAGTAATAGCGAGCGGCTGTCGGTGGAAATGATTGGATATTGGGAGTTTAAGCGCATATGCGTTGCTGAGTGGCTGTTAGTGTTATCGATGTTTCCGAGTGTATTAAATTGTTGCGAGTGGACATGTGTGAGTGTGGGGTATTATGAGTGCAGGAGCGCTGAGACCTCGTGAACGTCTGGTGCTCGGTTATTACGGCGCTAAAATGTCAATGCGAAGCAGAGAGACAGGAACATCATAGTTGACAGTTTAACATAATACGATCGGATTGGGTTCTTTACCGAATGCTGGCACTACACAGTGCACAGGGCCTCGTAATTCAACGCGCTCGCTATTGAAGATGCTGAGGATAGATTTGTTTTCAGAATGTTCCTTTTTATTTTGTGTTAGGGCGTAGAATGTCATCAGATGCTCTATGCGGTGTGGTTTGAAGTAGCGGCCCTGTGCATGACTTCACTATCGTGCAGAAACCCCAGCTCGAACATGTTCAGACGGGGCCTTGTGACGTTTTTTATGTTGTTTCAAACCCAGTGACCAAACAGAGATTAGCTTCGATACCTGGTCTCGATCGGAATGCCACTTGACGTGGTGGTAAACTGATAGGCTAGTCAGGTGCGTGTGAAGCTAAGAAAATACGAGAGATCTCTTCACCAATCAGTTCATTTCTTGGTAGACGCAGGTCGACAATCGGAACTTTCCTGAGTTTGGACTTCAACGCTATATGTTTAATAAATACAAAAACTTTCATCGGTCCGACATTGGTCCTATCTTGGGGTTAGTACAGCTATACCTAAATACTGGCTGTCGGGCTTTTTGGCCGACATTCATGCGCTACGAAAATTTGGCGGTATGGCGGGCCTCCACATACGCTCCAAGTGAGCCCCTAGTTGGGCCACTCAGATTAGTTGCAAACGTCTTGTACTCATTAGACTCAACGAGATCCTCTCATAACTAATATTCTCCTTTAAGATTCTCGTAGTAATAGTATACCGTTTGTTTCCTTCTTAGGTTGGATATGGTAAACAGCCCTCATTTACAACAACTACGGGCCAGTAAATGAATGGGGGTGGATTTCATTCATGCTAAAGGTCTACGGAGGAGTGCGCCTACTCTCGAAATATGGCCTGTTTTATACCACCCTCGTCATTTGTAGGGAGCGGGGTATTTTAAGGTCAGGTTTGCTCAAACATGAGCGAACCCGTGTTCCTCCCCGTCTACGGCGGTGACGCCAACGTGTTGAATACTTGTCCGATTCACACGCCCATGACATGGATAAGTAGCTAGACGTCCGTAAACAAAATAGTGCTTATGGTATATATTAGTGCTTAGGGGTTCCAACACATTTCGTGTTTAACCTGGGCCGTATCCATCAAATAGGTCGGCTCAAAACGCGTTCGCTTTGCCCTGACGTCATTTTAACGTAAGCATTGAAGAGAAGGAAGGGACGCAAACTGTGGGAGAACAAGGAGGCAGACAGCAAGCATTGATGGATGGTTCCATTTCGGTTACTTGTATTTTTAAGGGCCATATGTTGCCTTCTGGACGTGTTCAGGCTCTAAATACGTTTATATGGCTAAAATACAGCGGAAATATTTCTTACAGCGTACAGAATGCAATTTATTTTGCAAATGTTTCAATGTTGCTTGCGGCGTGCCGAGTAATGTCCGCTCCACTGTGTGCGGACTGTTTTCATTGCGCAGTAGTCAAATTTTTGTTTTCCAACATCCTGAAGTACCCCCGGAAAGCACCGTCAGGCATGTCGAAATGATTACTGTGTAGGTGGGTCCGCTGAAGCTGCCGGTCACAATCCCTGAGCTTCGCAAACGGAGGGGCGATGGAGTGTCTGACATGTTTCTCGCGCTGAAGAGAACGCAACTTCTGAGGCTCCGCACACAGCAACCGAGCGAGTTTGCTTTCAGTTGCGTTGCATGTCTTGTGACGTCGGTAAAATCCAGCCTCTGCAAAATAATGTCAGCGCCAATGGTTGAGATACAAGGCCAATGGAGCGAGGGGGCGAGAGAAATTGCAAACGCGTTCCAAACCGCACTCTCGCGGATTCGGCAAATGAGCTACTAAATCTCAGCTTGTGGCAGTAGTGCGTGTTTGCAACGTCCCTTCTAATCATAACCTACTTGGCCGGGCTCTAGGTGGTTTATTTATCTTCCATCTTTGCATATAATTTTTTTATTTTTTGTTGCGTTTCTACAAACCATTGCACCAAGCAAGCGAAATAATATATGCCTGTTTTCGTTATTTTAATAGCTCAAACATTGTAGTACTGAAATTCACCGAATATGGTAGTGTTTGTTTTTCGAAAAGTTTGCTATAAGGCATAAGTTGAGCAAGGGGGAATGGAATGTAGTAGATAGAAAGTTAAAAGAAGGAGTGAAGTCCAGTTTTACTGAGGTCGTCGCAGAGGTTGGTGGTGTAGTGCTTGTCCATTGTCCAATTCTCGTAATCACAATCGCGGTTCCACCACAGGCCCACCTTCAAGAACAGCCGTTTTCTACCTGGAGCCGTCGCCGGGTACGTCCACAAAAAGTTACGCACGTCACATATCGTTAGGTGAAATGTCAAAGTAAGGGCACCTGTCCGTCACTGGCAGATATTTTTCGTGCCACCAATGACGAACAGATAGGGTCAGAGCTGCCCCTTCCCGAATCCGGCGCACTGATACCTCCTCCTGCCGAGTAAGACTACAGGGGAGAGCGTGCCAACACGAAGGAATGAGAGCGCGTGTTCGCTGGCGCAGAACTTGAGAATCGGAAACATGGGATAGGAATGGATCTGGGAGAAGAGGAGAAGGTAGTGGGTCGCCTGATGTGTTAATGTGCTTCATAGCATCCGCTTGAATGGTATGTGGATCGCGAGCATGACCACGAATTCATTGTATGCGCACAGGGCATGGGTACTTTGAACACAGCAGATGAATGGACTGTGTTATTTGGAATGTATGTCGAACGGCCTTGAGCTGCTATTGCGAAAACAATACTACTTCATGTTTAGAGCCTTCAGCGTGGAGCGAACGCACCCATGTGACGCTGTGACGTCATACCCCACGTTAATCTAGGGTGACAGCTGGGCTTGCAACTCAAGTGGTTGGCGTCGCGCGTGAAGTCCCACCCACGTGACACAAAAGCGAGAGATGGGCTTGCAGGAGCTGCCAACTTGGGTCCCTCGTTTCACACGGGACGGTTATGTCAGAATCAGCCTGCTAGGAGCCTGGCAATCACGTTACCCCTATAGGCCACTAAGGCACGTCCATACGGCTCGGTTAAAGCGGGGCTTTATATGTGGGCTGAGGACGAAGAAAAAGAAGAAAGCTCGGTCACCAGCCGCAAATGCGATATTTTTGGTTCAGCATCGTTGTATCCTTGTAATGTTTTAATTTTCCTCTACTGATCTGTCCGACCGTTATCTAATTCCGTCGACGTTCTGCGGAGGCGCGTGATAATATCATGACTGTAGAAAATGACGTTTTGTCTTAAACCGCTCAGATGTTAACTCATGTTTTGGCAATGTGGTGTCATTGTGTCACTCACCAGATTCAGTGTTCCTCCTGTTTGTCCTGAAGAAGAGACAAACCGGAAGAGACAAACAGGTTCGTTGTAGATTTTCGGCGGCTGAGAACTGTGTTGGCTGCCGATTCGGAACCCATGCAGAGGGCCGACTCGATATTCGCCAGCGTAGGAACAGTCAAGTTCATTCCCAAAGTTGATTTCGTGAAGGGATACTGGCAGATTCCGCTCTCTAAAGTTTCAAAGCCTGGACTTACCAGACGTGGTAAGTCCAGACTTACCACGTCTGGACTTACTAGTTTCGCTGCATGGTTTTTGGTATTAAAACCGCACCGGCAGTTTTCGCGAAACTGATGCGACGACTCAGAGACGGTCTTCCCGATATATATCACTGCTATGATGACGTCCTCGTAGGAATAAACCTTGCCAAGAATACCTCATGACAGTGGAACAATTCACAAGAATTGAGACCGCTGGACTAACAGTTCGCCCCAGCAAGTGTGAACTCAGGATAGATAAACTAGACTTTCTAGGACACTAAATCGGAAGGGGACAACTAGCGCCTCTGGGGAAAACTCTGGAAAAGATTCAGGCAGCACCAGCCCAAAAAACAAAGCGACAAGTGCGTTCTTTCCTGGGACTCAGCGAATGCTCTCGGGAGTTCATTCAAAACTAGGCTGAATTGTTGTCCCACTTACGCAACTCACAAAGAAAAGGAAAAGTAACCTCGTCTAGTGGACAAATGAACACGAGATAACCTTCACAGAATTGAAACGGCACAGAGCTAACCCTCCAATTCTGCGGATTTCAGACTTTGAAGAACCCTTCGTGCTACGCTTAGATGCGTGCGACACAAGCATTGGTGGGGTTCTGCTGCAACCTCATATAGGTACACTTCATCCGATAGCTTACGCCAGCAGAAAGCTGCTCTTCAGAGAGGTTGCATACCGTAACATTGAGAAAGAGTGCTTAGCGCTAGTGTGTAGTTCGTAGTACAAACTGACCATCAGCTACTCCGGTTCCTCTAACAGCGAAAATGGCAGCGCAAAAGGCAGCGAAAATGTGGCAGCTGGCTATTTAAGCTACGCCTAGAAGAGACCGATGAAGGCGAGACCCATAAATAACTGTCTGAAAGTGTGTCTTACTCGGTTGACTAGTTGTGGCCTGCAATTAAGGTGCCCCGAACAAAGTCAAAAGTGTGTGGAAAGTTATCATAAGAGTCTGAGAAACGTGTGAGACTTTTGATGTGGAAATTATAATTTGTTATTGCGGTTTGTGAAACCCGTGCAATTCACGTGCGTTAGATTGCAATTGTTCCATTTAGTTTGTAAGCGCATGCATGTGCGCGTGATGTTAGTATGTGTTGAGAACGGTGTAGGACAATATTCTTTAATTGAAAGGCAGGGTCACGAAATCCGCGCAAATTTTTATTAGGCCGGCGCGGCGCGAAACCGGGGCGGCACTGTATCGATGGATCTACGTCTTTCTAGAAAAGCCTCCTTCACCGTGCGAGAGAGCGTGTACCCTTGTAGGCTTCGGCATCACCTTCTTTCCCATCGCTGGGTGATGACGGTGACTCAACCTTCCGGAATGGGATCGTCTAATCTGGAACTTTAGATGGCGCCTAGCCAATTATGACGCGCGGCTCAACGGGAGTAAAAGGGAACGCTTCAACAAGCGGAGCGAAGTGTGTGTGCGCGTTAGTCTTGGCGCGCTGGGATAGACGCGGCGGAGCCCTATTTATGAAGGTCGCGTTGTTTGAGTCCGTCAGTGATTGCGGCGTGTTCGCAAGTGCACCAGCTGGGCTCCCGGAGATCAACCGCTGCTGGCAAGCCCACAGACATGCGAGGGAGCGACGCTCGTCGGGCATGGTGGCCACATCGTGACCCTCGAGGCGTCGGACTGCAAGAGTGCCCGGTGAACAATTAGGTGTTTGTTAATTTGATTCTCTCGTGTATTCTTTATTGCAAGCCTCTGCGTTATTGAATACATCGGTAGATGCATGCTTAGCGTTTGTTTTCTGTGAACCTGTCATCTGCACATTTTAGGTACTCGAGTGCATTCCTGTGTATCGTCTTTTGCGGTGTATAAAGTTTGTTTTGTTCGTTACTTTGACTCCGACCCTTACTCTGACTTGAACGGGTGAAAGCTGGCTACCAAACAGCCACCTCTTTCTGTGACTACAAGGTAGTTGAATTCCGGTTGAGCTTGCCACGCAGGTCGAGGGCATCTCCTTTGCGACCGGAACAGCTACCGCCCCTCACTCTAAGGGTGTCTGGGAGTGTGTGCACCGTTAAGGGCGCATCGTTAATAATCCTCCATTTATTAATCGGCGACACGCATATTGGATAATTAAAGCGCTACCTTGTTAGATGGACTGGGTTTGGAAATGTGATTTAGATGAACTACTGAATGAACTCAAAATTGCTCGAAGCATTTGAATGGTAGATTAAACACAAATTTTCAAACAGGTTGTTATTTCTGTCAACAATTTTCCTATACATTGCTCGTTCCCACTCTTATTTCACACCATATTTTGAAGGTAAATGCCCACAAAAGAAAGTTTAAGTGTCAAACTGACAGTCGGGATCTGATGAAATGAGATTGACTGCACAGAATAAATAGGGTTGGGTTATTTTATTTTTCTATTTGCAGGTTGTTCAGTGTCAACCTTAAGTTATTAAATTGCATTTCAGAAAAACCCTAAGGAAGGCACCCTTGCGCCATATAACAAAGTCCCATCGTGGCAGTCTGCCCGTGTCCTTTTTTCATAACAGTATATTCAGGTTATTTCAAGCGCGAAGATGGTTCGAAAATTATCCGTTCATTTGCTGGAGCAAGTGCGAGATCAGTGAATATTTATGCTGGAGCTGAACAGGCGCCTCCTTCATATCGCAAGAACAATTTCGGTATTTTATTGCGTTTTCCCTACTGATTTAGCTTTGATGCCGATGTTGGGAATCGGGAGTCTTGATCTATGCGCCGTTAGCAATTTGATTGCTGTGCCTCATGCTTATAGTGAAGTGGTAGGTTTGTTCCGCATTCTTAGCATTCAAAGGTGACCGCTTCATTTTCAGAAAATGTGGCGTTTCTGAGCGATTAAAAGGTTGTCGATAATGAAAGAACAACAGAGCCCGTTAGAAACTATTCACTTTCTAGTCACGTTCAGACCGCCCACACCGCCTTTCCGCTGAGAAAGGTGTCAAATCATGCAAATAGAAAGAAGATGCCAGTCGTGTAAATCAAATTTATTAATATGTCTTAAATGCTTTACATATTCTACAAGCAGCTTTGTCATCTTTACAACTAAATATTTAGAAAGTACTCGTCAATTAATCTCAATTTGAACATTCTAGATTGAAAACTTATGGCACTCTCGTAATCAAGAAGCAGTAAGTGCTGTATGGGCTCCTATGGGAGCATCGGCTCGGGCCACCATGGGGTCGGAGGGGCGCAGACACGCATGCATTGGCGCATGGTCTCGAAGTTGTTGCCGTTGCTGTCGCAGCCGCCGTAGATGAATGGCCGGCATTGCTTTGTATGAGCGTCGTAGTAGAAGCGGGGGAAGGAAGCCATACAAGGAGCGGAGTGCGGGGGACGGCGGCAAACATCATCCACAGGTGCTGAGGGAAGAAAATTTAAACTATCATAATTGGAGAAAAAAAGTGCTACAAAGACAGGATACAGCGAGATGCACAGTTCCAAATGCCCAGACTGTGACATTACTGATTCAGTATTGATTCATTGGCACGCTTGGAGGATACTGGATTGTACCATAGCAATATGTAGAATCCCCTTCTGCCTCGTTTTACGGGTTAATTGGAAACTTATTGTTAGGCGCCGTCTGAGCGGAACCTTTCTTTGAATTACTGGGCTTCTTGAGCACGCTTATGAAGATCGTTTAAAGATTTAGGTGGATCGATATCTCGCTCAGTTCTATGTTGTTTAAAATCACTTTCAGTATTTGCTTGTCAACAGCCCCCTAGTAACGTCGCCTCCTTATAGGGAGTGCAGCAATGCATGATCTTGAAGATCACGCATTGCTGCTATATATATGCATGCATATATTAGCAGAAATTTAATGCAAAACTTGGTAAATATTTTTTTCCAGACGAAACGGTAATGATATTAAGGGTATTTTAAGAAATTGAAACTGTACATACTGGGCTGTGCAATGAGCGCATCTAGAGGTTCTCCGGGCAACGAAATAGCTGTAAAGAGAGAATGAAAGATGCGTTGACGTTGCTGAGAAATGAGCAGTTGCTCTCTAACTTGTTTTACTCAACCATATAAAAAAAAGAAACACTCACGTTTTTTGGCAGAACAGGTCATTTCGCACTGTTGCTTAGTCTCGTATCGGTTCTGGTTGCCACCGCAGCCCCCGTAGATAACCTGTTCACACTTGCCAGACTGGGCGTTGAACCACCACATAGGAATCGTTGCCTTGCAGGGTCCGCTTTCATACTTCTGGTCACAGTCTCCTCCGAAAACAGGTGCTGATGAAGAAATGAAAGCTCTAATTACATTACTGAAAATACCAATATATTTTCAATCTTACGAAGCTAAAGGCACCATGTGTACAAGGACAAAATAAATTCAAATTTTTTTGAAGAAATGCAAATATTGTTAAAACTTAGCATTGGGCTCAACGTCTTCGAGAACGTTTTGTAATTATTTTGTCAATGTTATTAACCACGTAGTTTGTTGTAATTAAAGCAGTCCGGCCGTGATATATATATATATATATATATATATATATATATATATATATATATATATATATATATATATATATATATATATATATATATATGTTAATGAACGCAGGAGATGTCTGCGTGGTACTGATACAATAAAAATTTAGTGACAAACACTTTCACAAACACAACCACACACATATGTGTTTCAAGGAGTGTCTATCAACCCTGTGTCTTAAACGTTAATAAGGTTCTTGTAGCTGGCGCCGCCGAAGACTCATCAAACCATGGACCGAGAACGTGTTCAAGGCGCAGGGCTGTGTCTTTAACCAAGCCTAACTTTTTTGCAGTGCCCTGCGATGTGCAAAACCCTTTGGCAGCAGGTTATCAAATGTTCGAGATTATCACACACATCACATGTAGAGTGCAAAGAGCTGATCGCTATAACGAGTTTATGTATAGAGCAGTTCGCGTAAGCCACATATAAGCGAATTCAGTGAAGGCAATTACGATAGCATCTGTTCTAATCGTGGGGTATTCGGAGGGCGTGGGTGGGTCTTTTTGATGTAGACGTCGGTAATGGTGCTCCTGGTCACACCACAGAGAGCTCTGCAATTGCCATGATTTGGGGATACAAGTCTCGCTGCATATCTTCCTGAGAACTGGATTAGAAATTTTCCTAATGAACTTTTGTGTACTAGTTCATTAGCGGCGCGGCGTAGTCATTGCCCGCCATGCCGCCGTAAGCACTGTAGCTCATTGCGGTGACGCAGCTCGCAGGGCTCAGTGTGAAGGCCATTTACGATAATGATGAGCTGTTCCCGAATCCGCAATCACTTAAGCAATTGTATTGCAGCGCGACCATCATTGAAGATAACGCATGGTGCAGGAGGTTTTTGTTCCGTTATGGTTGCATATCATTGAAGCAAAAAAAAAAAAAAAAACTTCGGTTGTAATAATGTCGATGAGTTTTCAATGACCCTCGCTTTTCAACGAGCAACCTGCTTTCAGAGATTGTTAAACTGGGGAATCTCGTATTGAGGGACGAACCGAGATACGCATCAACTACCGGTTATGTTGCAGAAAGTGTTCTTTTTATGAAGCAGAGATGGTTCGTCCATCATTGGACTGCAACTGTTCATCATGGCAACATATCTTTGGTGGTACTGATAGGTGCCATACCAAATGCCCGAATGTGTGCCTCGATTTATTGAACCCTGAACTCCTGATGGCTACATTGAGGCCCGCTGCAGCAGCATTGTTCATAAGTCAACGGCTAATACAACTACCGTGTGCAGATATGAACAGTATTGTTCCTCTCAGCTGATGGCATTACTACTAGCCAATGCGTAGCATCCAAACATGTCCAGCCAGCCTAATGGGTCAACACTTGCACGGCATGGTAAATGCGGTCAGTGACACTCCCCGGTGTCGACGACGTCGATTTGAGGGTAGTGTGATGCATGTAGCTGGAAATGTGGAGTGGCTTTCGTTATATCGGAATTAGAAGCAGAGGACGGTTGTCTGGTTAAATAAGAGCAAAAAAACTTGCCTCCAATGTTGCGAGAGAAAGTCTCTGTCATCTTTCGTTTTTTTTTTTTTTGCCAGTGAAAACATGAGGGATGCTGACAGCGAAATTTCGCTATCAGCATCCCTCATTTGTACACTGGGATAAACTGTTGTATGGCCTTGCATTTTAACGAACAAGTTTCGGCTGTTGATGGGCATTTATTGGTCTCACGGTCAGGTACATATTGAGCTGTAAATGTACTTTGTAGTACTGAGTTTCAATGTTATGGCTGATCACGATTATAATAGGTTTATGATATCTAAAACGTCCGCCTTTGTTTTGTAGATTCTAATCAGATACGCTCTGACTTACTCGAAAATACAGCACCGTAAAATGTCACCTACGTATGTATATTGCACCAGCTTTCATGCTAAGGCACCCCATGCAGTTTTCATGGGGTGCCCCAAGGAAGCTTGCTGGGGCGATTATTGTATTTATTATATATTATTGATCTTAGAACTGATCTTGATCCCAGCGTGCTTATCAGGCTGTTTCAGACGATTGTGCGCCTTTTCAAGGAATAACTTCGATTAGTGGCCAAATTCATCTTAACTTCTGACTGGCTAAGGTTTATAAATGGTGTAAAACGTGGGACATGAAAGTTTACACTGATAAGACCGCTGTTCCTCGCTTCGCTCGCAGAAATGCTCCGCTCTCTTTTATCTACAGGCTAGGTTCTTCATCTCCTTTGGAATAGGCCAAGTACAAGTATTTGGGTGTCACGCTTACTAATCAGTTCAGTTCAGGCGTTCAGTCGTGTCCGACTCTTCGTGACCCTATGGACCATGTCACGCCACGCTTTCCGGTCTCTAACTATCTTCTTAACATCACACAGCTTCATCTGCAATGCCTCGAGAATGCCATCTAACCATCGCGTTCGCTGCCTACCCCTTCTCCGGCGACCCTCAACCTTTCCCAACATCAAATCTTTCTCCAGCGACTCCTCTCTTCTCATCAGATGACCAAAGTAGCTGAGCTTTAACTTAAGAATTTGACCCTCCAATGAGCAGTCAGGGTTTATGGTCGACAATATCGACTGATTTGATCTTCTGGCAGTCCATGGAACTCTTAAGAGTCTTCGCCAGCACCACAATTCAAACGCGTCAATTCTTCGGCGGTCAGCCTTTTTCACAGTCCAACTCTCGCATCCATACATCACAACTGGAAAGACCATAGAACGGGTTATACGGATCTTGGTTGGTAGACTAATGTCTCTGCTCTTTACTAGACGGTCAAGGCTAACCATTGCTCTCTTTCCCAGAAGCAGGCGTCTCCTAAATTCATGGCTGCAGTCTCCTTCCGAGGTAATCTTGGCGCCCAAGAACAGAAAATCTGTCACAGCTTCCACTTCTTGTCCATTGATGCTCCAGGACTTGATAGGGCAAGACGCCATGATCTTCGTCTTTTTAATGTTCAGTTTAAGCCCAAACTTCTCACTCTCTTGTTGTACGCCCATCAGAAGTGTCTTGAGTTCCACTTCACTTTCTGCCATTAAAGTGGTATCATCCGCATATCTAAGGTTGTTGATACGTTTTCCAGCAATCTTCACTCCAGCTGAAGACTCGTCCAGACCGGCCTTCCTCATGATGCACTCTGCATATAGGTTAAATAGGCAGGGCGACAGTATGCAGCCTTGCCTCACCCCTTTCTCAATCGGAAACCAATCAGTAAGGCCATGCCCAGTTCTGACTGTGGCCTCTTGCCCTTCATAAAGGTTCCTGAGGAGACAGATGAGGTGAATTGGAACTCCCATCTCTTGGAGAGCTTGCCACAATCTGCTGTGATCTACGCAGTCAAACGCTTTAGCATAATCAATAAAGCAGAAGTAAATGGGTTTCTGGAACTCTCTTGCTTTTTCCATGATCCAGCGAAGGTTGGCAATTTGGTCTCTAGTTCCTCTGCCCTTGCGAAACCCAGCTTGCACGTCCGGAAGCTCCCGATCCACATACTGCTGCAGCCTACCTTGCAGGATTTTTAACATCTCCTTGCTAGCATGCGAAATAAGCGCGATCGTGCGGTAGTTGGAACAATCTTTGGCACTGCCTTTCTTTGGAATGGGAATGTAAACTGAACGCTTACTAATACTTTGTCATAAAATTTACATATAGAGAACATCGGCTCTTCCGCTTTACGTAAACTACACTTTTTAATATAAGCTCAACATTCTCGCTCGAGCGTAAAATTACTTGTTTACGATTTACTAATTAGACCGAAACTTGAATATGCATGCGTTGTTTGGGACCCGTTTACTAAACACAATATCACCCGTTTAGAAAAGGTACAAAAGAAAAGCTGTGATGTTTATGTACTCTAAATGTTTTCCGTATGACTCACCCTTTGAACTAATGCAGGTTAATGGTATTGAATGTCTTGATCAACGAAGAAAAAAATTACGCTTGCAATTTCTTTCCGAACTCTGGAACTGAGCCTTAGCTATTAACTCTTCACCATATCTGTCGCTTTTATCAACGACGCATAGGCGCCACCATCATCCTAACTCCCTGACGCCGTATTTCGCTCGAACTGATTTATTCAAGTTTTCATTTTTTCCTCGCACAGTAACCGACTGGAATGATTCATTATTGCCTTTCTCCACATTTTGATGTTTATTAACTTTGTTATTATTGCTGTTGCCATGATAGCATCCTGCTTGGACCTGCACAAGGTTCGCAGTATTGAATAAACAAAGAAAGAAAGAAACACGTGAACAAATATGTTTGTTTTCTCCCAGTTCAGTTTACAAATAGTTACCCCTCCATGAAAATAATTCGTCAAATATAGATATGGATGCTTCAGCAGTGATTTAATAAAAAAATGTGGAATGCTTTCCCGCTACCAGGTATCATGCCAATAAAGTTACAGCAGTTTAAAGGACCATTGCACATACCAGGCAGTGCACTGAGTGCCAGTCGAGGTTCTCCGGGCCAGGAAATAGCTGTGCATATAATAGAAAGAAATTAATGGAAGAAAATAAGTAAGGCAACCGAAAAGATTCTGTCATCAAATAGCTTCAGTAATGTGATCATTAAAACAGAACTTTCCAAAATTGAAGAATGAAAATTTCTAGACTTCAGACTTCTCCAGACTTCGTCTCCTTTAATGCATTTTACACAAATGATCTGGAAGCATCTCAGCTGGAATTTATTTCGAAAGGGTCAGGATCACAAAATGTTTTATGTCACCTATATATTATGAAAATTTAGCAAAAAGGCAGTCGGTGTCACAAGAATAGAAGCTAGCTGCGGCACCGTGAAAAGTGTAATGGAGTTCGTTATAAAGAACGGAAACTATTTCATCACGCACGCAGCATTGAAGACTGCAGGTATAGAATCAGCAGATAATGATCATGCAAGAAGAAAGAAATATTGTACACCATTGAGAATACTGAAAAAATATTTTAATAGATTATATTACTTTGGCCCAATATTAACACTTTTCCGCAATTCCGGAACGCTAAACTAACAGAGTCGAGTGAATGTTCAACGGAATTTGAAGTTTCAGTTTTGAAATAATCACTCACGTTTCTCGGCAGAACAGGTCATTTCGCACTGTCGCTTGGTCTCATATCGATTCTGGTTGCCTCCGCAGCCGCTGTAGGTGAACTGTTCACACTTGCCAGATTGGGCGTTGAACCACCACATAGGAATGATTGCCTTGCAGGGCCCGGTTTCATATTTCTGGTCGCAGTTTCCTCCAAAAACAGGTGCTGATGAAGAATGGAAAGCTCTAATTACATTACTGAAAATACCAATTTATTTTCAATCATACGAAGCTAAAGGCACCATCTATATCAGGACAAAATAAATTAAATTCTTTTAGGGCCCTGCAGATTTTAATGAAGTCTCAGTATTGGACTCCACGTCGTCAGGACCTTTTTGTCATCATTTTCCCAGCCTTGTTATCAGCGTAGTTGGTTATGGTTAAAGCAGTCTTCCCGTGAAAGAGAGAGGGAGAGAAATTGTAATGATAGCAGATATCTGCCTGGTACTGATCCTAACAAGCAACTCCTGATGTAGGTGAGAAAAAAAAGAAGACGGAGATCAAAATAATTAAAAAACAATAAAAAGTTGTTGACACGCACTTTCACACAAGAAAACACACAGAGAAAAGGTATTAAGACCTTTGTAGCTCGAGCAGCCGAAGCCGTATCACGCAAAGGAACGAGAACGTGTTCAAGGCGTAGGGCTACGTCTTTAGCGAAGCAATAATTAATACGCAATGTCCTGCGATATGCGATGAACCTTTGGCAGGAGGTTATCAAATATTCGAAATCGTCACACACATCACATGTAGAGTAAAGGGGGCTGCTAGCTATACCGAATTTATGTATAAAGTAGTTTGTGTACGCCACATTCAGGCACTTCAGTGGAGGCGATTACGATGGCAACTGCAAAAATTGTGTGGCATTTGGAAGGTGTGAGTGGGTCTTTTCGATGTAGAGGTGTGAGTTGGTGCTTCGGGTCACACCACAGACTGCGCTTAAATTGCCATGATTCACTGGCTACAAGTCTTGCTGCATACCTTCGTGACAATGGGAATAAAATTATTCTTGATGAATCTTCATGTACTAATTTAACAGCGGTGTCGGCGCAGTCATTGTCTGCAATGCCGCTGTAAGCAGGTAAACACTGTAGCACCATGCGGTGACGCAGCTCGCAGTCCTCAGTGTGAAAGTTACTTAAGTCAATAATGAGCTGTTCATGAAATCGTGATGATTAAAGCCATTGTTGTGCAGCGCGACAGTCATTGAAGACAACCCATCGTGCAGGAGGATTTTGTTTCGTGATTGTCGCTTGCATTGAAACTAAAATAAAAATAGTTAAGGGTTGTAATTATGTCGCTGAGTTTTCAATGACCCTGGCTTTTCAACGAGAAACTCTGTGTTTGATATTGTTAAACTAGAGAAGCCCGTACAGAGGGACAAACCGAGATATGCATCAACCATCGTTTATTTTGTAGAAATTGTTTTTTTATGAAACAAAGATCTTTGCCCATCATTTCACTGCAACTGTTCATCATGGCAACCTATCTGTGGTGGTACTGAGAGGGGCCATACCAAATGCCCCAAATTGTACCTCGATTATTGAGCACTGAGATCCACATGGCTACATTGAGTCCCGCTGTGCAGCATTGTGCATAAGCCAACGGCTAATTCACAACTACCGTGGGCAGATATGACAGGTACTGTTCCGCTCAGCTGATGGCATTACTACCAGCCAATATGTAGCACTCAAACACGTCCAGCTAGCTTAATGGGCCAATATTTGCACGGCGTGGTAAATGCGGTCGGTGACACTCGAAGGTGTTGCCGCCGTCGATTTGAGGGAGGTATGATGCGCGTAGCTGAAAATGTAGCGTTGCTTTCGTTATATCAGAAACAGAAGCAGCGGACGGAGGTGTTGTAAATAAGAGGAAACAACGTGCCTCCAAAGCTGCGAGGTAGAGAATCTATGATCTTTCTTTTCTGTTTTTTTGCCAGTGAAAACATGCGACATTCCCCAATCAGCATCGCTCATTTGTGCACGCGGGTTAAACTGTTGTCAGGCCTTGCGTTTTAAAGAACACTTTTCGGCTGTTGGTGTGCATTAAGTGGTCTCACTGTCCGTTACAGATTGAGCGGTAAATGTACTTAGTAGTACTCAGTATCAATGTTATGGCTGATGAAGATTTTAATAGATTTAGTACATCTAAAAAGTCGCCTTTGTTTTGCATATTTAATGTCACATATGCTTTGGTTCAATTGAAGACATAGGACCGTAAAACGCCACGTATCGGAGTGTATTTCACCAGATTTCCTGCAAATATGTGAGCAAAACGTTTTGTTTTCTCGCTTTTCAATTTATTCATAAATTCCCCTCCACGAAAATAATTTGGGAAATATAAATGTGAGTTTTTCAGCAGTGACCTAACATAAATTTTCAATGCTTTCGCACTACTGCGCTACATGGCAATACAATTACAGCATTTTAATGGACCATTGTACATACCAAGCAGTGCACTGAGCGCCAGACGAGGTTCTCCGGGCCAGGAAATGGCTGTGAATATAACAGAAAAAATAATTGAAGAAAATAATTAATGCAAACGAAAAGATTCTGTCATCAAAAAGCTCGGGTGATGCGATCATTAACAACAGTTTCCAAAATCGAAGAATGAAAATTAGACTTCTTTACACTTAGTCTCCTTTAGTGCATTCTACACAAGTGTTTCTGGAAGCATCTCAGCTGGAATTTATTTCGAAATGATCACTATCACAAAATGTGCTCTGCCACCTACATATTAAAAACATTTAGCAAAAGGCAGTCGATGTCATAAGAGTAGAAGGTTGCTGCGGCATGCTGACAACATAGCACGGAGTTCGTTGCAAAGAACGGAAACAAATTCTTCACCTACGCAGCTGTCACGAAATCGCAGCATTAAAGACTACTGCGATAGAAGGATCAGTTATGTTCATGATTGAAGAAAGGAATATTGGAGACCTTGACAATACTGTAAAAAATATTTTTCGTTCATATTGCTTTGGCCCAATATTAACACCTTTTCGCAATTCCTGAACGCTAAACTAACAGAGTCGAGTGAATGTTCAACGGCATCTGAAGTTTCAGTTTTGCAAAAAACACTCACGTTTCTCGGCAGAACAGGTCATTTCGCACTGTTGCTTAGTCTCGTATCGGTTCTGGTTGCCACCGCAGCCGCCGTAGATGAACTGTTCACACTTGCCAGACTGGGCGTTGAACCACCACATAGGAATCGTTGCCTTGCAGGGTCCGCTTTCACACTTCTGGTCGCAGTCTCCTCCGAAAACAGGTGCTGGTGAAGAAATGAAAGCTGTAATAAGATTACTGGAATAATTAAATTATTTTCCATCATATGAAGCTAAAGGTACCATTTTTACCAGGACCAAATATATTCGGTTCTTATTAAGCCCTGAAGATATTAGTGAAAAATTATCATTAGACTCCACGTCATCCGGAACTTTTCTTACATTATTTTCCGAACCTTATTATGCGCGTAGTTGCTTGTAATTAAAGCAGTCCACCCGACAGAGAGATTTTATTGGTAGTAGGAGATGTCTGCCTGGTACTGATCCTAGCATGCTACCCCTGATGTGGGTCACAAAGAAGAGAAGGCGAAGAGAAATCATTAAAAATAAAATAAAGATATTGACACAATTTCGCACGCAGAGATGCATTTCAAAGAGTCTCTATCAACCTTGTGCCTTAGAGAAACGGTATTAAGATCTTTGTAGCTCGAGCAGCCGAGGACGCATCAGAAAAAGGAACAAGAACGTGTTCAAGACGCAGGGATGTGTCCCTAGGGAAGCCAAAATAATTCGCAATGTCCTGAGATGTGCGATGAACCTTTGGCAGTAGGTTATCAATGTTCGAAATCGTCGCACATCACATGTAGAGTAAAGAGGGCTGATAGCTATAACGAATATGTGTATAAAGTAGTTTGTGTACGCCACATTCAAGCCACTTCGGTGGAGGCATTACTATGGCATCTGCTCAGATTGTGTGGCATTTGGTAAACGTGAGTGGGTCTATTCGATGTAGAGGTGGGTATTGGTGATCCGGATCACACGACAGAGAGCGCTTAAATTGCCATGATTCACTGGCTACCTGTCTTGCTGCATTTCTTCTCGAGAATGGGATTAGAATTACTCTTGATGAAACTTTGTGTACTAGCTCAGCAGCGGCGTCGGTGTAGTCGTGTCCCGCCATGCCGCTGTAAGCACGCAGCAACTATAGCACAACGTGGTGACGCAGCTCGCAGATCTCAGTGTGCAGGTTATTAAAGTCAATGATGAGCTGTTCATGAATAATTGATGATTTAAGCAAGTTTTTGTTCCGTGATGGTCGCATTGCATTGAAGCACAAATACAACACAACTTTGGATGTAGGAAAATGTTCACCCGGCACATTACTACAACTGTCCACCATGTCAATCTGTGTGTGGTGGTACTGTAGATGCCATACCAAATGCCCAAAAGCGTGCCTCGGAATTATTGAACACTGAGCTTCAAATGGCTATATCGAGTCCTGCTGTCGCTGCATTGTACATAAGCCAGCGGCTAATACAACTACTGTGTCCAGATATGGCAGGTAATGTTCTGCTCAGTTGATAGAATTAATAGCAGCCAATACCTAGCACCCAAACATGTCTAGCTAGCTTAATTGGTCAGCATTTGCACGGAATGTTAAATGCGGTCGGTGACACTCCCCGCTGTCGCCGACGTCGATTTTAGAGTAGTATGATGCACGTAGCTGGAAATGTAGCGTTGCTTTGTTTATATCAGAATTGTCTCGTTATTCAGGTCTCGTTAAACTAAAAGGATTTATTTGCCTCCAACGCTGAGAGACAGATTTTCTACCATCTTTCTTCTCTTTTTTTTTGCCAGTGAAAACAAGCGACATTCAGCTATCATAATCGCTCATTTGTGCACTGGGGAAAACTGTTGTATGGCCTTGCATTATAAAGAATAAAATCCGGCTGTTGATGTGCAATAATTGTCCTCACTGCCAGCTACAGATTGAGCGCTAAATTTGCTTAGTGGTTCTTAGTACCAATGTTATGGGTGAGGAGGATATAAACGGATTTAGGGCATGTAAAAAGCCTTCCCTTGTTCAGTATTTTTTAATATGAGATCTGCCCTGATTTACTAGATGCATGGGACCGTAAAACACCACGTATCTAAATTTACTGCACCAGCTTTTGTGCAAATATGTGCGCAAAATTGTGTCCCTTCTCTTTTGTCTTTACACATTATTATTCCACCACGAAATAATTCGGCAAATATAAGTGTGCATATTTGAGCAGTGCTTTAATAAAAATTACAATGGTTTCGCACTAGGCCGCGACAGGGCAATACAATTACAGCATTTTAATGGACCATTGTACATACCAGGCAGTGCACTGAGCGCCAGTCGAGGTTCTCCGGGCCAGGAAATGGCTGTGAATATAAGAACAAAAATAGTTGAAGAAAATAAGTAATGCAAATGAAAAGATTCTATCATCAAGAACCTTAGGCGATGCAGACATATGGTCTACTTTCATGCATTTTACACAGGTTTTTCTTTGTGCCTCTCAGCTGAAATTTATTTCTAAAGTATCACAATCAAAAAATGTTTTCCGCCACCAACATATTAAGAAAATGTAGCAAAAAGGCAGTCGATGTCGTAAGATTAGAAGTTCGCTTCGGGCATCATGAAAAATGGCACGAGTTTGTTGTAAAAAACGGCAACCTTTTCTTCACGTAGGCAGCATTGAAAACTACTGCTTTACAACCAGCAATTAATCATCATGAAGAAAGGAAGAAATATTGGACACGTTGAGAATACTGAAAGAATTACTTTTTTTTTAAAAGGGCGCTCGCGACGCTGCAGCACAGTGGCGGAGAAATCTAAGCTTAGCGCTCATAGGAATGCATACAAGCGAAAGGTTTCATAGCAGTTTTCTACTTTCACGCGACACTGATGTCGCTTTTGGTACAAGGACTCCATGAGCATCCTAGAACAGAATTGTGAAATCATGAAACGGTATTTTCGAGGCACCATATTTTTAAAACACCGCCACATGAATGGGATGAGAGTTTGAACGGCGATCAATTGAAACACATGTGAACACAACATACCACAATCTTTTCCTCGCGTCGCAGGCACAAGAGGCCGGTGGGTAAAATTTGGGCAATATTTTTTAAAGAATATGTTTCTAAGTATGCTGCTGCATTTCGGAAGCAATCAATTTATACAACGTCGCTAAATATGTGTGTCGCGAAGCCGTGCACACCACCGGTATGCTCGTATTCGCTGAGTGTTTCTTCGAATCCGGCAAGCTTGTCTCGTAATCGGACAGGCTGCCATATGAACTCAACTGAATTTGCTCACTCATAATGATAGTTCACTGTGTGCAGCCAAGAAAAAAGAATATTAATAGAGCGCTTCTTGAACGCCAATAAAAATAGAAAGGACAACAGTTGCAGACGACGCCGCAGAAGACGCTCTATTCGAGCTCGGACGACGCGGCGTCCGCAAACGTGACTTGTATGAGCAGACAGGCATTTTGGTTGTCTGTTGCTGCGCAAGGTTTGTTGCTCGTGCTGTGTAAAAACTGCTTCAGTTGAAAAGTTTCTGTCATTTGAGCGACAATACTTAAGACGAAATGTAGACTGCGAGGCAGCATGTCGGACATCACAAAAGGCTGTCCCGATTGGGAGAAGCACCCAACGAATATCTACTGTTTCAGAGACATATCGGACTTTACAATGAACATTGATTGAATTACCTTCAAGAATTGCTTAGCCTGAAAATGTCTTAACATATTTTTTCACTCTTTTGCTTCAAAGCATCCGTAACTTTTACCCACCTGCCGAGTATATTGGTGGTTCCCTATAGAGGAAAATTATATTGGTAACTTTCCTTGCATGTGTTACTAAGAGCTGTGCTCCCGACTTTTATTTCATACATTTCGCGGCATTTTAATAATACTCCATTCCAGCAATAATTCGCTTCATTGCTTCCCAATGTGTTCTACGATATTCATATTTACTCTACACCAAATCTTGCGCAAGGTGAAATCATAACAGCTAGTTTTGAAATGTTTTGGCTCCACACACACACACCAACACACATTTACTCACATTATATATATATATATATATATATATATATATATATATATATAATATATATATATATATATATTATATATATATATATATATATATATATATATATATATATATAATATATATATATATATATAAGAAGAAAATTGCAGCGGAAATGAGCGGCTCGGTATGATACAATTAGGGCAGCCAAATGTGTAAAGTCCAAGGTAGATGTAGAGGATATCTTTTTGTTTTCGCAGTTAACATTGTAGTTTTTTAGTTGATATCCCCTAAGTTTACCTTGGGCTCGTACACTGTGAGCGCCTTTAGTTCTTTAATTACATATTGCCGCATAGAAGACGACGCCAAAGGTGATGACTGGGCCCGACAAGCGCGAGCCTGGAAGAGAAGGAAGTTGGAGCGCAAGGCTCGTTCAGGTTGATTTATTAAACCCGTCCTATCTTTGGGTCCTCCTTGGCGTTCAATCGAGACGTGACACTGGTGGAGCGCGCTGGGGTATGCATAAGACTCCTTCCGGCAGTCCACAGCGAATCCCAGACATCGACACGCCTGTACATCGCGCTAGCCGCCGCCTTCTAGGCCTAGCCCCGGAGTACAACAATCTGCCAAGCGACTCTTCAAACGACCAAGCCCATCAGGTCTCCCAAGCCGTGGCACATTCCAACCCTACGCCGGTGACTCTTCAGAACACCAAGGTGCCAGAGTGCTTTGGCGGGGAAGCGTTTGAAGATGTCGAGGACTGGCTTGACCAGTTTGAGCGAGTGGCCAAGATTAATCAATGGAGCGCAGATCGCAAACTTTGCAACGTTATTTTGCCCTTCAGGATAACGCTAGAACGTGGTTTCAAAACCACGAGGCCAGCTTATCCAGATGGAATGACTTCCGCCGCCAGCTCGTAGACACCTTTGCGAGAACTGATAGACGCGACAATGCACTGCGCCTGCTTGAAGTGCGTGTCCAGAAGCCGAATGAGAGCGTGGCTATGTTTGCGGAAGACATGGCTCGCCTTTTTCGCCGTGCCGACCCTGATATGAGTGAGCCAAAGAAGTTACGGCATCTCATGCACGTTGTCAAAGAACAGGTGTTTGCCGGCTTAGTACGCAACCCAGCTAAAACCGTGAGTGAGTTCATTAAGGACGCTACGGCTATAGAGCGAGCCCTCCAAGATCGGTGCCGCCAGTACAACCGACCAGCCAGCTGTGCCCCGACGACTGCGGCGGCGCTGACTGCAACAGATCAGACCACTCTTCGAGACATGATTAGAGAAATTGTTCTTGAGGAGTTGCAGCGAATTACGGTTACGAAAGCTCAGTCGTCAGAGGCCCTCGAGCAGGCTGTAAGGAATGAAATTCGGTGCTCCCTAACACCGTCTGCCCAGTGCAACGAGTTTCATCCAGTCGACAACGCGGCAGCCATTTCCGAACCACCATACCGCGTTCCACAACCGGTCAACTACAAGGCCAACATTCCTGCACCTTATCACGAGCCGCAATCTGAGAGCTACGCCGCGGTCCTACGTCGCCCGCCTCCAGACCACGCCTCACCGAGCTCACCAAGCCGTCAGGAGACGCAATTCTTCCAGGGGCCTCAGTGGGCGCCTTCCAGGCGCTCTCAAGTACGTCGAACGGACAGGTGGCGCAGTTATGACAGCCGGCCACTCTGTTTCTACTGCGGACAACCTGGCCACGTATATCGGTACTGCCGCTACCGCTAAGAGGGGCAGGCCTTTCCGTCTGCTTCTGCTCGCCGCCGCTTCGACGCTGACACTGCCCAAACCGAGGCCGAGGACGGCCTTCCGGTCAGCAGGGAAACCGAATCCCCGGGCTTCCGCCGCCGCTCCTCCCCATCGCCACAGCGTTATTCTCCGCCGATGCGTCGTGGCAATGCTGACGTTGGCGGACGGCGGTCCGCTAGCCCTCACCGGGGAAACTAACAGCCGCAACCTCACGAGGGGAGGTTGCACACAGTCTAAAAATGTCAAAACCCTCACCACCGCCGCAACAGCCAACAGCCCGTGCTTCTGACGCTGCCGTTAGTATTGACTTTGCCGCACTACCGCCGAAAATACCGCCTACATTACCACCGAAAATGCCGCACCAGACGAGCAACCCAGATAACGTTGTTAGCGCTGACCTCGCCGTTTCCATCGATGGGCTGGAGGTACATGCTCTGGTGGATACCGGGGCGGATTTTTCAATTATTAGCCAGAAACTGGCTGACACGCTGCGCAAAGTAAAAACCGAATGGACTGGGCCAGTAATAAGAAGTGCTGGGGCCCAGCTACTGGCACCGACAGGGAAGTGCACTGTCCGGATAGGAATAGGAAACGCGGTGTTTGTTGGCAGCTTCGTTATTCTCCCTGACTGTTGCAAAGATCTCATCTTGGGCATGGTCTTTCTGCGTCTTCATGGGGCTGTAATCAGCATTCGTGACAGCGTCGTTGCCTTCACCAACAATCATGAAGACCTTGGTTATGCGGAAGTACCACTGATGCCCTTACGCGTCGCCAATGAGACAGTGGCATTACCTCCGCGATCATGCTCTCTTGTTGAAGTGAAGTGCGACATGGCGCGTACCGGCGATGGTATCGCCGAAAGGGAAGTCGCCCTGGTACTAAGCCGAGGTGTTTCTATAGCTCGAGCGCTAGTCAACTTGACCAATGGACAGACCGAAGTGCTGCTGACAAACTTCAGCGACGAGCGTCAGCAAATTCCGAAAGGCACGACTGTGGCCTTTTTCGACAGCATCCCAAATGCGCAGCACTGCTTCTCACTGCAACAGGAAGGATCAATGTGCAAGACGCCCGTAACCATCGTCGATGTGAGTCCACATTAGTCTTCTTCAGAACGGGACCGTCTTTTGGATCTCATAGATCAATTTCGAGACTGCTTTGCTTCCGAATCGCGGATCGGCCAAAGGCCTTTGACTTAAAATCGAATCATCACGGATGACTCGATTCGCCCGATTCGACAAAATCCTTACCGTGTAGCTCCGAAAGAACGCGCAGCCATTCAGCGCCAGGTGGCCGAAATGCTTAGAGACGACGTTATCCAGCCGTCACAGAGCCCCTGGGCTTCCCCCGTGGTAGTTGTTAAAAAGAAGGACGGCAGCTTACGATTTTGCATAGATTACCGCAAGCTCAACCAAGTAACTAAAAAAGACGTGTACCCTCTTCCTCGCATCGACGATTCCCTTGATCGCCTACGAAATGCACGTTAATTCTCATCAATGGACTTGAAAAGTGGATATTGGCAGATAGAAGTAGACGAGAGAGATCGGGAGAAGACAGCATTCGTCACTCCCGATGGATTGTACGAGTTTAAGGTCCTTCCGTTCGGTTTATGCTCAGCACCAGCAACATTTCAGAGGTTGATGGATACTGTGCTCTCGGGACTTAAGTGGCAAACATGCCTGGTGTATCTTGACGACGTGATTGTGTTTTCGGCCACATTTGAAGAGCATCTACGCCGTCTTCTAGCTGTATTTCAGGCCATACGATCTGCGGGCCTCACACTAAAACCCGAGAAGTGCCACTTCGGGTACGAGGAGCTGCAATTCTTAGGTCACGTCGTTAGCCAAGAAGGTGTCCGGCCCGATCCTGAAAAGCTCTCCGCAGTCGCCAAGTTCCCGACACCTACGGACAAAACGACATTGCGGCGTTTCCTGGGTCTTTGCGCCTATTACCGCCGGTTTATTGCTGGTTTCTCACGAATTGCCTGGCCATTAACTTCGCTGACGCGTGACAATGCTGTCTTTCACTGGGGTGAAGAACAGGAACAAGCGTTTAATGAGCTGCGGAGACGTTTACAGACACCACCTGTCCTGGCGCACTTTGATGACGACGCCCCTACACTGCTTTGTACGGATGCCAGCAACGTGGGCTTAGGTGCTGTGCTGGTGCAGCGCCAGGATGGTGTGGAAAAAGTAATTGCTTACGCCAGCAGGACCCTATCTAAAGCAGAAGCGAACTACTCGGCAACCAAAAAAGAATGCCTTGCAGTGGTCTGGGCGGTTATGAAGTTCCGCCCTTATTTGTACGCTCGCCCCTTTCAAGTCGTTAGCGACCATCACTCGCTCTGTTGGCTGACGAATCTAAAGGACCCTTCAGGGAGACTCGCGCGTTGGAGCCTTCGATTACAAGAATTTGACATGGCAGTTATTTACAAATCTGGAAAAAAGCACGCGGATGCTGACTGCCTTTCGCGAGCGCCGGTCGAACCTTTCACTATGACCGATGAAGACACTGCGTTTTTTAGGTGTCATAGATGACGCAACGCTTTCCCAACAGCAGCGAGAAGACCAGGAATTGCTCCCACCTATTGATTTCTTGGAAAAACGAACTACCGTTGTGCCTAAGATTTTCACCCGAGTAATCTCTTCATTCTTTATTCGCAACAACGCGCTTTACAAGAAGAACTTCCGCCCTGCGGGAAACAGTCATCTACTCGTCGTCCCATCTGTTCTGCGCAGTGAAGTTCTGCAAGCGTGTCACGACGAGCCAACCGCCGGTCACCTAGGCTACACCCGCACGTTGGCTAGAGTCCAGCACGGATACTACTGGCCAAAACTGCCTGCGACAGTGAAACACTATGTACGTACGTGCATAGACTGCCAGCGCCGTAAGTCACCCCCTGTAAAACCAGCTGGACTACTCCATCCTCTTCAAGTGCCAACAACATTTTTTAAGCAAATCGGCATGGACCTCCTGGGACCATTTCCGACGTCGACAGCCGGAAATAAATGGATAATTGTCGCCACCGATTATCTAACCCGCTACGCGGAGACCAAGGCTCTGCCAAGGGGTACCGCCGCCGAAGCAGCTCGGTTTTTCGTGGAGAACATTGTCCTGAGGCATGGCGCTCCGGCGCTCATTATAACTGACTGAGGAATTGTATTTACGGCCGAACTTTTGGAGACCGTTCTCCGCCTCAGTGGTACCAGTCACCGTAAAACTACAGCCTATCACCCCCAAACCAATGGGTTGACGGAACGCCTCAATAAAACCATCGCAGACATGCTTTGCATGTACGTTGACGTGAACCACAAGAATTGGGACGAAATTCTTCCTTACGTCACGTTCGCCTACAATACGGCACGCCAAGACACCACTCGTATGACACCATTCAGCCTCCTTCACGGCCGACCAGTTACAACTATGCTGGATGCAATGTTTCTCCCGAATGCCGACACCGACGATCTCGATCAGGACGCCGAGGAAATCGCCCAGCGTGCAGAGGAAGCCCGCCAACTAGCGCGTGTGCGGATCAAGAATCAGCAAGAGCATGATGCACGACGCTACAATCATAGACGCCGACATGTCATGTACGAACCTGGCGACAAAGTGTGGGTCTGGACGCCTATTCGCCGCAGTGGACTCTCCGAAAAACTATTGCGGCGATATTTCGGGCCATATGTTATTCGGCGACGTTTAATCGACGTCACTTATGAGGTGGTGCCAGACGGGGTGTCGACCTCAAAGCGACGCCAGCAACAAGCCGACGTCGTCCACGTTGTACGCATGAAGCCGTACAACTCGGACTGACCTTGACCTCCTACTCCCTTTTAATCTCATCGGGACGATGCTTCTTGAGGAGGGGGGCAAATGCCGCATAGAAGACGACGCCAAAGGTGATGACTGGGCCCGACAAGCGCGAGCCTGGAAGAGAAGGAAGTTGGAGCGCAAGACTCGTCCAGGTTGATTTATTAAACCCGTCCTATCTTTGGGTCCTCCTTGGCGTTCAATCGAGACGTGACAATATATATATATATATATATATATATATATATATATATATATATATATATATATATATATATATATATATATATATATATATATATATATATATATATATATATATATATATATATATATATATATCGACTGATTTGATCTTCTGGCAGTCTTCGCCAGCACCACATTTAAAACGCGTCAATTCTTCGGCGGTCAGCCTTTTTCACAGTCCAACTCTCGCATCCATACATCACAACTGGAAAGACCATAGCACGGGTTATACGGATCTTGGTTGGTAGACTAATGTCTCTGCTCTTTACTAGGTGGTCAAGGCTAACCATTGCTCTCTTTCCCAGAAGCAGGCGTCTCCTAATTTCATGGCTGCAGTCTCCTTCCGAGGTAATCTTGGCGCCCAAGAACAGAAAATCTGTCACAGCTTCCACTTCTTGTCCATTGATGCTCCAGGACTTGATAGGGCAAGACGCCATGATCTTCGTTTTTTTAATATTCAGTTTAAGCCCAAACTTCTCACTCTCTTCTTGTACGCGCATCAGAAGTCTCTTGAGTTCTACTTCACTTTCTGCCATTAAAGTGGTATCATCCGCATATCTAAGGTTGTTGATACGTTTTCCAGCAATCTTCACTCCAGCTGAAGACTCGTCCAGACCGGCCTTCCTCATGATGCACTCTGCATATAGGTTAAATAGGCAGGGCGACAGTATGCAGCCTTGCCTCACCCCTTTCTCAATCGGAAACCAATCAGTAAGACCATGCCCAGTTCTGACTGTGGCCTCTTGCCCTTCATAAAGGTTCCTGAGGAGACAGATGAGGTGAATTGGAACTCCCATCTCTTGGAGAGCTTGCCACAATCTGCTGTGATCTACGCAGTCAAACGCTTTCGCATAATCAATAAAGCAGAAGTAAATGGGTTTCTGGAACTCTCTTGCTTTTTCCATGATCCAGCGAAGGTTGGCAATTTGGTCTCTAGTTCCTCTGCCCTTGCGAAACCCAGCTTGCACGTCCGGAAGCTCCCGATCCACATACTGCTGCAGCCTACCTTGCAGAATTTTTAACATCACCTTGCTAGCATTCGAAATAAGCGCGATCGTGCGGTAGTTGGAACAATCTTTGGCACTGCCTTTCTTTGGAATGGGGATGTAAACTGACCTCCTCCAATCCTGTGGCCACTGCAGGGTTGTCCAAATCTTTTGACATAATGTATGCAGTGTGTTAACAGCGTCGTGGTTGAGGTTTTGAAGCAACTCAGCTGGAATACCATCAATTCCGCTAGCTTTGTTCTTAGCAAGGCTGGCTAAGGCCCATTTAACTTCACTCTTCAGGATGCCCGGCTCGAGATCAGTAATCACAACCGTCCTATGTTGGGTTCGCACATCCGGGTCCTTCTTGTACAGTTCTTCTGTGTATTCCTGCCACCTCTTCTTTATCTCTGAGGCTTCAGTGAGGTCCTTGCCTCCTTTGTCCTTTATCACGACCAGCTTAGCACAGAAGCTTCCTTTGATATCTTTGATTGTCTTATACAGAGCTCTTGTGTTCCTTAATTGGCTGTTGTCCTCAACTGCTTGACACTGTATGTACAGGAAGGCATTCTTATCTCTCCTTGCAATTTTCTGAAAATCCGCATTGAGAACCTTTTATCTTTCTCTTTCCCCCATACCTTTTGCCATCCTCCTTTCCTCAACTATTTGCGAAAGGGGTAGGCAGCGAACGCGATGGTTAGATGGCATTCTCGAGGCATTGCAGATGAAGCTATGTGATGTTAAGAAGATAGTGAGAGACCGGAAAGCGTGGCGTGACATGGTCCATAGGGTCACGAAGAGTCTGACACGACTGAACGCCTGAACTGATATATATATATATATATATATATATATATATATATATATATATATATATATATATATATATAAATTCTTGACGGTATATAGGGGTTGCTTGGCATGGGACTGCTTAGTGCTTGGCTTGGCACTTCTTGCGCATCCCTACGACACGAGTGTGTACTGCGGCAACAGGTCAAACAATTTCTTCTCCCTATTACACATCCATTAAACCTTTGCTGTCAGATATGTTTTAGTGTTCTTGCGGATCGAAAGAATGAACTTATTATCGAGACTGGAAAGCGCTTCCGTCTACCACACAGACATCACAACGACGTAACCTTTAATAACTGTATAGTGCTAAAACAGTCTCTATGAGATTGTTCGGCTTCGCTTCATCCTAGCGTGCACTTCGCTATTAAGACGGAGACTGAGATCGGATTACATCCTTTGTACATGTAAGTTTTGCACATTACACTGCTGATTTTCCCATGCATACCTCAGCAATATATTTTTTTTTTTCGCTTACCGGCATCTCCTGCTGACACGTGTTAGTCAACGCTTAATAGGTCCGAAGGATATTTTCATTTATTAGTTTTTTGTTCTCAGTCATTTTAGTTAATTATTTATGCATTTAGAATCGCATTCGGCGAAATAAAATACTCTACATTGTTATTGGCAACTCATTAGCCAAGCCCCTGAAGGGCTGTTACTTGCAAATGCGCGAGTGTGCAAAACACGTTTCTCAGGCTCCTTGGCAGAGCAGGTAACTTTGCACTCTCGCTTGGTCCCGTATCTGTTCTCGTTCCCTCGGCAACCGCCGTAGGTGAACTGCTCACACTTTCCAGTTTGTTCATTGAAGTACCACCTGGGGAAGCTAGCCCTACAGGGTCCCGTTTCGGGAGGCAGGCTGCATTTCTTGTCCAATGGACTGGCAACTGAATGAAAAAAAAGTGAAGTTTATATTTTATAGCTACTCGTTTTATTTGGCATAGAAAAATACGAGTTCCAACAGCGCCCAAAAAGAAATAAAAGGACGCCTAAGCTTGTCTCTAGGTGTTCAACGCGCCCGTGTTGAAATTTCGAGGGCTGAATGTTTAAGGCTTTGAATCTTGCGGATGCTCGCGCTATCTGTTACGGCAGCGCCGTATAATGGAGGGAATTTTCCAGTAAGCGCCGAATCACCTGCAAGGAAAGCGACATATTCTTTGCTGCTCACTCAACTATTATTTCCGTAATTAGGTTCTTTCTAATGACACACCTAAGCATTAGCTGACGGTCATAAGGCAATGCATATATGAGGTGCACCTTTATTCGATGAAAAATTGGTCGGTTAGGTTTTTTTGTACAGGAGGTTTCAAGATAGGGCCCTTCGGAAGAGCGTGTATAAGCTCTATTAATTGGAATGCGAGGCCCCAGCAGTATACTTGGACGAAATTTATAGTGGAAAGCATGACCTGCAAAAACAGGACGCTCATAGATACAATGGTGCCCGAGTTCGATCTCGCACGAATCGTGCTTTTCACTGTAAAAATCCTACGCGATGCGCTCTACTTGACGAACGTTTTCACGTTACTGCCAAGCTGATACCGGAAGTGATGTCACTAGTAACCAAAAAGTGTGATCTGATCTCTGTGTTTGTCAGCTATTACACAGCACAGTTCAGTGACGTTCCTGCTACTCCTATTTCGGACCTACTAGCTATTTTCACAGTTCTGATAACTCCTTTATCAGATGATGAATGTGCTGTTATCACTGGCCTTGTCACGTTTGAAGAAATAGAACATCCAATTGACTATTTACCTCTCTCGAAACACGTGGCCCTGATTGCATCTCATGTGAGGTTTACAAAGCTTTACATTTTTTATGACCCCTTTCCTGCTCCAGATTTTCAATTTAAGTTCAGTCGTTTGCTAGGAACCATACAGTCTTAATTCCAAAAAAAGACGGATAAAGAAAAATTGCGCTCATTGGATGGCTACAGGTTAATCACGTTGACAAATGTGGATAATATTATTTTCGAGGAATTTTTATCAAATCCTCTACAACTTGCGATGGCGGTTTTCATTGGTCTTCTTCAGACTTTTGATGTACTACGAAATAATACTATCCGTGGTTATGTTGTATTTAGTAATGAAGTCAAAGTGCTTTTGTACGCCGATGATTTGCAATTTTTCTGCCTTGATAGAAATAAAACAAAAGTATTTCTGTTTTGTTTTGCGATTTGTTTTGTTGTGACATTTCGATTATTTTCGTTTCTTGTGTGTGGTCGACAGTTTCCTTTGCTGTCAGTTTTTCGTGTATGTGTGTGCTCGGGCACATTTGATGCGTTCTCTGTCCCTCTTCGCCTACCCTCTTCATCCCCTCCCCCTCCCTCGGCTGAAAGATGTGACGGTAAAAAGAGATGAAGAGGCCGCGCCGTCGGTAAATGAGAACAAAACACGGTGCGAGCGCATGAATATGAGAACGTGAAACAGAAGGGCAGCGAGTCGATGTTTTGCCCGAGCATCCTTAGTTATTGTTTTGTTGTGGCATCTGGCACCGTAACATCTTATTTTGTTCTTGAACCAAAACCTCCAGGTCAAGCAAACTCACAGCTGACTTGACTCAAAATAGTGTTAGCTAAATAGCGAGCATATAATTTATTTATTTCAAGCATTTTCTTCGAGAGCAGTTCAAACTAACAGAAGATATTTGCATAGTACAGCAAGACCAAAATCTCCGACTGTTCTCCGCCTTAGCCTTAGGCCGTCGCAGGTTTTCGGCTACCAGAGTGATCATTACTAATTATGGTGAATAACGGCTTGAAATATAAACAATAAACGACACCGCATTGCTTTTATTCGTGTCATGAGGTGCGAAAGCATTACAGGTTTTTTTACATTCGTGTTGAAGCGACCTGTTTTCCTCTGTGAGAGCATTAATACAAGGACCTCACTTGTATTGGAAGGAAGCGTGATTTATATACAGTAAATTGTTTTTGAAGTCAATGACCTGATGGAATAAAAATTGTTTTTATTTTACAATCATCATCTTAATTTTTTCTCTTGGTCACATCTGCTAGAAAATACGTTATTTAAAGGCATCATCTAAAACAATTGTTATTTGCACCTTTGTGTCTACTATAGCATATTTTAGCACCCCAATAGGACTTCTTAGAGGGTGCTAGAAAGAGATATTAGAAGCCTTGGTAGAGCTTGCATTTATAAAGACGGCGCTCAAATGTCATAAGATTGCAGTTGTGCCTCTCTCTTGCGTAATGCCCGAATTTTATGCTAGTAGGATGAGAGCGGATATAACATAAAGAGCTAGAGAAAAAAAAGGAGGGGAAAGTGCAGAGTACGGGAAGATTTATTTCCCGACATCTGCGATATATTTTTAGTGTTTTGTGAGAGATGCTTGCTTTAAAAATGTAGCAGTTAGTTTCTCTGATTGAAATATGATTCCACAGACTACGTAGTTGTCCCATCGTTTACCACCAACACACGCCAGAATTTTATTCCTAACAATTTGAATTTTATGTAGTTTAATAAGCATACAAACTCTCCCTAGAGGGACTAATACATCGTGGCTGCGCATTCCTTCAGAAAGAAATATAGTTTTAAATTGCAGTGACTCATGTGGAAGGCTCTGACTTGAATACAACGCGAAACTTTCTGCTAGTGACCGGGTTGTAGCATACGGATATTACGTACTGTGTTTATTTATAGCAGCACAATATTTACTGACCTGTAATGTTCGAGAGGCGATAGAAGGCCAATATATATCAAGTAAAGACGAAAGGATGAAGGTAACAAAAATAAGTGGCCCGTCATCAACTCACCAAACGCAGTGCTGACAACGGCGAGTAGAATGTAGACCTTCATGTTGGCTACAACAGGCGAACCCCAATTGAAGACGGGTTGTTGCGATCAATTTTATACCTACTGAAACAATAGCGTGAAGGCATCATATCGGCCGCCAGCCATTATCGATCTTTAGAGATAAGCGCTATGAAGCTCGCCAGGCTTGAAACCCACCCCTTAGGGCGTTGTTTTCGAAGCGTTCCTTTTGATGCCTTCACCTAAAGTTTTATCATTGGCTGGTGCCGCCTGCAACGTCCGGTGGTGATAGGCTAGAAATTGTGCCGTTTAGTGGCTCTCATACGAAAGATAAGGCTGAAAGACTGTACATATCAGAAACTAATTGTGTCAAACATTGCTTCAAAAGGTGTCCCCGCCTGCTTGATAGAGTAATACTGAATTCACTTTAAATATGGTGCTTAGCAAAAAGCGTTAGAGTTAATACGTATGCATCACGAATGAATAAAACCTAATTCTAACAGCAAATGTGTAAGTATAACTGTATTACATCGGCATGAGTACTCTCCGCTAACAGCGGCAAAGGGCGTATTTTTTATGTAATGCGACAAGCATCTGCGACAAGGATGTACGAAGGAGACACTGAAGAAAATGTATACGAACTTCTTTCTGCGCGCTATAGGAATAACGGGTGCTGCGCAAATAGCATGGAAATGTGTTGTTTATACTCACTAAAAGAGCGCTCGTTAGACCTAGCCGTAGTTTTGTGTTGAGTGGGTCGCTAACCTTTATGTCCTCCGTGGGGCAGCACTTACTCGCAAATATAAAAGCGCCCTCGTGTGTCAGGCGTATTAAAGTTGTGTGAAGTCCTCCAGTTATATTATTCGTTTGTAAGCATCAGTGGGCAGCACTCTTAATGAACTACGCTTATTTAAGAGCTCACTACATGCACCCATATCCATTAAAATGCCCATAAAGCACCTAACATACATCGACCGGCCCACGCCACTGGGCACACATTACGTTTTAATTGAGCAGAAGCGGTTACATAGCGGAACATTTCTTTTTTTTTTTTGCATAAAGGCAGAAAAGGAAAATATTTTTCTTCTAGTTCGGCGTGTACTATAATGGCCCTGCGGTCTCTGTGCCTCCTCTTCATTTGAAAATGCTAGTGGGTTTTTATTGTCTACTGCGGAGAAAAACAATCTGTTATGACTAAGGCACGGCGGCAAATGGGTATTTTTGATGCTCACAAGAAACCACGCTGCATTAAGGTCAGTGTTAGTAATATGTAGTACGTATTATTATTGTACGTCGGCTGGTAACCTTCGAAATGATCAAAATTTCATGAGATTTACTGAGCTTGTAGCAAAACAAGGATGTCTCCCGTAATGATTCAGTTAAATACCTCCTTTTACGCACTCCTGCCGCCTTATCTCTTCCAAGTTTGTCATTAATTCCTGTCTTAGTCCTTGAAAACTCATAATGGCATTATCATACCAGCATGTTTTTTCATTATTTTGCGAGGATAAATTATTAACAATGTGACTACAATATGAGTATGGGATAAAAATATAAGCATGGGAGAGACCTTCGCACTGCAGGGTGTGTAGTGCAGTTGATGACGATGATTATTATTATAATCAAGAGTCTAGCCACCCAATTTTTGGCCACCTCATGCAGCGTTCGCGTTTGCCTAGGCCTTGGTAAGTCACCTTCAGGAATACTAGTTTCTCGCCTTCCTATTTAAATGCTACGAGCCACGATCAATTGGTTTCGTGATTTGGAATTTCATGCCAAAAGCGCAGTGTTGTTTTCTTACCAAAATTTCTGTCTTCTAATTTATTATCCCCACATTTAAAATCTCTGGCTTCACAGCCAGATACGTTATTGAATTTACGCAAACCCTTTTCGTAAACTTACAGAATTCTGCCTTACAGACGAATGCCACAAAAATGCAGCGCTGTTTAGTTGCTACTGCAGAGTTACCACCACTCTGCCAAATGTGATCATATAATAAATACAGAATGTCCTCCATCCCATTCTTAATGTTCTTGAAAGCTGTTTATTTCACCCTCGCCACACACATGTATATATGCCCAGTATTTTGCTAACACTGAAATCGAAGTGGTTGAAAACTTTAAATCACTCGGAGTATACTTTTCACAAAACATGACTTGGTGTCACCCGTTAATGATTAAGGGGTATTATTAACGATGCGCCCTTAACGGTGCGCACACTCCCAGACACCCTTAGAGTGAGTGGGGGTAGCTGTTCCGGTCGCGAAGGAGATGCCCTCGACTTGCGTGGCAAGCTCAGCCGGAATCCAACTACCTAGTAGTGACAGAAGGGGGTGGCCGTTTGGTGCCCAGCTGTCGCCGGTTCAAACCAGAGTAAGGATCGGAGTCAGAAGTAACAAATAAAACACAATTTATGCACAGCAAGAGACGATACAAAGGAACACACAAGATCACTTGAAATACAACAGACGAGAGGTTCACAGAATACAAACGCTAAGCATGCAATTACACAGGTATCCAATAACGTAGAGGCTTTACAACAGATGAAACATGAGAGAGTACATAAACAAACACCAAATTTTTCACCGGGCACTGTTGCAGTCCGACGCCTCAAGAGTCACGATGTGGCCGCCATACGAGACGAGCGCCGCTCCTTTGAAAGTCCGTGGACTTGCCAGCAGCGGGTGATCCCCGGGAGTCCAGCCGAAGCACAGGCGAATACGTCGCAAAACACGGACGAACTGACTGACTGACTGACTCAACAAGCGGCGCGGTCGCTTTAAATAGGGCGCGCCGCGTCTGTTTGTTAACACGCGCCAAAGCTAGCGCGCACACACACATAGCTTCGCTGGTTATAGCTCCCTCTTCTCCTCCCGTCGAGCCGCGCGTCGTCATTGGCTAGGTCCTATAGAAGATGCTCGATTTTTCTGGCGCATTCCAGGCCGATGAACCACCGTCTTCCCCGGGCAAGGGGAAAGAGGGTGACAACAACGCGTACAAAGCTACGCGCTCTCCCGCGCGGGAAGGGGCTTTTCTCTCCATGCTCTCCACGCGACGCCGCGCGCGCCTAGCGCTGTACCGGCTTGCTGAAAATGGGCGCCGATTTCGTGACACTGCCCCTCCCTTAAAGAATATTGTCCCACAATATTCACAACAACCACGAACATCGCGCGCACATGCATGCGCTCACAAATATATGGGGCAAATGACCATATCACACACATTGCACAAATTTCACAAACTGCAATAACGCATTACGAAATTCACACATCAATTCCATGATGTTCACAAACATACCACCACACTGTCGTCAGATACACATAAGAATCAACAACACACAGCTCTTCAAATGCGGAGCGCACAAACCTAAATTTCCGAGTGTAATTCTAACCCGCGATCAGTGCGTGACACGCCTCTGTCCGCCAGGGATTCTGCCTTCGCTCTAGTCTCTCGCATTTGAGACGCTTTTATGTTCGATCGGGCTACTGAAAATTCCCTGAGGCAGGACTTATCCTCTTGCAAATCACACAACCAATGTGTGCCGATAATTGCCCCTACAACCAGTAGCGCCGACGGATACACGGGAACATGTGCCAACGCGCACAAACCAACAAAAAGAATCACTGTAATAGTGTTCTTTCCTGGGCACCGGTATTCCTTCCGCTGAAGGTGAAATATCCCAAGTAACGCCCCCATAAGTGGGACGAACACTTGGGCTACCTGCATCAACGAAGGCCTAGGCAGTCCTGACTTTATTTCCTGTGTTGCCTCTTTCTTATCGGTTTCCTCCTGAGGGGCTTCCTTTTGTTTCTTCATGTCTCGAGTCTTTTCTTCCGGCTTCTCATGGCCTTGCTTTCCTCGCCCTGCCCTTTTCTTTTTAGATTCTTTGCAGCGCACAGGCGCGGGACTTTGTTCAGGATCCTCGGGAAATTTTGCGCCCTTGATATTTCCCAACACCAAATCGTATATAGGGCGTTCCATGCACAGGGCTGTCAGTTTTCCAGAATAGTATGGCGTCTGCACTTCCAATTTTGCCTCAGGTAGCAATTGAATTGAGCCGTCAATTAGCCTCACAGGGCATTTCTCGCCAGTCAGATTATTCTCATGAATCAAACTGCGTTTAATAATTACGGCACTGCTACCTGTATCTCGTAGCACAGAAACTGATTTTCCTTCTATCTTTCCCCTCGAAACCGGCATCCGATTCACCGCAGATCCAGGTTGTGCATGTACTACGGCGATCCTTTCGAAACGCAAGAGGAACGCGTCGAGATCGTCTCTTCTCTCGTCGTACTTCGGGATCAATTTGCTTGCGTCTATACGCAAGCTGCTATGTCCTTCACTGGAGCTATGCACTTCAGTTAAACCGTTGTTGTTACCTGAGTTTTGGAGCTGAAGTTTCATAGTAAGTAATTCCTTTTCTCGCTGAAATTCCTCTTCACGCTCCTTTCGAGCCTTCTCTCTTTCTTCCTCGGCTTCTTTTCGAGCCCTCTCTCGTTCTTTCTCGGCTTCCCTTCGAGCCCTCTCTCGTTCCTCCTCGGCTTCCTTTCGAGCCCTCTCTCGCTCTTTTTCTGCTCTCTCTCTTTCTTCCTCGGCTTCCTTTCGAGCCCTCTCTCGTTCTTTTTCTGCTCTTTCTCTTTCTTCCTCGGCTTCCTTTCGAGCCCTCTCTCGTTCCTTTTCTTCTCTCTCTCTCTCTTCTTTTTCCCTCTCTTTTTCTCTCTGGCTAACCCATTTGCGCAGTTCGGCACCGGACAACCCCAGCTGGGTGCCAGCCTCAATCAACTCTTTCAGATTCATCTCTGAAGCACGAACTGTTTGGGCGTAGCCTTAAGTCTGCTTAGCGAACCTCGCCTAAACGCTTCCGCGCGGCACTACCTCTCGCTATCGCTCTGCTGCTACACAGTTTACGACCTCTTCGTAAACTCTTCTAACTCGTTCTCCGTCCTCTGAGCTTGAATGCACCAAACGTCCTGTCGCGGACGCCAGATTAATTGTCACCCGTTAATAATTAAGGGGTATTATTAACGATGCGTCCTTAACGGTGCGCACACTCCCAGACACCCTTAGAGTGAGTGGGGGTAGCTGTTCCGGTCGCGAAGGAGATGCCCTCGACTTGCGTGGCAAGCTCAGCCGGAATCCAACTACCTAGTAGTGACAGAAGGGGGTGGCCGTTTGGTGCCCAGCTGTCGCCGGTTCAAACCAGAGTAAGGATCGGAGTCAGAAGTAACAAATAAAACACAATTTATGCACAGCAAGAGACGATACAAAGGAACACACAAGATCACTTGAAATACAACAGACGAGAGGTTCACAGAATACAAACGCTAAGCATGCAATTACACAGGTATCCAATAACGTAGAGGCTTTACAACAGATGAAACATGAGAGAGTACATAAACAAACACCAAATTGTTCACCGGGCACTGTTGCAGTCCGACGCCTCAAGAGTCACGATGTGGCCGCCATACGAGACGAGCGCCGCTCCTTTGAAAGTCCGTGGGCTTGCCAGCAGCGGGTGATCCCCGGGAGTCCAGCCGAAGCACAGGCGAATACGTCGCAAAACACGGACGAACTGACTGACTGACTGACTCAACAAGCGGCGCGGTCGCTTTAAATAGGGCGCGCCGCGTCTGTTTGTTAACACGCGCCAAAGCTAGCGCGCACACACACATAGCTTCGCTGGTTATAGCTCCCTCTTCTCCTCCCGTCGAGCCGCGCGTCGTCATTGGCTAGGTCCCATAGAAGATGCTCGATTTTTCTGGCGCATTCCAGGCCGATGAACCACCGTCTTCCCCGGGCAAGGGGAAAGAGGGTGACAACAACGCGTACAAAGCTACGCGCTCTCCCGCGCGGGAAGGGGCTTTTCTCTCCATGCTCTCCACGCGACGCCGCGCGCGCCTAGCGCTGTACCGGCTTGCTGAAAATGGGCGCCGATTTCGTGACACTTGGGTGATCACGTGAACTACACTATTACCAAACTGTCAAGGATGATCGGCAGTATGCGTCGCTGCTACTTCTTCCCTACCTCTGTCAACATTCTCATATACAATTCTTTATTCTCTTCTTTATTAAGGCACGCGTTTCTGGTTCGGAGGCAGTGCTGTAATGGCGACTAGACATGATGATTTCTGGTTTGGTCAACAACAACAGCGGGAAACATTAGCAAAATAGCTGTCTTACAAACAAAGAGCTTTACGCCTAGTATGTAAAGGCCCCTATCGTTTTCACACTGCAGGTTCATTTAAGAACCTCAGCATAATTCCTGTTTCATGAATGTATGATTACGAGCTATGACGCATGTATAAACTTGTTGTATTAAAAAATAATGATGCTATAACAAGCCTCGCACGGCTAACAGAAAGCTTCCCTTTTTGATATTGTACTGTATCCTGGAATGTGGCATGTAGCCAAATGTAGAACAAATTATGGACATCAGATGTTGAAATTCCAATTACCCACATTTTTATATTGAATATTCTAAGAAACGGACACTGACATCTGTCGTATATCGCCAAGAGAACTGCGCTCATTATTTGTACCATGATGTAACATAGCTACTTAACTTTCTTTGCATTATAATGTTCTTTTTTTAACGATGTTCCATGAATCCTGTATGCTTTCGTCAATATACTGTTCTCCCTTAGCCGCATGCTTCTCTGTTGCCCGTGTGGTTGTGGATCAGGACTCCTCAAGCTGTTCTGACAGCTTTTTTCCTGTCCTCCATGTAATTTTTGTTTGCAGAATAAAATTTGAATTTGAATTTGAAGACATTTGCGTCTGAGGTTTCGGGGTTTGGGTCACTACTAGTCCTGAGTGCCACCTGTATTTAACAGTTCCTGCGCCCCGCTACATACCGTAAACGGTGGTTATCAGGTAGATTAATAATGTTTGGCAGCTTTCTACTTGGCCTGCCTTCATTTACAATTATGCCTGCCATTCTTCTGAATAATATAACAGGGCGTTCTTAGGTTAATAGCACGAAAGATATTCTGTTAACTCCTCGTCGCCACTTGTTATTGTTACGCTGTTTGTGAAGAAATGACAGGTGCCTAGACGGAAAATATATTTCACTATTTATATGCATAACGTTTTTGCTTGCCTTCTTAACTAATCGACTGCGGTGGCTTTTGGCTTAGTGACCGCGTTTACATCCAAGCAAAAGTCTAGGAGTCCAAGTAATCGGCTATGTAGTGTGTGATAAAGAAGACGCGATGGTTGAAATCATTCCATGGTTTTCAGTATGGTGTCCACAAGTGGCTCAGTAGCTTTGGGAATTTTATTCCTAGTGAAAACAAACGAACCAGCATTACCGAACTCCCAACTCCTGTGATCATAAGGAATTTCATAAAAAAGGAGTGCCATTTTTACTGCAAACTGTCTTCAGTGTATTTGAACTGAACAGCTGTTATCTGATTAGCACCAGCTTCTTTATTAAACACATGATTATCTTCAGTTGCATTTGATTTTTCAGGTTTATTGTCTCGAAGCGACTCAGGCTATGAGAGATGCCGTAGTGAAGGACTCCGGAAATTGCGACCACCTGGGGTTCTTTGACGTGCACTGACATCCCACAATACACGGGCGCCCTGCCTTTCGCCTTCAGAGAAAAGCGGCGGCCTCGGCGAGGTTTCTTATCCCACATCCATAAGCACGGTAGTCGAGCGCCTTAACCAGCGCATCACCAGGGCGGGTAAGCGTGATTCCGTTCTCTCAACGGTAGGCTCCACTCAGCAACATCACCTAGGGGGAAGAAGAAGAAACTTTACAAAAGTGAATAAGAGCACCGATAAAACGCCCTTTTCCTGTCGCAAAGATCATGGTGTTTTGCGTTTGACAAGTTGCCTATTCTCAAGCCCTTTTAGTAATGTAACAACATCCAAAGTATCGTTGTTGGTTTTAAATGGTCTTTGTATACAATAGCATTTATGATTTTTTTTATTTTTATTCATAATTTACAAAAAGAATCTAAAGCACATTCGATGAGGGTGTGTTTTCTTTTAGGTTGAGTTATGGAATGATGATGATGGTGATAGAATTTTTTTACATCTAAGCAGCCATAACACCATGAGTAAAGAAAGTCATAGAGCAAAATGGTATGTTTGGGTGCGCAAACAATAACACAAGGCAATAAACTGCACTGAAATCATCTAACGCTTTCAATGAATGTGTGGTATCTCTTAAGTCATCATTATCATCATCATCAGCCTGACTATACCCACAGCAGGGCGAAGGCCTCTTCCATATTTCTCCAATTAACCCGGTTCTGTGCTAGCCACATCCACTTGACCCCCGCGAACTTCTTAACCTCATCCGCCCACCTAACTTTCTGCCGCCCCCTGCTACGCTTTCCTTCTAGAACTAGCACTCTCGTGGTTAGCCTCCACGTTTCAGCCCCATAGGTGAGTACAGGTAAGATGCAACTGTTGTATAACCTCTTAAGTAGCTTTGAGAAAACATTTTGAGCCGAAATCAACATTTAACTAGCTGACACATGACCAGGGAGCAAGAAGAATTTTCACACTACTGCCGAGAGATTTGCATTACGCGGCGGTGCGTCATCATTTTTCTCTCTTTTTAGTGGATCTTAGTCTTCTTCACCTCTTCCGCTGCCAAGGTAATATGAGCTATCTTACGCTGCTGGCTCTCGCAATAAATTTGAAATTGCACTTTCTGCTAAATGTATCTATGTAAAATGTCTCAGCTACTTCAACTTTCATACTAATATTGCTAATGACATCGGCCTCTTTATCTCTAAATAAATGTGATTTTGGCTTCTCAATTACTTCTTGCCGACTACCCTTCAGTGCTTGACTAATTTTTGCAATCTAGACCAATCCATAATCGTTGCTTTTTAACACCTACTACGGAGAAGTGTTGGAAGAAACTGTTCGCTGAGCGACTGTCAGACCAATTCAAACTATCTAGCCCTGCTGAGAACCGCGTCCTTAAAGTAGCGCGTTCTGAATTCACCACATTTTACCTTTTGATAGTTACCATCCAACATTTATTTTGTTTGACAGCATGTTTTACTTTGTTGGTATCAAAAATTCTTTATTTTGTTTTCTTAACTAGTAATTTTTTTGCCTAAGGAAATAAACAGCACTCTCTCTAGGTGCCAATTTTACTTCCCACTCGGGAAAGCCTGTTTGGATTCCTATTCATTTCATTATTTGCTCTTTAGAATGAAATAAAGGAAGGCCGAGCTCACATGCTATGCGCACTCGTTAGCGCTTAATTTGCGTCATCTGGCCTACTGACTCCGTATGCCTCATGACATTCCTGGCAATGCTAGATAGCTCTCCCATATACAGGATGGCCAAGCTAACTTTGGCCAAGAGTTAAAAAATTCATTTAAGGTAGGCCAGAGAAACCGCTTTTATACAGCTGCCAGCCATCTGCCGCACCGGAGGCAATCACGTATTTTGCGTTCACTAGTTAGCAAATGGGATAATTTTTCTAATTTACTAACTATTGCGTTTAAACTACAATTAGGTTTTCCAAAGTTGGAGAGCACCTTTTGAAACCCACATTCCTTTTATTTTCGATAAAGAAATCCGCACGCGTATCGTTTTTTCAAGCTCTAAACAAAGCCCCCGAAAGACAAAACAAAAATCACGTGACTGGCGAATTCGTGCGCCACGATTATGCTTCTCTCAACCTGGGTCTCAGTGAATGAAATCAGCTACGGTCTTGACTCCACGAACCCGTTGCAGCGGCAGGCCGATGAGTCTGTGGTGGTTTCATCAACCGCTTCAGGCAGTCAGCGCACGTGACGGTGCAAGCTCACCGTCACGTGCGGGCTCACCGCTTAGGCAGCAACTATCTCCAACATCGCCTACCGCTGGGACTGGGCTGTCGATTCCAGGCCACAGCTAGTTTCTTTCACTCAGGTCACGACTGCGAGCACCACTAACGTGGCGTACGAAGGCGTTAGTCACCTGCTAGTTTTTGTATTTCGCGTGCTTTTCGCTAGCCATTTTTCTGGCCTATATAAATCTCTAGTTTTTAACCCTTGGCAAAAGTTAGTTTGGACACCTCGTAGAATTTCTATACTTATTCATTGAAAGAGGGTTCTAGCATTTAACATTCTCAGGGTCAGCTTTCATTGGCGACGATTACGAAGCGAAAGATGCTTACCACCTTTCGGTACATCACAGTTGCAACAGCCGCCTTTGCTGGTTCATTTTCGGCCAGCCAGTACTGAGGGTGGTGGGCTACTATGCCACGATAACTGGGTATTCAGCGCAACCGATACACACAAGAAAGGCAACACCACGGGCACTTTGATTCAAGTCATCGGTCCGGAGGTCATGAGTATATGAGATGTAAGTCATTCTTAATAATAAGCCGGACTGACTTCTTGAAGCTTGTTACCTTGAGTCTTCCTGTTCCAGTGGAGAAAACGCTTCCGAAGAAGATGAAGGCGATAAACAAATAGAGGCGCTTTTATGTTCGTCACATCCATTCAGTCACTCGTAGCCGGAAGAAAGTGTCAAACAGGCTTAATGCACCACTTTTGTTCTCTCCCCCTCCCGCCCGAATTCTTGCTCAGCCTAGCCGTCGCATATCTTGGGGAAACCAAAACTTCATCTGTCATAATAATTACGTTCTACAATATACTCTCTAATTATGATTTACAAGCCGTCATATAGCTCAAGAGTATCACATTGACAGATTGTATAGTGTACGAGAACGCATGCAAAATGCAGAAAGCTGTATCATCGAAGTAAAGAAACCATCCGCCAGCAATCCCTATAGACAAGACAATGTAAGCAATTCTTAAAACATCTGCACTTGATATGCAATAATTAATTGTTTCTTCGAGCCGAGGGGTTGAAGTTGTTTGGGCGCTCGACGTCTGCGCCTAAAAATGCCGGATCGAATCCTGACCGCGGTGGACGGTTTTCATTAGAGGCGAAAAGCTAGGCGCACGTGTGTATTGCGATGTCAGTGCAAGATAACAAATCTCAGGCGGGCGAAATTTCTGGTGTCCTCACCTACGGCGTCTCGTATCCTTGTCGCTTTGGGACGCTGAGCTCCACGAACCCAGTTAAGCCTATTAATGGGATCTGCCCAATCAAAACTTCACATCACTCCTTTCGTCTGTGTGTCTCAAGCAGGTGATACTGCAGTGTCAAATTACTAGAAAAACCTGCGGAACAAACTCTTGAACTTTGCCACGTGAGCTGCATATATTATTTTTCGAGCTTCTCTGAAATAACCAATGAGGCCAGAGAAAATGATGGCGTAACATCGTCATCGACATCTCCCTGAAGCCATATAGAGCAAGACCCCAGTCTTGCTCTATATGCCTTCAGGGAGATGTCGATGACGATGTTACGCCATCGGCACGCAAAACACATGCTGAAGCATCGGTTTATGACGCCTGCTACGAGGACATTTTGAAACTAAACAGCGCTGACCGCCCCTCAACGGCATTCAAGGCATGCGGCTATGCGAGGTAATTTTTTCGCTTCCCCTCCGCCCATGATACATCGCCTAATACCCTTCTCCCTGTTCTCGCCCTTCTCTTTCCCCGAATCAAATAGAACAATTCGTGACCATGTGCCAAAGACCACAAATCCCGCCTGCTTTGCTGGGTGTTGCTGGTGGTAAAAATATTTATTCTACATTTTGAAGGAGGCTTGTCAAGCGCGGAGCCTTAAGGGCCTCGGCCTTACAATACTGGGGGTAGTCTCTAGTCAGGGACCCCCTTGGCGGTTACCGCCGCCCGCAGACGCCGCGCTAAGGCCCTTTGTGCGTGTAGGTGGCAGCAGCCAAGCAGGGTCACCTCCGGAAAGCGGCAGCACTTAGTCACAACGAGGGCTTTGAAAACGTGCGTCAGCCAGCCTGTAACGCGCTACCCAAGACCTTATTCAACGGCGCTGCAATACAGCCGCATACTACTTTTCAGTGCAGTACGAGAAAGTAGGAGGCCCAACACTTAAGCTACACTCATCACATGCGAGCAGAAACGACAGGAGGTGATTGCCAACGTTTTAAAAAGGGAACGCGCCAACTTCTATGCAAAAAATGTGTAAAAGAGGGGAACGAACGCAGGCGGGGCATACGTATTAGAAACTCCTGCAAAATCTGGCGACGAGCCAGCATGGCAGACAGGAGAGTCTATTCATCAGCTTGAGCAGTAGTGTAGTATTTCGTAAATTTTGACGAAACTGGGCTATATAGCTTGCTTAGGGCATACATCTTGCTCTTCATTTCGTCCCCTCACCTGCTTATCGGCAAAAGGTATCAAATAAACGTTATTTTGCCATGAAATACTATTTTATAGTAATTGGGATATTGATAACAGACAATAACACATGGTGAAAAATAAGGTCACGTCTATAGAATGCAAGCCAACAAAGGAAACCCTCATGCATTTACCATTTGGAATTTTTCTTTTATGTAGCCAATACTGTACATTGAAAAATTAGCAGTAATAGCTAAATAAATTTATTTGATTGCAATGAAACAGCTCGCTCAAGAAGAACGTCACGCTGTGAGGATAATAGGCGAAACAAACCGACGCACTCTGATGTGCTACCACTCCAGAGCATTGATGAGTCCTTAATACGCGAAACGCGCACGATGGCAAACGTGATTTCCGACCACAGACCACAAAGGCTTCAGCGCAATAACGAGGTCGCAATACGGGAAAATAATTGCACCCAGGAAGCGAAAGACTTGAGTATAATGTGATGAAAGCCCACACCTTGATACTGTAGTGTGAGCAAAACAACTTAACACGAAGAGGATTAGATAAGTGCCGAGACGTGCGTAATATCTGACTTGCTATCATTACCGCGACACAGTTCCAAGCTCTTCACGAAGAGCGATGTTTCGACATTAGCCCTTTAACAATGTCGCCCATAGTATCAGAAGATAAGAGGAATTGTGGTTTGAAGTAGCAGCCAATAAGAGGAATGGTACAATGCTTGAGCAAAGGTAAATTTATGGATACATTTTGGAACTAAACTTTGCCCGTAATAAAACAAATGTTAGGGTAAATTACCACTGTCGCACACTTCGCTTTCCTATAATGCGCGTTTATGCAAGAAACTTGGAGCTTCCTTGACGGTACGTACATGAATCCTAATTTGTTTTATCAAACGTCCAGTGTTACACGATTCTTGTAAATTGCCTCATTTTCTCTAAGTGTCGTTATCGCAGTTATGTCTTTCTTGATGATGTTGAGGTTGTACCCTAGGTTGTACTTCGAGGAAAGCTTTCAAGCCTTAATGACCATAAGAACAAAAAAGAAAGATTGTTTAGTTGTATTATGTTATACTACAAGCGATGAAAGAGAGAACGAGCGCACAAAAGTGTTTCTTAACTAAGTATATTACGGGATCTGATCACGGGACCGCACGAGAGGTCTACTGCCGGGGACAAAGGTCTCTGGGCTGCATGTCTGGTGATTTTGAACTAGGAGCATGATGTAAACGAAATAGCGCCCTATTTCCCCAGCACTCGTGACATAACTAAAGCACTATTTTCCTATCGCAAACTTTAGTTCGAGACTACTGCAAAATAAGAAAGTTATGCGCTGTGTCTGCAGTCTGCGTGGTCCACAGAGCTTAATCCCCGATAGTACATATCATCAGTGCACCCTGACTGTGCCCGATGCGGGTCTAATATGTGGGCGGTACTAACTAGGACTATTTTACTAAATCAGCCGGTTACGCCATTTCATTGCTGTGCTCTTCGGCACATGTTCATTGCGTGAAGCCGATACAGTCTGCTCACACATATAAGGAGGAGGTGGAAAAATTTATGTGTGGACTGTATGTAGGGTGGGGATTTAAACTAGGGTTGTATTAGCAACGTTAACTGGCGAATATGCTTTGGCCGCTTGCGAATTCTAGGGCTCCTTCCTCACATCAAACTTGCTCAACTTGATTCCAGATGAGGAACTCTCCCTCAGTAGCCTTAGCGACGAGCAAACCGGGAGGAAGGTTCACTTTAGGAGAAGATTGTTTTGGCGTGCCATAACAGTTGCAGCGTTTCCAAGCTGTTTAACAGAGGACCGGGTATATGTGAGCGCATATCGCAAGCCTGGGAAAGTTTTGAACTAGAAGTTACCTACAAGTGATTTCCTGAAGCATTGATAAGAATTCATGTCCTGAAGATAACAGTGCTATGTTTAAGCGGTATTGTTGAATTCCCAGCCGGAAAACACTAGAGAAAAGTTTCTGATGCTACGAGAAAACTTCTGTGCGGTTTTTGACAGGAAGCCTGTTGTGACAACAGACCATTCTATAGAAACCTTTGTAGTTACAACAGAAAAGTGCTACAGAAATACAGACAACAAAAATTTACTACAGAAAAACTACAGAAAAATCCGATGGTTACGACAGAACTACAGGATATTTTTCATATTTTTGACGAAGTTCTGTTGATTTTTTCGACTGGGTTTTCTTTGTATAGGTGACCGTTGTTGCTAAATGGGCCCCAGGCAAGGTTTACGCTGCTTGGACAGTTGACCACAGGGGCCATGCCTGCGCCGGCGTGGGATGGGTGTCGAGGCGCCGAGGTCGGGGATTCTATTTCCACGCTGTGGAAGCCGGCACCCATCTCACACGGTCGGAAGGGAGCAACACAGTCTTGTCTATTACGCGCGACTAGTAAGACGTTCCTTGTTTAGAGGAAGCTGAAGCGCGGAAGGATGCATCTCCCTACAGCGAATAATAATAATAATAATAGTAATTGGTTCCCAGGAAGGGAAAGGCACAGTATCTGTCACACTTATTTCTGTGTACACATCAACCGCGTGGTAATCTAGGGGAGGAAGGTGGGATTGAACGTGGAAAGCTAGAAATGTGAGCCCTAGTCGAGGGCTACGGAGTAATTTCGACCAGCTAGGGATCTTTAACGTGCTTTGACATCGCAGAGCGTCCCTGTGCTCGCAAACCGCATCCATGCCAGACAGGCGCCTAAATTTCAGGAAGGACCCGCGGGGAAATTAACCTTCGTCAACGACAGACTCTCGGACTGTCTCAACTTGCTACTGAATTTCAACCACCAGAACAGCATGACATCGCCAACAAGAGGCCATCATCGCCTAGTTATAGGAGGGCGTGCGCGGAGACTCAGTTATCGCATTCGGCTGTCAGTGACACCTGTATGTTCGAGGGTGTCCTACTGATTAGACTCAAAAATGAACTACATTCCACAGCTAAGGATTTAGAGACAACAAACTGTATTTACTGGGTGGATATGTTTCGCGATGACTCTATTCTGCTCTCTCGACTCATACACCCTTTCCCATGTACAAATATTGTACATAAATCTCGTTCTTTGCCACTTCTCCTTGGCTGTTCCTGCCTCAATGCCTCGGCGCTTACATGCCCCGTTTGGTTGATGTTCAGCCCCTGAACCCCGATTACATAATCATACAATCCTCATTGAAATCCCTAAAAGACAATCGTCCTCTGCATAGTAGATTAGTCCTCTTTCGCCGGAACAGAGGATTGCATCGGCGCTTCTATGATTTGTACAGGCGAGGTCATAAACGTGCTAAGAATGTTCGCAGTGGCTACGGAATCGCTGCTGCGAATTTCGAAAATTCCATACAGCAGATTAAAACCGTTAAGAATTTCGGTAGCCGCAATTGAGATCAAAGATATGGTAGCTTTTTCGGTGTCCCAATGAGCTCCTGTGGTCACTGATGCAGAATGTCTCCATGCCGAAGAAAAGAAGCAGTGGCACATCTTTCCGAACATCCATCTTCTTGCAGTCACGGAGCATGTAGAAATAATTTACCGTCTGTAGCTTTCATGGATACAGACACTCTGGCCTCTGAAGCTGTAGACTCGGATGAATCAGCCATATACAGTGTCCGGCGTTGCCAACCTCATTCGTTCAACCGCTAGCGAGTTGTTTAATCGTATTTTTTCTGATTCTTGTTTTGCTGAAGCACGGCAGACCGTCCCCGAGGGAGGCCTATCCCAGGTCGTACTCTGCGTGTTAGTGGCCCATAACGACGTAGAGAGATGCAGAAGGATAGCATATGTGCCATCGGCTGCTGAAACAATGTCTGTGTGAAAAATCTAATTACTAGAAACTGTGCCACGGCAGACCATAGAATAAGTAAATGCGAAAAATTGGAAAGTCCAGGTGGTGGTGTTTATTTCAACAGAGGGCGACTGAGAGTCACCCATTAACCACGTCGAGTGGGAGAGTATATGGGTTTGTGCGCATGAGCGGCTGTGACTCCGGGTGCACATGATTGTAAATGAAAGGTTCCGAGTGTGAATGGACATACGTGTAAGTAATACAGGGTGGCTGTCAGTAGACATGATTGGATATTGGGAGCTTGAGTGCATATGTGTTGCTGAATGGCTGTGAGCGGGTGTCGAGTTTTCCGAGTGTATGTAAGTTGTTGCGAGTGGGCATGTGTGAGTGTGGAGTATTATGAGTGCATGATCGCTGCTGGATAATGCTGCGAGCTCGTGATGTCTGGTGGTGGATTTTTACGGCGCTAAAATGTCAATGCGAAGCAGAATAGGAGGGACACCATAGTTGAGAGTTTAACATTATTACGATCGGATTCTGTTCTTTACCGAATGCTGGCACTACACAGTGCACAGGGCCTGGGGATTCAACACGCTCGGTATTACAGATGCTGAGGATCGATTTCTTTTCCCAGAGTTCCCTTTTAATTTGATTTAGGGCTTAGAATTTCATCAGATGCTCTATGCGGTGTCGTTTGAAGTAGCGGCCCTCTGCATGACTTCACTATCGGGCAGAAGCCCCAGCTCGAACATGTTCAGACGGGGTCATGTGGCGTTTTTTATGTTTTTTCAAACACACCGATCAAACAGAGATTTGCTTCGATACCTGGTTATAATCGGAATGTCACTTGACGTGGTGGTAAACTGATAGGCTAGTGAGGTGCGTGTGAAGCTAAGAAAATACGAGACCTCGCTTCACCAATCAGTTCATTTCTTGGTGGACGCAGGACGCCAATTGCCATTTTCCTGAGTTTGGACTTCAGCGTTATATGTTTAATAAATACAAAAACCTTCATCGGTCCGACATTGGTCCTAACTTGCTGTTAGTACAGCTAAACCTAAATACTGGCTGTCGGGCTTTTTGGAAGACATTCATGCGCTACGAAAATTTGGTGATAAGGCGGGCTTCCACACACGCTCCACGTGGGCCCCTAGTTGTGCCAATCAGATTTGTTGCAAACGTCTTGTATCAGTTGGATTCAAAGAAAATCCACCTTATAACTCATATTCTCCTTTAAATATTACTTGGAAACCATTGAACTCTCGTACTAATAATATACCGTTTGTTTCCTTCTTAGGCTGGATATGGTAAACAGCCGTCATTTACAACTACGGGCCAGTGATCGAATGGGGCGGATTTTATTCATGCTAAATGTCCACAGAGGAGTGCGCCTACACTTGAAATATGGCCTCTTATATACTACGCTCGTCATTTGTAGGGAACGGGGTTTTTTAAGGTTAGGTTTACTCAAACATGAGCGAACACGTGTTCTTTCTAGTCTACGGCGGTGACGCCAACGTGTTGAATACTTGTCCGATTCACACGCACACGACGTGGATAAGTAACTAGACGTCCGTAAACAAAATAGTGCTTATGATATATATTAGTGCTTAGGGGTTCGAACTCTTTTCGTGTTTAACCTGGGCCGAATCCTTCAAATAGGTCGGCTCAAAACGCGTTCGCTTCGCCCTGACGTCAATTTAACTTAAGCATGGACGAGAAGAAAGGGACGAACTTTGATCGATGGTTCAATCTCGGTTACTTGTATTTTTAAGGGGCTATATGTTGCCTTCCGGACGTGTTCAGGCTCTAAATACATTTATATGGCTACAATACTGCGGAATTATTTCTTACAGCGTACAGAATGCAATTTATTTTGGAAATGATTCAATGTTTCTTGCGGCGTGCAGAGTAATGTCCACTCCACTGTGTGCGGATTGTTTTCATTACGCAGTAGTCAAATTTTTGTTTTCCAACATCCTGAAGTGCCTTCGGAAAGCACCGTCAGGCATGTCGAAATGATTACCATGTAGGTGGGTCCGCTGAAGCTGCCGGTCACAATCCCTGATTTCCGCAAACGGAGGGGCGATGCAGTGTCTGTCATGTTTCTCGCGCTGAAGAGGACGCAACTTCTGAGGCTCCGCGCACAGCAACCAAGCGAGTTTGCTTTCAGTTGCGTTGCATGTCTTGTGACGTCGGTAAAATCCAGTCTCTGCAAAATAATGTCAGCGCCAGTGGTTGAGACACAAGGCCAATGGAGCGAGGGGGCGAGAGAAATTGCGAACGCGTTCCAACCCGCACTCTCGCGGATTCGGCAAATGAGCTACTGAATCTCAGCTTGTGGCAGTAGTCCGTGTTTGCAACGTCCCTTCTAATCATAACCTACCTGGTCGGGCTCTAGGTGGTTTATTTATCTTCCATCTTTGCAATTAATTCTTTATTTTTTTGTTGCTTTTCTACGAACCATTGCACCAAGCAAACGAAATAATGCATGCCTGTTTTCGTTATTTTAATAGCTCAAACATTGTAGTACTGAAATTCACTGACTATGGTAGTGTTTGTTTTTCGAAAAGTTTGCCATAAGGCGTAAGTTGAGCGAGGGGGAATGGAATGTAGTAGGTAGAAAGTTAAAAGAAGGAGTGAAGTCCAGTTTTACTAAGGTAGTCGCAGAGGTTGGTGGTGTAGTGCTTGTCCATTGTCCAATTCTCGTAATCACAATCGCGGTTCCACCACAGGCCCACCTTCAAGAGCAGCCGTTTTCTAACTGGAGCCGTTGCCGGGCACGTCCACAAAAAGTTACCCACGTCACATATCGTTAGGTGAAATGTCACATTAAGGGCACCTGTAAGTCACTGGCAGATATTTTTCATGCCACCAATGACGTACAGATAGGGTCAGAGCTGCCCCTTCCCGAATCCGGCGCACTGATACCTTCTCCTGCCGAGTAAGAACTACGGGGGAGAGCGTGCCAACACGAAGGAATGAGAGCGCGTGTTCGCTGGCGCAGAACTTGAGAATCGGAAACATGGAATAGGAACGGATCTGGGAGAAGAGGAGAAGGTGGTGGGTCGCCTGATGTGTTAATGTGCTTCATAGCATCCGCTTGAATGGTATGTGGATCGCGAACATGACCACGAATTCATTGTATGCGCACAGGACATGGGTACTTTCAACACAGCAGAAGAATGAACTCGTTGTATTTGGAATGTATGTCGAACGGCCTTGAGCTGCTATTGCGAAAACAATACTACTTTAGGTTTCGAGCCATCAGCGTGGAGCGACCGCACCCATGTCACGATGTGACGTCATACCCCACGTTAATCTAGGGTGAGAGCTGGGCTACCAACTCACGTGGTCGGCGTAGCGCGTGAAGTCACACCTACGTGACACAAAAGCGAGAGATGGGCTTGCAGGAGCTGTCAACTTGGGTCCCTCGTTTCACATGGGACGGTTATGTCAGAATCAGCCTGCTAGGAGCCTGGCATTTCGTTCCCCCTATAGGGCACTAAGGCACGTCCATACGGCTCGGTTAAAGTGGGGATTATATGTCGGCTGCGGAAGAAGAAAAAGAAGAAAACTCGGTCACCAGCAGCTAATGCGATATTTTTGGTTCAGCATCGTTGACCCTTTGTAATGTTTTAATTTTTCTCTACTGATCTGTCCGACCATTATCCTGTTCCGTCGACGTTCTGCGGAGGCGCGTGATAATATCATGACTGTAGAAAATGACGTTTTGTCTTAAACCGCTCAAATGTTAACTCATGTTTTGGCAATGTGGTGTCATTGTGTCACTCACCAGATTCAGTGTTCCTCCTGTTTGTCCTGAAGAAGAGACAAACCGGAAGAGGCAAACAGGTTCGTTGTAGATTTTCGGCGGCTGAGAACTGTGTTGGCTGCCGATTCGGAACCCATGCAGAGGGCCGACTCGATATTCGCCAGCGTTGGAACAGTCAAGTTTATTCCCAAAGTTGATTTCGTGAAGGGATACTGGCAGATTCCGCTCTCTAAAGTTTCAAAGCCTGCAACGGCGCTCCCCACCACGTCTGGACTTACCAGTTTCGCTGCATGGTTTTTGGTATTAAAACCGAACCGGCAGTTTTCGCGAAACTGATGCGACGACTCAGGGACGGTCTTCCCGATATATATCACTGCTATGATGACGTCCTCGTAGCAACAAAACGTGGGAAGAATACCTCATGACACTGGAACAATTCACAAGAATTGAGACCGCTGTACTAACAGTTCACCCCAGCAAGTGTGAACTCCGGGTAGAACAACTAGCGCCTCTGGGGAAAACTCTGGAAAAGATTCAGGCAGCACCATCCCAAAAAACAAAGCGACAAGTGCGTTCTTTCCTGGGACTCACCGAATGCTCTCGGGAGTTCATTCAAAACTGCGCTGAAATCAGTGCCCCACTCACGCAACTCACAAAGAAAAGGAAAAGTAACCTCGTCAAGTGGACACCAGAACACGAGATAACTTTCACAGAATTGAAACGGCACAGAGCTAACCCTCCAATTCTGCGGATTTCAGACTTTGAACAACCATTCGGGCTACGCTTAGATGCGTACGACACAAGTATAGGTTCGGTTCTTCTGGAACATCATATTTATTTATTTATTTATTTATTTATTTATTTCAATATACTGCAGGCCGATATTTTGGCTTAGGCAGGAGTGGATATACAAGGCATTAAAACAACAAATAAAAATCAAAATCACACGGGATTAGAGTAAATGAACAAGTCAACAAAATACAACACTGTATCATTAAAAAATAATGCAACTCTAGAGCTTTAATGAAATTGGAAGACTGGAGAATGGCCTCAGGAAGACAGTTCCAATCGGAAATGGTACGTGGAAAATAACTGTGCTTGAAAGAGTTTGTCCTTGCAAAAATGGGTTCGAGCAGGTGACTTCTTGAATGATGTGTCCTGCGCGACAATTGTTTAAGAATTTCACGGCGACGTATGTTTAATTTGTGTGTTAAGAGGTTGTGCATAAACAATAAACGGGACATTTTTCTGCATAGTTCAAGTAGTGGAATATGGTTAGCTTTCATTAGTGTAGTAGGTGAGTCTGACCTCTTGTATTTACTGTAAATGAACCTAACCGCTTTCCTTTGCACCATCTCTATTTTATGTATGTCTTTTTTAAAATAAGGATCCCATAAAACTGAAGCATACTCTAATTTAGACCTAATAAATGATGTGTATAGGATGGAATAGTTTCACTTTCCGACAGCTTACGCTAGCATAAAGCTGCTCTCCAGAGAGGTTGCATACCGTAACATTGAGAAAGAGTGCTTAGCGCTAGTGTGGGGAATCCAGAAGTTCAACACGTATCTCTTGGAAAGTCTTTCGTAGTAGAAACCGACCATCAGCTACTCCGGTTCCTCTAACAGCGAAAATGGCAGCGAAAAAGACAGCGAAAATTTGGAGCTGGCTATTTAAGCTGAGTCTAGATGAGACCGATGAAGACGAGACCCATAAATAACTGTCTGAAAGTGTGTCTTACTTGGTTGTCTAGTAGTGGCGTGCAATTAAGGTGCCCCGAACAGAGTCTAAAGTGTGTGAAAAGTTATCATCAGGGTCTGAGAAACGTGTGAGACTTTTGATTTGGAAATTATAATTTGTTACTGCAGTTTGTGAAACTCGTGCAATTGGCGTGCGTTAGATTGCAATTGTTCCATTTAGTTTGTGAGCGCATGCATGTGCGCGTGATGTTAGTATGTGTTGAGAGTGGTGTAGCACAATATTCCTTAATGGAGAGGCAGGGTCACGAAATCCGCGCAAATTTTTATTAGGCCGGCGCGGCGCGAAACCGGGGCGGCGCTGCATCGATGGATCTACGTCTTTCTAAGCCTCCTTCTCCGCGCGAGAGAGCTTGTAGCCTTGTAGGCTTCGGTATCACCTTCTTTCTCATCACTCCGGCCGCGGCGTGTTCCTACCGCCTCCTTAACAATTTATCTGCACGATACTCCCATACCACAAACCCCCAACCTCCGCATTCTTGGTCTGAACTTACAGGACACGGGGAAAAACGACCTTACCCTGAAGGCACTAAAACAGTCTACTTACTCCGTCATCCATCGTTTGAGAAGGGTTTCACACTCACGAGCCGGCCTAGATGAAGCTGACAATTTAAAGGTACTACATGCCTTTGTGCTCAGTCGCATTCTTTACACCTCTCCTTACCTTTACACCTCTTCTTTACCTCTCCTGTGCAGACAAAGATAAAATCAACGCCTTAATCCGCATGGCTACCAAAGCAGCGCTCAACCTACCGAAGACCACTAGCACGGGCGGGCTCTTAAAACTAGGAATGCACAACAATATACAAGAACTTATAGAGGCACATCGGTACACACAGTACCTTCGGTTGGCTGGCACGCAAACAGGACGACATATACTGGACACTCTCGGCATTCGCATACCCGCACATGCTGAAGAGTTAAACCCTCTCTCTCAGGCAGTGCATTCCGCGCTTATCCTCAAACCTCTTCCTAAGAAGGTCCACCCAGAACACAATCAATCCCGCCGCGCCGTGCGAGCCAAAGCACTCCATAAACACTCTGGGACTGCAGAGGATGTCCGCTGGGTGGACGCCGCATGTGGTTCAGACCGTTCGGTTGCTGTGGCCTACAATCCAGCAGCCCTTCCACTCACTCACTTCATAGACCCTCCCTGTAACTCGGAAGAAGCAGAGGAAGTGGCTATAGCCTTAGCAATCGCCCAAACAGATGCGGCTTACATGCTTAGCGACTCCAAAACAGCCATACTTAACTTTGCCCGCGGACGCGTCCATCCTACCGAGTGGCAAATATTGAGAATGTGCACCCTGAATTCTGATAGGCGTATTGAGCTTATATGGGTGCCGGCTCACTCTGGCAATCCCGGAAATGAGGCCGCCGATAACATAGCCCGAGGACTTATTAGCCGGGAAGATGACGACCCATGCCGGGATTTCTCAAGGGAGCGGGCACATACATTTTGTAAGCTCACACAGCAAGCACGCCTTCCCCGTCGACTCTATCCCCTCCCCACTCCCAGCTGTGGCACTCCCAACAAATGCTCTGGAGGCGTCTTCAAACCCGAAAGCTTCTCACCCCTCAACGCCTATCTTACTACCGACCACATTCTTTTCGGCTGCCGTGCCAATCATCCCCCGCAGGGACAGCCCGCCATCGGATCATGGAAGGAATGGGTGGCCCTCCTTACGTCGCAGGACCTGGACATAAAACTTCGCTGTGTGGACCGGGGTGCCAGTGCCATGGCCCTACGTGACCTGGACACATGAACGTAATGTGAGGGCCGTGCGGTGGCCCTGGGGCCTTGAAGGGTCCGAACTCGCTCGTTTAATAAAGTTTTTCCGTCTCCTCCTCGACGGGAGTAAAAGGGAACGCTTCAACAAGCGGAGCGAAGTGTGTGTGCGCGCTAGTCTTGGCGCGCTGAGATAGACGCGGCGGAGCCCTATTTATGAAGGTCGCGTTGTTTGAGTCCGTCAGTGATTGCGGCGTGTTCGCAAGTGCACCAGCTGGGCTCCCGGAGATCAACCGCTGCTGGCAAGCCCACAAACATGCGAGGGAGCGACGTTCGTCGGGCATGGTGGCCACATCGTGACCCTCGAGGCGTCGGACTGCAAGAGTGCCCGGTGAACAATTAGGTGTTTGTTAATTTGATTCTCTCGTGTATTCTGTATTGCAAGCCTCTGCGTTATAAAATACATCGGTAGATGCATGCTTAGCGTTTGTTTTCTGTGAACCTGTCATCTGCATATTTTAGGTACTCGAGTGTATTCCTGTGTATCGTCTCTTGCGGTGTATAAAGTTTGTTTTGTTCGTTACTTTGACTCCGACCCTTACTCTGGCTGGAACGGGCGAAAGCTGGCTACCAAACAGCCACCTCTTTCTGTGACTACAAGGTAGTTGAATTCCGGCTGAGCTTGCCACGCAGGTCGAGGGCATCTCCTTTGCGACCGGAACAGCTACCCCACTCACTCTGAGGGTGTCTGGGAGAGTGCGCGCCGTTAAGGGCGCATCGTTAATAATCCTCCCTTTATTAATGGGCGACACGCATATTGGAAAATTAAAGCGCTACCTTGTTAGATGGACTGGGTTTGGAAATGGGATTTAGATGAACAACTGAATGAACTCAAAATTGCTCGGAGCATTTGAATGGTAGATTAAACACAAATTTTCAAACAGGTTGTTATTTCTGTCAACAATTTTCTATACATTGCTCGTTCCCACTCTTATTTCAAACCATATTTTGAAGGTAAATGCCCACAAAAGAAAGCTTAAGTGTCAAACTGACAGTCGGGATCTGATGAAATGAGATTGACTGCACAGAATAAATAGGGTTGGGTTATTTTATTTTTCTATTTGCAGGTTGTTCAGTGTCAACCTGAAGTTATTAAAGTGCATTTCAGAAAAACCCTAAGGAAGGCACCCTTGCGCCATATAACAAAGTCCCATCGTGGCAGTCTGCCCGTGTCCTTTTTTCATAACAGTATATTCAGGTTATTTCAAGCGTGAAGATGGTTCGAAAATTATCCGTTCATTTGCCGGAGCAAGTGCGATATCAGTGAATATTTATGCTGGAGCTGAACAGGCGCCTCCTTCACATCGCAAGAACAATTTCGGTATTTTATTGCGTTTTCCCTACTGATTTAGCTTTGATGCCGATGTTGGGAATCGGGAGTCTTCATCTATGCGCCGTTAGCAATTTGATTGCTGTGCCTCATGCTTATAGTGAAGTGGTAGGTTTGTTCCGCATTCTTAGCATTCAAAGGTGACCGCTTCATTTTCAGAAAATGTGGCGTTTCTGGGCGATTAAAAGGTTTTCGATAATGAAAGAACAATAGAGCCCGTTAGAAACTATTCACTTTCTAGTCACGTTCAGACCGCCCACACCGCCTTTCCGCTGCGAAAGGTGTCAAATCATGCAAATAGAAAGAAGATGCCAGTCGTGTAAATCAAATTTATTAATATGTCTTAAATGCTTTACATATTCTACAAGCAGCTTTGTCATCTTTACAACTAAATATTTAGAAAGTACTTGTCAATTAATCTCAATTTGAACATTCTAGATTGAAAACTTATGGCACTCTCGTAATCAAGAAGCAGTAAGTGCTGTATGGGCTCCTATGGGAGCATCGGCTCGGGCCACCAAGGGGCCGGAGGGGCGCAGACAGGCATGCATTGGCGCATGGTCTCGAAGTTGTTGCCGTTGCTGTCGCAGCCGCCGTAGATGAATGGCCGGCATTGCTTTGTATGAGCGTCGTAGTAGAAGCGAGGGAAGGAAGCCATACAAGGACCGGAGTGCGGGGGACGGCGGCAAACATCATCCACAGTTGCTGAGGGAAGAAAATTTAAACTATCATAATTGGAGAAAAAAAGTGCTACAAAGACAGGATACAGCGAGATGCACAGTTCCAAATGCCCAGACTGTGACATTACTGATTCAGTATTGATTCATTGACACGCTTGGAGGATACTGGATTATACCATAGCAATATGTAGAATCCCCTTCTGCCTCGTTTTACGGGTTAATTGGAAACTCATTGTTAGGCTCCGTCTGAGCTGAACCTTTCTTTGAATTACTGGGCTTCTTGAGCCCGCTTATGAAGATCGTTTAAAGATGTAGGTGGATCGATATCTCACTCAGTTCTATGTTGTTTAAAATCACTTTCAGTATTTGCTTGTCAACAGCCCCATAGTAACGTCGCCTCCTTATAGGGAGTGCAGCAATGCATGATCTTGAAGATCACGCATTGCTGCTATATATATGCATGCATATATTAGCAGAAATTTAATGCAAAACTTGGTAAATATTTTTTTCCAGACGAAACGGTAATGATATTAAGGGTATTTTAAGAAATTGAAACTGTACATACTGGGCTGTGCAATGAGCGCCTCTAGAGGTTCTCCGGGCAACGAAATAGCTGTAAAGAGAGAATGAAAGATGCATTGACGTTGCTGAGAAACGAGCAGTTGCTCTCTAACTTGTTTTACTCTACCATATAAAAAAAAGAAACACTCACGTTTTTTGGCAGAACAGGTCATTTCGCACTGTTGCCTAGTCTCGTATCGGTTCTGGTTGCCACCGCAGCCGCCGTAGATGAACTGTTCACACTTGCCAGACTGGGCGTTGAACCACCACATAGGAATCGTTGCCTTGCAGGGTCCGCTTTCATACTTCTGGTCACAGTCTCCTCCGAAAACAGGTGCTGATGAAGAAATGCAAGCTGTAATTACATTACTGAAAATACCAATATATTTTCAATCTTACGAAGCTAAAGGCAACATCTGTACAAGGACACAATAAATTCAAATTTTTTTGAAGAAATGCGAATATTGTTAAAACTTAGCATTGGGCTCAACGTCTTCGAGAACGTTTTGTAATTATTTTGTCAATGTTATTAACCACGTAGTTTGTTGTAATTAAAGCAGTCAAGCCGTGATATATATATATATATATATATATATATATATATATATATATATATATATATATATATATATATATATATATATATATGTTAATGAACGCAGGAGATGTCTGCGTGGCACTGCTTACAATAAAAATTTAGTGACGATCACTTTCACTCACACAAACACACACAGATGTGTTTCAAAGAGTGTCTATGAACCCTGTGTCTTAAACGTTATTAAGGTTCTTCTAGCTGGCGCAGCCGACGACTCATCAAACCATGGACCGAGAACGTGTTCAAGGCGCAGGGCTGTGTCTTTAACCAAGCCCAACATTTTTGCAGTGCCCTGCGATGTGCAAAAACCCTTTTGCAGCAGGTTATCAAATGTTCGAGATTATCACACACATCACATGTAGAGTGCACAGAGCTGCTCGCTATAACGAGTTTATGTATAGAGCAGTTCGCGTAAGCCACATATAAGCGAATTCAGTGAAGGCAATTTCGATAGCATCTGTTCAAATCGTGGGGTATTCGGAGGGCGTGTGTGGGTCTTTTTGATGTAGACGTCGGTAATGGTGCTCCTGGTCACACCACAGAGAGCTCTGCAATTGCCGTGATTTGGGGATACAAGTCTAGCTGCATCTCTTCCTGAGAACTGGATTAGAAATTTTCCTAATGAATTTTTCTGTACTAGTTCATTAGCGGCGCGGCGTAGTCATTGCCCGCCATGTCGCTGTAAGCACTCTAGCTCATTGCGGTGACGCAGCTCGCAGGGCTCAGTGTGAAGGTCATTTACGATAATGATGAGCTGTTCCTGAATCCGCAATCACTTAAGCAATTGCATTTCAGCGCGACCATCATTGAAGATAACACATGGTGCAGGAGGTTTTTGTTCCGTTATGGTTGCATTTCATTGAAGCAAAAATAAAAAAAAAACTTCCGTTGTAATAATGTCGATGAGTTTTCAATGACCCTCGCTTTTCAACGAGCAACCTGCTTTCAGAGATTGTTAAACTGGGGAATCTCGTATTGAGGGACAAACCGAGATACGCATCAGGTACTGTTTATGTTGCAGAAAGTGTTCTTTTTATGAAGCAGAGATGGTTCGTCCATCATTGGACTGCAACTGTTCATCATGGCAACCTATCTGTGGGGGTACTGATAGGTGCCATACCAAATGCCCAAAAGTGTGCCTCGATTTATTGAACACTAACTCCTGATGGCTACATTGAGGCCCGCTGCCGCAGCATTGTTCATAAGCCAACGGCTAACACAACTACCGTGTGCAGATATGAGCAGTATTGTTCCTCTCAGCTGATGGCATTACTACTAGCCAATGCGTAGCATCCAAACATGTCCAGCCAGCCTAATGGGTCAACACTTGCACGGCATGGTAAATGCGGTCAGTGACACTCCCCGGTGTCGACGACGTCGATTTGAGGGTAGTGTGATGCATGTAGCTGGAAATGTGGAGTGGCTTTCGTTATATCGGAATTAGAAGCAGAGGACGGTTGTCTGGTTAAATAAAAGCAAAAAAACATGCCTCCAATGTTGCGAGAGAAAGTCTCAGTCATCTTTTTTTTTTTTTTGCCAGTGAAAACATGCGAAATTTCGCTATCAGCATCCCTCATTTGTACACTGGGATAAACTGTTGTATGGCCTTGAATTTTAACGAACAAGTTTCGGCTGTTGATGGGCATTTATTGGTCTCACGGTAAGGTACATATTGAGCTGTAAATGTACTTAGTAGTACCGAGTTTCAGTGTTATGGCTGATCACGATTTTAATAGATTTATGATATCTAAAACGTCCGCCTTTGTTTTGTAGATGCTAATGAGATACGCTCGTACTCAAAAATACAGGACCGCAAAATGTCACATGCATATGTATAGTGCACCAGCTTTCATGCTAAAGCACCCCATGCAGTTTTCATGGGGTGCCCCAAGGAAGTATGCTGGGGCGATTATTGTATTTATTATACATTATTGATCTTAGAACTGATCTTGATCCCAGCGTGCTTATCAGGCTCTTTCAGACGATTGTGCGCCTTTTCAAGGAATAACTTCGATTAGTGGCCAAATTCATCTTAACTTCTGTCTGGCTAAGGTTTATAAATGGCGTAAAACGTGGGACATGAAAGTTTACACTGATAAGACCGTCGTTCCTCGCTTCGCTCGCAGAAATGCTCCGCTCTCTTTTATCTACAGGCTAGGTTCTCTTTTGGAATAGGCCAAGTACAAGTATTTGGGTGTCACGCTTACTAATACTTTGTCATGAAATTTACATATAGATAACATCTGCTCTTCCGCTTTACGTAAACTACACTTTTTAAGATAAGGTCAACATTCTCCCTCGAGCGTAAAATTACTTGTTTACGATTTACTAATTAGACCGAAACTTGAATATGCATGCGTTGTTTGGGACCCGTTTACTAAACACAATATCACCCGTTTAGAAAAGCTACAAAGAAAAGCTGTGATGTTTATTTACTCTAAATGTTTTCCGTATGACTCACCCTCTGAATTAATGCAGGTTAATGCTATTTAATGTCTTGATCAACGAAGAAAAAAATTACGCTTGCAATTTCTTTCCGAGCTTTGGAACTGAGCATTAGCTATTAACCCTTCACCATATCTGTCGCTTTTATCAACGAGGCATAGGCGCCACCATCATCCTAACTCCCTGACGCCGTATTTCGCTCGAACTGATTTATTCAAGTTTTCATTTTTTCCTCGCACAGTAACCGACTGGAATGATTCATTATTGCCCTTCTCCACATTTTGATGTTTATTAACTTTGTTATTATTGCTGTTGCCATGTTAGCATCCTGCTTGGACCTGCACAAGGTTCGCAGTATTGAATAAACAAAGAAAGAAACATGCGAACAAAAATGTTTGTTTTCTCCCAGTTCACTTTTCATATAGTTACCCCTCCATGAAAATAATTCGTCAAATATAGATATGCATGCTTCAGCAGTGATTTAATAAAAAAAATATGGAATGCTTTCCCGCTACCAGGTATCATGCCAATAAAATTACAGCAGTTTAAAGGACCATTGCACATACCAGGCAGTGCACTGAGCGCCAGTCGAGGTTCTCCGGGCCAGGAAATAGCTGTGCATATAACAGAAAGAAATTAATGGAAGAAAATAAGTAAGGCAACCGAAAAGATTCTGTCATCAAATAGCTTCAGTAATGTGATCATTAAAACACAACTTTCCAAAATTGAAGAATGAAAATTTCTAGACTTCAGACTTCTCCAGACTTCGTCTCCTTTAATGCATTTTACACAAATGATCTGGAAGCATTTCAGCTGGAATTTATTTCGAAAGGATCAGTATCACAAAATGTTTTATGTCACCTATATGTTATGGAAATTTAGCAAAAAGGCAGTCGGTGTCACAAGAATAGAAGCTAGCTGCGGCACCGTGAAAAGATGTAATGGAGTTCGTCATAAAGAACGGAAACTATGTCATCACGTACGCAGCATTGAAGACTGCAGGTATAGAATCAGCAGATAATGATCATGCAAGAAGAAAGAAATATTGTACACCATTGACAATACTGAAAAAATATTTTATTAGTTTATATTACTTTGGCCCAATATTAACACTTTTCCGCAATTCCGGAACGCTAAACTAACAGAGTCGAGTGAACGTTCAACGGCACTTGAAGTTTCAGTTTTGAAATAATCACTCACGTTTCTCGGCAGAACAGGTCATTTCGCACTGTCGCTTGGTCTCGTACCGGTTCTGGTTGCCTCCGCAGCCGCTGTAGGTGAACTGTTCACACTTGCCAGATTGGGCGTTGAACCACCACATAGGAATGATTGCCTTGCAGGGCCCGGTTTCATATTTCTGGTCGCAGTTTCCTCCGAAAACAGGTGCTGATGAAGAATGGAAAGCTCTAATTACATTACTGAAAATACCAATATATTTTCAATCATACGAAGCTAAAGGCACCATCTATATCAGGACAAAATAAATTAAATTCTTTTAGGGCCCTGCAGATTTTAATGAAGTCTCAGTATTGGACTCCACGTCGTCAGGACCTTTTTGTCACCATTTTCCCAGCCTTGTTATCAGCGTAGTTGGTTATGGTTAAAGCAGTCTTCCCGTGAGAGAGAGAGGAAGAGAAATTGCAATGATAGCAGGAGATATCTGCCTGGTACTGATCCTAACAAGCAACTCCTGATGGAGGTGAGAAAAAAATGAAGACGGAGATCAAAATAATTAAAAAACAATAAAAAGTTGTTGACACGCACTGTCACACAAGAAATTACACAGAGAAAAGGCATTAAGACCTTTGTAGCTCGAGCAGCCGAAGCCGTATCACACAAAGGAACGAGAACGTGTTCGAGGCGTAGGGCTATGTCTTTAGCGAAGCTTTAATTAATTCGCAATGTCCTGCGAAGTACTATGAACCTTTGGCAGGAGGTTATCAAATATTCGAAATCGTCACACACATCACATGTAGAGTAAAGGGGGCTGCTAGCTATACCGAGTTTATGTATAAAGTAGTTTGTGTACGCCACATTCAGGCACTTCGGTGGAGGCGATTACGATGCCAACTGCAAAACTTGTGTGGCATTTGGAAGGTGTGAGTGGGTCTTTTCGATGTAGACTTGCGAGTTGGTGGTTCGGGCCACACCACAGATTGGGCTTTAATTGCCATGATTCAAATATTGCTGCATACCTTCGTGACAATGGGAATAAAATTATTCTTGATGAATCTTCATGTACTGATTTAACAGCGGTGTCGGCGCAGTCATTGTCTGCAATGCCGCTGTAAGCTGGTAAACACTGTAGCCCCATGAGGTGACGCAGCTCGCAGTCCTCAGTGTGAAAGTTACTTAAGTCAATAATGAGCTGTTCATGAAATCGTGATGATTAAAGCAATTGTTGTGCAGCGCGACAGTCATTGAAGACAACCCATCGTGCAGGAGGGTTTTGTTTCGTGAGTGTCGCTTGCATTGAAACTAAAATAAAAATAGTTAAGGGTTGTAATTATGTCGCTGAGTTTACAATGACCCTTGCTTTTCAACGAGAAACTCTGTGTTTGATATTGTTAAACTAGAGAAGCCCGTATAGAGGGACAAACCGAGATATGCATCAACCATCGTTTATTTTGTAGAAATTGTTTTTTTATGAAACAAAGATCTTCGCCCATCATTTCACTGCAACTGTTCATCATGGCAACCTATCTGTGGTGGTACTGAGAGGGGCCATACAAAATGCCCCAAATTGTGCCTCGATTATTGAGCACTGAGATCCACATGGATACATTGAGTCCCGCTGTGCAGCATTGTGCATAAGCCAACGGCTAATTCACAACTACCGTGTGCAGATATGACAGGTACTGTTCCGCTCAGCTGATGGCATTACTACCAGCCAATATGTAGCACTCAAACACGTCCAGCTAGCTTAATGGGCCAATATTTGCACGGCGCGGTAAATGCGGTCGGTGACACTCGAAGGTGTTGCCGCCGTCGATTTGAGGGAGGTATGATGCGCGTAGCTGAAAATGTAGCGTTGCTTTCGTTATATCAGAAAAAGAAGCAGCGGACGGAGGTTTTGTAAATAAGAGGAAACAACGTGCCTCCAACGCTGCGAGGTAGAGAATCTATGATCTTTCTTTTCTGTTTTTTTGCCAGTGAAAACATGCGACATTCCCCAATCAGCATCGCTCATTTGTGCACGCGGGTTAAACTGTTGTCAGGCCTTGCGTTTTAAAGAACACGTTTCGGCTGTATGTGTGCATTAAGTGGTCTCACTGTCCGTTACAGATTGAGCGGTCAATGTACTTAATAGTACTCAGTATCAATGTTATGGCTGATGAAGATTTTAATAGATTTAGTACATCTAAAAAGTCGCCTTTGTTTTGCATATTTAATATCACATATGCTTTGGTTCACTTGAAGACATAGGACCGTAAAACGCCAGGTATCGGAGTGTATTTCACCAGATTTCCTGCAAATATGTGAGCAAAACGTTTTGTTTTCTCGCTTTTCAATTTATTCATAAATTCCCCTCCACGAAAACAATTTGGGAAATATAAATATGAGTTTTTCAGCAGTGACCTAACATAAATTTTCAATGCTTTCGCACTACCGCGCTACATGGCAATACAATTACAGCATTTTAATGGACCATTGTACATACCAGGCAGTGCACTGAGCGCCAGACGAGGTTCTCCGGGCCAGGAAATGGCTGTGAACAGAAAAAATAATTGAAGAAAATAATTAATGCAAACGAAAAGATTCTGTCATCAAAAAGCTCGGGTGATGCGATCATTAAAACAACAGTTCCCAAAATCGAAGAATGAAAATTAGACTTCTTTACACTTAGTCTCCTTTAGTGCATTCTACACAAGTGTTTCTGGAAGCATCTCAGCTGGAATTTATTTCGAAATGATCACTATCACAAAATGTGCTCTGCCACCTACATATTAAAAACATTAAGTAAAAGGCAGTCGATGTCATAAGAGTAGAAGGTTGCTGCGGCATCCTGACAACATAGCACGGAGTTCGTTGCAAAGAACGGAAACAAATTCTTCACCTACGCAGCTGTCACGAAATCGCAGCATTAAAGACTACTGCGATAGAAGGATCAGTTATGTTCAATATTGAAGAAAGGAATATTGCAGACCTTGAAAATACTGTAAAAACTACTTTTCGTTCATATTGCTTTGGCCCAATATTAACACCTTTTCGCAATTCCTGAACGCTAAACTAACAGAGTCGAGTGAATGTTCAACGGCATCTGAAGTTTCAGTTTTGCAAAAAACACTCACGTTTCTCGGCAGAACAGGTCATTTCGCACTGTTGCTTAGTCTCGTATCGGTTCTGGTTGCCACCGCAGCCGCCGTAGATGAACTGTTCACACTTGCCAGACTGGGCGTTGAACCACCACATAAGAATCGTTGCCTTGCAGGGTCCGCTTTCATACTTCTGGTCGCAGTCTCCTCCGAAAACAGGTGGTGGTGAAGAAATGAAAGCTGTAATAAGATTACTGGAATAACTAAATTATTTTCCATCATATGAAGCTAAAGGTACCATTTTTACCAGGACCAAATATATTCGGTTCTTATTAAGCCCTGAAGATATTAGTGAAAAATTAGCATTAGACTCCACGTCGTCCGGAGCTTTTCTTACATTATTTTCCGAACCTTATTATCCGCGTAGTTGCTTGTAATTAAAGCAGTCCACCCGACAGAGAGATTTTATTGGTAGTAGGAGATGTCTGCCTGGTACTGATCCTAGCATGCTACCCCTGATGTGGGTCACAAAGAAGAGAAGTTGAAGAGAAATCATTAAAAATAAAATAAAGTTATTGGCACAATTTCGCACGCAGAGATGCATTTCAAAGAGTCTCTATCAAGCTTGTGTCTTCGAGAAACGGTATTAAGATCTTTGTAGCTCGAGCAGCCGAGGACGCATCACAAAAAGGAACAAGAACGTGTTCAAGACGCAGGCATGTGTCCCTAGGGAAGCCAAAATAATTCGCAATGTCCTGAGATGTGCGATGAACCTTTGGCAGTAGATTATCAAATGTTGGAAATCGTCGCACATCACATGTAGAGTAAAGAGGGCTGCTAGCTATAACGAATATGTGTATAAAGTAGTTTGTGTACGCCACATTCAAGCCACTTCGGTGGAGGCATTACTATGGCATCTGCTCAGATTGTGTGGCATTTGGTAAACGTGAGTGGGTCTATTCGATGTAGAGGTGGGTATTGGTGATCCGGATCACACGACAGAGAGCGCTTAAATTGCCATGATTCACTGACTACCTATCTTGCTGCATTTCTTCTCGTGAATGGGATTAGAATTACTCTTGATGAAACTTTGTGTACTAGATCAGCAGCGGCGTCGGTGTAGTCATGTCCCGCCATGCCGCTGTAAGCACGCAGCAACTATAGCACAACGTGGTGACGCAGCTCGCAGATCTCAGTGTGCAGGTTATTAAAGTCAATGATGAGCTGTTCATGAATAATTGATGATTTAAGCAAGTTTTTGTTCCGTGATGGTCGCATTGCATTGAAGCACAAATACAACACAACTTTGGATGTAGGAAAATGTTCACCCCGCAAATTACTACAACTGTCCACCATGTCAATCTGTGTGTGGTGGTACTGTAGATGCCATACCAAATGCCCAAAAGCGTGCCTCGGAATTATTGAACACTGAGCTTCAAATGGCTATATCGAGTCCTGCTGTCGCTGCATTGTACATAAGCCAGCGGCTAATACAACTACTGTGTCCAGATATGGCAGGTAATGTTCTGCTCAGTTGATAGAATTAATAGCAGCCAATACCTAGCACCCAAACATGTCTAGCTAGCTTAATTGGTCAGCATTTGCACGGAATGTTAAATGCGGTCGGTGACACTCCCCGCTGCCGCCGACGTCGATTTTAGAGTAGTATGATGCACGTAGCTGGAAATGTAGCGTTGCTTTGTTTATATCAGAATTGTCTCGTTATATCAGGTCTCGTTAAACTAAAAGGATTTATTTGCCTCCAACGCTGGGAGACAGATTTTCTACCATCTTTCTTCTCTTTTTTTTGCCAGTGAAAACAAGCGACATTCCGCTATCATAATCGCTCATTTGTGCACTGGGGAAAACTGTTGTATGGCCTTGCATTATAAAGAATAAAATCCGGCTGTTGATGTGCAATAATTGTTCTCACTGCCAGCTACAGATTGAGCGCCTAATTTGCTTAGTGGTTCTTAGTACCAGTGTTATGGGTGAGGAGGATATAAACGGATTTAGGGCATGTAAAAAGCCTTCCCTTGTTCAGTATTTTTTAATATGAGATCTGCCCTGATTTACTAGATGCATGGGACCGTAAAACACCACGTATCTAAATTTACTACACCAGCTTTTATGCAAATATGTGCGCAAAATTGTGTCCCTTCTCTTTTGTCTTTACACATTATTATTCCACCACGAAATGATTCGGCAAATATAAGTGTGCATATTTGAGCAGTGCTTTTATAAAAATTACAATGGTTTCGCACTAGGCCGCGACAGGGCAATACAATTACAGCATTTTAATGGACCATTGTACATACCAGGCAGTGCACTGAGCGCCAGTCGAGGTTCTCCGGGCCAGGAAATGGCTGTGAATATAAAACAAAAATAGTTGAAGAAAATAAGTAATGCAAATGAAAAGATTCTATCATCAAGAACCTTAGGCGATGCAGACATATGGTCTACTTTCATGCATTTTACACAGGTTTTTCTTTGGGCCTCTCAGCTGAAATTTATTTCTAAAGTATCACAATCAAAAAATGTTTTCTGCCACCTATATATTAAGAAAATGTAGCAAAAAGGCAGTCGATGTCGTAAGATTAGAAGTTCGCTTCGGGCATCATGAAAAATGGCACGAGTTTGTTGTAAAAAACGGCAACCTTTTCTTCACGTAGGCAGCATTGAAAACTACTGCTATACAACCCGCAAGTAATCATTATGAAGAAATTAAGAAATATTGGACACGTTGAGAATACTGAAAGAATTACTTTTTTTTTAAAAGGGCGCTCGCGACGCTGCAGCACAGTGCCGGAGAAATCTAAGCTTAGCGCTCATAGGAATGCATACAAGCGAAAGGTTTCAAAGCAGTTTTCTACTTTCACGTGACACTGATGTCGCTTTTGGTAGAAGGAATCCATGAGCATCCTAGAACAGAATTGTGAAATCATGAAACGGTATTTCAGAGGCACTATATTTTTAAAACACCACCACATGAATGGGATGAGAGGTTGAATGGCGATCCATTGAAACACATGTGAACACAACATACCACAATCTTTTCCTCGCGTCGCAGACACAAGTGGCCGGTGGGTAAAATTTGGGCAAGATTTTTTAAAGAATATGTTTCTAAGTATGTTGCTGCATTTCGGAAGCAATCGATTTATGCAACGTCGCTAAATATGTGTGTCGCGAAGCCGTGCACACCACCGGTATGCTCGTGTCCGCTGAGTGTTTCTTCGAATCCGGTAAGCTTGTCTCGTAATCGGACAGGCTGCCATATGAACTCAACTGAATTTGCTCACTCATAACGATAGTTGAATGTGTGCAGCCAAGAAAAAAGAATATTAATAGAGCGCTTCTTGAACGTCAATAAAAAATAGAAAGGACCACAGTTGCAGACGACGCCGCAGAAGACGCTCTATTCGAGCTCGGACGACGCGGCGTCCGCAAACGTGACTTGTATGAGCAGACAGGCATTTTGGTTGTCTGTTGCTGCGCAAAGTTTGTTGCTCGTGCTCTGTAAAAACTGCTTCAGTTGAAAAGTTTCTGTCATTTGAGCGACAATAGTTAAGACGGAATGTAGACTGCGAGGCAGCATGTCGGACATCACAAAAGGCTGTCCCGATTGGGAGAAGCACCCAACGAATATCTACTGTTTCAGAGATATATCGGACTTTACAATGAACATTGATTGAATTACCTTCAAGAATTGCTTAGCCTGAAAATGTCTTAACATATTTTTTTCACACTTTTGCTTCATAGCATCCGTAACTTTTACCCACCTGCCGAGTATATTGGTGGTTCCCTATAGAGGAAAATTATATTGGTAACTTTTCCTTGCATGTGTTACTAAGAGCTGTGCTCCCGACTTTTATTTCATACATTTCACGGCATTTTAATAATACTCCATTCCAGCAATAATTCGCTTCATTGCTTCCCAATGTGTTCTACGATATTCATATTTACTCTGCACCAAATCATTGCGCAAGGTGAAATCATAACAGCTAGTTTTGAAATGTTTTGGCTCCACACACACACACCAACACACATTTACTCACATTATATATATATAAGCAGAAAATTGCAGCGGAAATGAGCGGCTCGGTATGATACAATTAGGGAAGCCAAATGTGTAAAGTCCAAGGTAAATGTAGAGGATATCTTTTTGTTTTCGCAGTTAACATTGTAGTTTTTTAGTTGATATCCCCTAAGTTTACCTTGGGCTCGTACACTGTGAGCGCCTTTAGTCCTTTAATTACATATTGCCGCATAGAAGACGACGCCAAAGGTGATGACTGGGCCCGACAAGAGCGAGCGTGGAAGAGAAGGAAGTTGGAGCGCAAGACTCGTTCAGGTTGATTTATTAAACCCGTCCGATCTTTGGGTCCTCCTTGGCGTTCAATCGAGACGTGACACTGGTGGAGCGCGCTGGGGTATGCATAAGACTCCTTCCGGCAGTCCACAGCGAATCCCAGACATCGACACGCCTGCACATCGCGCTAGCCGCCGCCTTCTAGGCCTAGCCCCGGAGTACAACTATCTGCCAAGCGACTCTTCAAACGACCAAGTCCATCAGGTCTCCCAAGTCATGGCACATCCCAACCCTACGCCGGTGACTCTTCAGAACACCAAGGTGCCAGAGTGCTTTCGCGGGGAAGCGTTTGAAGATGTCGAGGACTGGCTTGACCAGTTTGAGCGAGTGGCCAAGATTAATCAATGGAGCGCAGATCACAAACTTTGCAACGTTTATTTTGCCCTTCAGGATAATGCTAGAACGTGGTTTGAAAACCACGAGGCCAGCTTATCCAGATGGAATGACTTCCGCCGCCAGCTCGTAGACACCTTTGCGAGAACTGATAGACGCGACAATGCACTGCGCCTGCTTGAAGTGCGTGTCCAGAAGCCGAATGAGAGCGCGGCTATGTTTGCGGAAGACATGGCTCGCCTTTTTCGCCGTGCCGACCCTGATATGAGTGAGCCAAAGAAGTTACGGCATCTCATGCACGTTGTCAAAGAACAGGTGTTTGCCGGCTTAGTACGCAACCCAGCTAAAACCGTGAGTGAGTTCATTAAGGACGCTACGGCTATAGAGCGAGCCCTCCAAGATCGGTGCCGCCAGTACAACCGACCAGCCAGCTGTGCCCCGACGACTGCGGCGGCGCTGACTGCAACAGATCAGACCACTCTTCGAGACATGATTAGAGAAATTGTCCTTGAGGAGTTGCAGCGAATTACGGTTACGAAATCTCAGTCGTCAGAGGCCCTCGTGCAGGCTGTAAGGAATGAACTTCGGTGCTCCCTAACACCGTCTGCCCAGTGCAACGAGTTTCATCCAGTCGACAACGCGGCAGCCATTTCCGAACCACCATACCGCGTTCCACAACCGGTCAACTACAAGGCCAACATTCCTGCACCTTATCACGAGCCGCAATCTGAGAGCTACGCCGCGGTCCTACGTCGCCCGCCTCCAGACCACGCCTCACCGAGCTCACCAAGCCGTCAGGAGACGCAATTCTTCCAGGGGCCTCAGTGGGCGCCTTCCAGGCGCTCTCAACTACGTCGAAAGGACATGTGGCGCAGTTATGACAGCCGGCCACTCTGTGTCTACTGCGGACAACCTGGCCACGTATATCGGTACTGCCGCTACCGCGAAGAGGGGCAGGCCTTTCCGTCTGCTTCTGCTCGCCGCCGCTTCGACGCTGACACTGCCCAAACCGAGGACGGCCTTCCGGTCAGCAGGGAAACCGAATCCCCGGGCTTCCGCCGCCGCTCCTTCCCATCGCCACAGCGTTATTCTCGGCCGATGCGTCGTGGCAATGCTGACGTTGGCGGACGGCGGTCCCCTAGCCCTCACCGGGGAAACTAACAGCCGCAACCTCACGAGGGGAGGTTGCACACAGTCTAAAAGTGTCAAAACCCTCACCACCGCCGCAACAGCCGACAGCCCGTGCTTCTGACGCTGCCGTTAGTATTGACATTGCCGCACTACCGCCGAAAATACCGCCTACATTACCACCGAAAATGCCGCACCAGACGAGCAACCCAGATAACGTTGTTAGCGCTGACCTCGCCGTTTCCATTGATGGGCTGGAGGTACATGCTCTGGTGGATACCGGGGCGGATTTTTCAATTATTAGCCAGAAACTGGCTGACACGCTGCGCAAAGTAAAAACCGAATGGACTGGGCCAGTAACAAGAAGTGCTGGGGGCCAGCTACTGGCACCGACAGGGAAGTGCACTGCCTGGATAGGAATAGGAAACGCGGTGTTTGTTGGCAGCTTCGTTATTCTCCCTGACTGTTGCAAAGATCTCATCTTGGGCATGGACTTTCTGCGTCTTCATGGGGCTGTAATCAGCATTCGTGACAGCGTCGTTGCCTTCACCAACATTCATGAAGACCTTGGTTATGCGGAAGTAGCACTGATGCCCTTACGCGTCGCCAATGAGACAGTGACATTACCTCCGCGATCATGCTCTCTTGTTGAAGTGAAGTGCGACATGGCGCATACCGGCGATAGTATCGCCGAAAGGGCAGTCGCCCTGGTACTAAGCCGAGGTGTTTCTATAGCTCGAGGGCTAGTCAACTTGACCAATGGACAGACCGAAGTGCTGCTGGCAAACTTCAGCGACGAGCGTCAGCAAATTCCGAAAGGCACAACTGTGGCCTTTTTCGACAGCATCCCAAATGCGCAGCACTGCTTCTCACTCCAACAGGAAGGATCAACGTGCAAGACGCCCATAACCATCGTCGATGTGAGTCCAAATTAGTCTTCTTCAGAACGGGACCGTCTTTTGGATCTCATAGATCAATTTCGAGACTGCTTTGCTTCCGAATCGCGGATCGGCCAAACGCCTTTGACAAAACATCGAATCATCACGGATGACTCGATTCGCCCGATTCGACAAAATCCTTACCGTGTAGCTCCGAAAGAACGCGCAGCCATTCAGCGCCAGGTGGCCGAAATGCTTAGAGACGACGTTATCCAGCCGTCACAGTGCCCCCGGGCTTCCCCCGTGGTACTTGTTGAAAAGAAGGACGGCAGCTTACGATTTTGCATAGATTACCGCAAGCTCAACCAAGTAACTAAAAAAGACGTGTACCCTCTTCCTCGCATCGACGATTCCCTTGATCGCCTACGAAATGCACGTTACTTCTCATCAATGGACTTGAAAAGTGGATATTGGCAGATAGAAGTAGACGAGAGAGATCGGGAGAAGACAGCATTCGTCACTCCCGATGGATTGTACGAGTTTAAGGTCCTTCCGTTCGGTTTATGCTCAGCACCAGCAACATTTCAGAGGTTGATGGATACTGTGCTCTCGGGACTTAAGTGGCAAACATGCCTGGTGTATCTTGACGACGTGATTGTGTTTTCGGCCACATTTGAAGAGCATCTACGCCGTCTTCTAGCTGTATTTCAGGCCATACGATCTGCGGGCCTCACACTAAAACCCGAGAAGTGCCACTTCGGGTACGAGGAGCTGCAATTCTTAGGTCACGTCGTTAGCCAAGAAGGTGTCCGGCCCGATCCTGAAAAGCTCTCCGCAGTCGCCAAGTTCCCGACACCTACGGACAAAAAGACATTGCGGCGTTTCCTGGGTCTTTGCGCCTATTACCGCCGGTTTATTGCTGGTTTCTCACGAATTGCCTGGCCATTAACTTCGCTGACGCGTGACAATGCTGTCTTTCACTAGGGTGAAGAACAGGAACAAGCGTTTAATGAGCTGCGGAGACGTTTACAGACACCACCTGTCCTGGCGCACTTTGATGACGACGCCCCTACACTGCTTTATACGGACGCCAGCAACGTAGGCTTAGGTGCTGTGCTGGTGCAGCGCCAGGATGGTGTGGAAAAAGTAATTGCTTACGCCAGCAGGACCCTATCTAAAGCAGAAGCGAACTACTCGGCAACCGAAAAAGAATGCCTTGCAGTGGTATGGGCGAAGTTGAAGTTCCGCCCTTATTTGTACGCTCGCCCCTTTCAAGTCGTTAGCGACCATCACTCGCTCTGTTGGCTGACGAATCTAAAGGACCCTTCAGGGAGACTCGCGCGTTGGAGCCTTCGATTACAAGAATTTGACATGGCAGTTATTTACAAATCTGGAAAAAAGCACGCGGATGCTGACTGCCTTTCGCGAGCGCCGGTCGAACCTTTCACTATGACCGATGAAGACACTGCGTTTTTAGGTGTCATAGATGGCGCAACGCTTTCCCAACAGCAGCGAGAAGACCAGGAATTGCTCCCACTTATTGATTTCTTGGAAAAACGAACTACCGTTGTGCCTAAGATTTTCACCCGAGTAATCTCTTCATTCTTTATTCGCAACAACGCTCTTTACAAGAAGAACTTCCGCCCTGGGGGAAACAGTCATCTACTCGTCGTCCCCTCTGTTCTCCGCAGTGAAGTTCTGCAAGCATGTCACGACGAGCCAACCGCCGGTCACCTAGGCTACACCCGCACGTTGGCTAGAGTCCAGCACGGATACTACTGGCCAAAACTGCCTGCGACAGTGAAACACTATGTACGTACGTGCATAGACTGCCAGCGCCGTAAGTCACCCCCTGTAAAACCAGCTGGCCTACTCCATCCTCTTCAAGTGCCAACAACACCTTTTAAGCAAATCGGCATGGACCTCCTGGGACCATTTCCGACGTCGACAGCCGGAAATAAATGGATAATTGTCGCCACCGATTATCTAACCCGCTACGCGGAGACCAAGGCTCTGCCAAGGGGTACCGCCGCCGAAGCAGCTCGGTTTTTCGTGGAGAACATTGTCCTGAGGCATGGCGCTCCGGCGCTCATTATAACTTACTGAGGAACTGTATTTACGGCCGAACTTTTGGAGACCGTTCTCCGCCTCAGTGGTACCAGTCACCGTAAAACTACAGCCTATCACCCCCAAACCAATGGGTTGACGGAACGCCTCAATAAAACCATCGCAGACATGCTTTGCATGTACGTTGACGTGAACCACAAGAATTGGGACGAAATTCTTCCTTACGTCACGTTCGCCTACAATACGGCACGCCAAGACACCACTCGTATGACACCATTCAGCCTCCTTCACGGGCGACCAGTAACAACTATGCTGGATGCAATGTTTCTCCCGAATGCCGACACCGACGATCTCGATCAGGACGCCGAGGAAATCGCCCAGCGTGCAGAGGAAGCCCGCCAACTAGCGCGTGTGCGGATCAAGAATCAGCAAGAGCATGATGCACGACGCTACAATCATAGACGCCCACATGTCATGTACGAACCTGGCGACAAAGTGTGGGTCTGGACGCCTATTCGCCGCCGTGGACTCTCCGAAAAACTATTGCGGCGATATTTCGGGCCATATGTTATTCAGCGACGTTTAACCGACGTCACTTATGAGGTGGTGCCCGACGGGGTGTCGACCTCAAAGCGACGCCAGCAACAAGCCGACGTCGTCCACGTTGTACGCATGAAGCCGTACAACTCGGACTGACCTTGACCTCCTACTCCCTTTTATGCTCATCGGGATGATGCTTCCTGAGGAGGGGGGCAAATGCCGCATAGAAGACGACGCCAAAGGTGATGACTGGGCCCGACAAGCGCGAGCCTGGAAGAGAAGGAAGTTGGAGCGCAAGACTCGTCCAGGATGATTTATTAAACCCGTCCTATCTTTGGGTCCTCCTTGGCGTTCAATTGAGGCGTGATATATATATATATATATATATATATATATATATATATATATATATATATATATATATATATATATATATATATATATATAAATCCTTGATGGTATATAGGGGTTGCTTGGCATGGGACTGCTTAGTGCTTGGCTTGGCACTTCTTGCGCATCCCTACGACACGAGTGTGTACTGCGGCAACAGGTCAAACAATTTCTTCTCCCTATTACACATCCATTAAACCTTTGCTGTCGGATATGTTTTAGCGTTGTTGCGGATCGAAAGACTGAACTTATTATCGAGACTGGAAAGCGCTTCCGTCTACCACACAGACATCACAACGACGTAACCTTTAATAACTGTATAGTGCTAAAACAGTCTCTATGAGATTGTTCGGCTTCGCTTCGTCCTAGCGTGCACTTCGCTATTAAGACGGAGACTGAGATCGGATTACATCCTTTGCACATGTAAGTTTTGCGCATTATACTGCTGATTTTCCCATGCATACCTCAGCAATATTTTTTTTTCGCTTACCGGCATCTCCTGCTGACACGTGTTAGTCAACGCCTAATAGGTCCGAAGGATATTTTCATTTATTAGTCTTTTGTTCTCAGTCATTTTAGTTTATTATTTATGCCTTTAGAACCGCATTCGGCGAAATAAAATACTCTACATTGTTATTGGCAACTCATTAGCCAAGGCCCTGAAGGGCTGTTACTTGCAAATGCGCGAGTGTGCAAAACACGTTTCTCAGGCTCCTTGGCAGAGCAGGTAACTTTGCACTCTCGCTTGGTCCCGTATCTGTTCTCGTTCCCTCGGCAACCGCCGTAGGTGAACTGCTCACACTTTCCAGTTTGTTCATTGAAGTACCACCTGGGGAAGCTAGCCCTACAGGGTCCCGTTTCGGGAGGCAGGCTGCATTTCTTGTCCAATGGAATGGCAACTGAATGAAAAAAAAGTGAAGTTTATATTTTATAGCTACTCGTTTTATTTGGCATAGAAAAATACGAGTTCCAACAGCGCCCAAAAAGAAATAAAAGGACGCCTAAGCTTGTCTTTAGGCGTTCAACGCGCCCGTGTTGAAATTTCGAGGGCTGAATGTTTAAGGCTTTGAATCGGGCGGATGCTCGCGCCATCTGTTACGGCAGCGCCGTATGATGGAGGGAATTTTCAGTAAGCGCCGAAACATCTGCAAGGAAAGCGACATATTCTTTGGTGCTCACTCAACTATTATTTCCGTAATTAGGTTCTTTCTAATGACACATCTAAGCATTAGCTGACGGCCATAAGGCAATGCATATATGAGGTGCACCTTTATTCGATGAAAAATTGGTCGGTTAGGTTTTTTTGTACAGGAGGTTTCAAGATAGGGCCCTTCGTAAGAGCGTGTATAAGCTCTATTAATTGGAATGCGAGGCCCCAGCAGTATACTTGGACGAAATTTATAGTGGAAAGCATGACCTGCAAAAACAGGACGCTCATAGATACAATGGTGCCCGAGTTCGATCTCGCACGAATCGTGCTTTTCACTGTAAAAATCCTACGCGATGCGCTCTACTTGACGAACGTTTTCACGGTACTGCCAAGCTGATACCGGAAGTGATGTCACTAGTAACCAAAAAGTGTGATCTGATCTCTGTGTTTGTCAGCTATTACACAGCACAGTTCAGTGACGTTCCTGCTACTCCTATTTCGGACCTACTAGCTATTTTCATAGTTCTGATAACTCCTTTATCAGATGATGAATGTGCTGTTATCACTGGCCTTGTCACGTTTGAAGAAATAGAACATCCAATTGACTATTTACCTCTCTCGAAACACGTGGCCCTGATTGCATCTCATGTGAGGTTTACAAAGCTTTACATTTTTTATGACCCCTTTCCTGCTCCAGATTTTCAATTTAAGTTCAGTCGTTTGCTAGGAACCATACAGTCTTAATTCCAAAAAAAGACGGATAAAGAAAAATTGGGCTCATTGGATGGCTACAGGTTAATCACGTTGACAAATGTGGATAATATTATTTTCGAGAAATTTTTATCAAATCCTCTACAACTTGCGATGGCGGTTTTCATTGGACTTCTTCAGACTTTTGATGTACTACGAAATAATACTATCCGTGGTTATGTTGTATTTAGTACTGAAGTCAAAGTGCTTTTGTACGCCGATGATTTGCCATTTTTCTGCCTTGATAGAAATAAAACAAAAGTATTTCTGTTTTGTTTTGGGATTTGTTTTGTTGTGACATTTCGATTATTTTCGTTTCTTGTGTATGGTCGACAGTTTCCTTTGCTGTCAGTTTTTCGTGTATGTGTGTGCTCGGGCACATTTGATGCGTTCTCTGTCCCTCTTCGCCTACCCTCTTCATCCCCTCCCCCTCCCTCGGCTGAAAGATGTGACGGTAAAAAGAGATGAAGAGGCCGCGCCGCCCTTAAATAAGAACAAAACGGGGTGCGAGCGCGTGAATATGAGAACGTGAAACACAAGGACAGCGAGTCGACATTTTGCCCGAGCATCCTTAGTTATTGTTTTGTTGTGGCATCTGGCACCGTAACATCTTATTTTGTTCTTGAACCAAAACCTCCAGGTAAGGCAAACTCACAGCTGACTTGACTCAAAATAGTGTTAGCTAAATAGCGAGCATATAATTTATTTATTTCAAGCATTTTCTTCGAGAGCAGTTCAAACTAACAGAAAATATTTGCATAGTACAGCAAGACCAAAATCTCCGACTGTTCTCCGCCTTAGCCTTAGGCCGTCGCAGGTTTTCGGCTACCAGAGTGATCATTACTAATTATGGTGAATAACGGCTTGAAATATAAACAATAAACGACACCGCATTGCTTTTATTCGTGTCATGAGGTGCGAAAGCATTACATGTTTTTTTACATTCGTGTTGAAGCGACCTGTTTTGCTCTGTGAGAGCATTAATACAAGTACCTCACTTGTACTGGAAGGAAGCGTGATTTATATACAGTAAATTGTTTTTGAAGTCAATGACCTGATGGAATAAAAATTGTTTTTATTTTACAATAATCATTTTAATTTTTTCTCTTGGTCACATCTGCTAGAAAATACGTTATTTAAAGGCATCATCTAAAACAATTGTTATTTGCACCTTTGTGTCTACTATAGCATATTTTAGCACCCCAATAGGACTTCAGGGTGCTAGAAAGAGATATTAGAAGCCTTGGTAGAGCTTGCATTTATAAAGACGGCGCTCAAATGTCATAAGATTGCAGTTGTGCCTCTCTCTTGCGTAATGCCCCAGTTTTATGCTAGTAGGATGAGAGCGGATATAACATAAAGAGCTAGAGAAAAAAAGGAGGGGAAAGTGCAGAGTACGGGAAGATTTATTCCCGACATCTGCGATATATTTTAAGTGTTTTGTGAGAGATGCTTGCTTTAAAAATGTAGCAGTTAGTTTCTCTGATTGAAATATGATTCCACAGACTACGTAGTTGTCCCATCGTTTACCACCAACACACGCCAGAATTTTATTCCTAACAATTTGAATTTTATGTAGTTTAATAAGCATACAAACTCTCCCTAGAGGGACTAATACATCGTGGGTGCGCATTCCTTCAGAAAGAAATATAGTTTTAAATTGCAGTGACTCATGTGGAAGGCTCTGACTTGAATACAACGCGAAACTTTCTGCTAGTGACCGGGTTGTAGCATACGGATATTATGTACTGTGTTTATTTATAGCAGCACAATATTTACTGACCTGTAATGTTCGAGAGGCGATAGAAGGTCAATATATATCAAGTAAAGACGAAAGGATGAAGGTAACAAAAATAAGTGGCCCGTCATCAACTCACCAAACGCAGTGCTGACAACGGCGAGTAGAATGTAGACCTTCATGTTGGCTACAACAGGCGAACCCCAATTGAAGACGGGTTGTTGCGATCAATTTTATACCTACTGAAACAATAGCGTGAAGGCATCATATCGGGCGCCAGCCATTATCGATCTTTAGAGATAAGCGCGATGAAGCTCGCCAGGCTTGAAACCCACCCCTTAGGGCGTTGTTTTCGAAGCGTTCCTTTTGATGCCTTCACCTAAAGTTTTATCATTGGCTGGTGCCGCCTGCAACGTCCGGTGGTGATAGGCTAGAAATTGTGCCGTTTAGTGGCTCTCATACGAAAGATAAGGCTGAAAGACTGTACATATCAGAAACTAATTGTGTCAAACATTGCTTCAAAAGGTGTCCCCGCCTGCTTGACAGAGTAATACTGAATTCACTTTAAATATGGTGCATAGCAAAAAGCGTTAGAGTTAACACGTATGCATCACGAATGAATAAAACCTAATTCTAACAGCAAATGTGTAAGTATAACTGTATTACATCGGCATGAGTACTCTCCGCTAACAGCGGCAAAGGGCGTATTTTTTATGTAATGCGACAAGCATCTGCGACAAGGATGTACGAAGGATACACTGAAGAAAATGTATACGAACTTCTTTCTGCGCGCTATACGAATAACGGGTGCTGCGCAAATAGCATGGAAATGTGTTGTTTATATTCACTAAAAGAGCGCTCGTTAGACCTAGAGGTAGTTTTGTGTTGAGTGGGTCGCTAACCTTTATGTCCTCCGTGGGGCAGCACTTACTCGCAAATATAAAAGCGCCCTCGTGTGTCAGGCGTATTAAAGTTGTGTGAAGTCCTCCAGTAATATTATTCGTTTGCAAGCATCAGTGGGCAGCACTCTTAATGAACTACGCTTATTTAAGAGCTCGCTACATGCACCCATATCCATTAAAATGTCCATAAAGTACCTAGCATACATCGACCGGCCTACGCCACTGGGCGCACATTACGTTTTAATTGAGCAGAAGCGGTTACATAGCGGAACATTTCTTTTTTTTTTTGCATAAAGGCAGAAAAGGAAAATATTTTTCTTCTAGTTCGGCGTGTACTATAGGCCCTGCGGTCTCTGTGCCTCCTCTTCATTTGAAAATGCTAGTGGGTTTTTATTGTCCACTGATGAGAAAAACAATCTGTTATGACTAAGGCACGGCGGCAAATAGGTACTTTTGATGCTCACAAGAAACCACGCTGCATTAAGGTCAGTGTTAGTAATATGTAGTACGTATTATTATTGTACGTCGGCTGGTAACCTTCGAAATGATCAAAATTTCATGTGATTTACTGAGCTTGTTGCAAAACAAGGATGTCTCCCGTAATGATTCAGTTAAATACCTCCTTTTACGCACTCCTGCCGCCTTATCTCTTTCAAGTTTGTCATTAATTCCTGTCTTAATCCTTGAAAACTCATAATGGCATTATCATACCAGCATGTTTTTTCATTATTTTGCGAGGATAAATTATTAACAATGTGACTACAATATGACTATGGGATAAAAATATAAGCATGGGAGAGACTTTCGCACTGCAGGGTGTGTAGTGCAGTTGATGACGATGATTATTATTATAATAAGGAGTCTAGCCACCCAATTTTTGGCCACCTCCTGCAGCGTTCGCGTTTGCCTAGGCCTTGGTAAGTCACCTTCAGGAATACTAGTTTCTCGCCTTCCTATTTAAATGCTACGAGCCACGATCAATTGGTTTCGTGATTTGGAATTTCATGCCAAAAGCGCAGTGTTGTTTTCTTACCAAAATTTCTGTCTTCTAATTTATTATCCCCACATTTAAAATCTCTGGCTTCACAGCAAAATACGCTATTGAATTTACGCAAACCCTTTTCGCAAACTTACAGATTTCGGCCTTACAGACGAATGCCACAAAAATACAGCGCTGTTTAGTTGCTACTACAGAGTTACCACCACTCTGCCAAATGTGACCATATAATAAATACAGAATGTCCTCCATCCCATTCTTAATGTTCTTGAAAGCTGTTTATTTCACCCTCGCCACACACATGTATATATGCCCCGTATTTTGTTAACACTGAAATCGAAGTGGTTGAAAACTTTAAATCATTCGGAGTATACTTTTCACAAAACATGACTTGGGTGATCACGTTTACTACACTATTACCAAACTGTCAAGGATGATCGGCAGTATGCGTCGCTGCTACTTCTTCTCTACCTCTGTTAACATTCTCATATACAAATGTTAACAGAGGTAGGGAAGAAGTAGCAGCGACGCATACTGCCGATCATCCTTGACAGTTTGGTAATAGTGTAGTAAACGTGATCACCCAAGTCATGTTTTGTGAAAAGTATACTCCGAATGATTTAAAGTTTTCAACCACTTCGATTTCAGTGTTAACAAAATACGGGGCATATATACATGTGTGTGGCGAGGGTGAAATAAACACGGAAATAAACGAATAGGGTGAAATAAGGCACGCGTTTCTGGTTCCGAGGCAGTGGTGTAATGGCGACTAGACATGATGATTTCTGGTTTGGTCAACAACAACAGCGGGAAACATTAGCAAAATAGCTGTCTTACAAACAAAGAGCTTTACGCCTAGTGTGTAAAGGCCCCTATCGTTTTCACACTGTAGGTTCATTTAAGAACCTCAGCATAATTCCTGTTTCATGAATGTATGATTACGAGCTATGACGCATGTATAAACTTGTTGTATTAAAAAATAATGATGCTATAACAAGCCTCGCACGGCTAACAGAAAGCTTCCCTTTTTGATATTGTACTGTATCCTGGAATGTGGCATGTAGCCAAATGTAGGACAAATTATGGACATCAGATGTTGAAATTCCAATTACCCACATTTTTATATTGAATATTCTACGAAACGGACACTGACATCTGTCGTATATCGCCAAGGGAACTGCGCTCATTATTTGTACCATGATGTAACATAGCTACTTCACTTTCTTTGCATTATAATGTTCTTTTTTTAACGATGTTCCATGAATCCTGTATGCTTTCGTCAATATACTGTTCTCCCTTAGCCGCATGCTTCTCTATTGCCCGTGTGGTTGTGGATCAGGACTCCTCAAGCTGTTCTGACAGCTTTTTTCCTGTCCTCCATGTAATTTTTGTTTGCAGAATAAAATTTGAATTTGAATTTGAAGACATTTGCGTCTGAGGTTTCGGGGTTTGGGTCACTACTAGTCCTGAGTGCCACCTGTATTTAACAGTTCCTGCGCCCCGCTACATACCGTAAACGGTGGTTATCAGGTAGATTAATAATGTTTGGCAGCTTTCTACTTGGCCTGCCTTCATTTACAATTATGCCTGCCATTCTTCTGAATAATATAACAGGGCGTTCTTAGGTGAATTGCACGAAAGATATTCGGTTGACTCCTCGTCGCCACTTGTTATTGTTACGCTCTTTGTGAAGCAAAGACAGGTGCCTAGACGCAAAATATATTTCACTATTTATGTGCATAACGTTTTTGCTTCCCTTCTTAACTAATCGACTGCGGTGGCCTAGTGGCTTAGTGACCGCATTTACATCCAAGCCAAAGTCTAGGAGTCCAAGTACTCGGCTATGTAGTGTGTGATAAAGAAGACACGATGGTTGAAATCATTCCATGGTTTTCAGTATGGTGTCCATAAGTGGCTCAGTTGCTTTGGGAATTTTATTCCTAGTGAAAACAAACGAACCAGCGTTACCGAAGTCCCAACTCATGTGATCATATAAGGCATTTCATAAAAAAGGACTGCCATTTTTACTGCAAACTGTCCTCAGTGTATTTGAACTGAACAGCTGTTATCTGATTAGCACCAGCTTCTTTATTAAACACATGATTATCATCACTTGCATTTGATTTTTCAGGTTTTTTGTCTCGAAGCGACTCAGGCTATGAGAGATGCCGTAGTAAAGGACTCCGGAAATTGCGGCCACCTGGGGTTCTTTAACGTGCACTGACATCACACAATACACGGGCGCCTTGCCTTTCGCCTTCAGAGAAAAGCGGCTGCCTCGGCGAGGTTTCTATCCCGCATCCATAAGCACGGTAGTCGAGCGCCCTAACCACCGCATCACCAGGGCGGGTAAGCGTGATTCTGTTCTCTCAACGGTAGGCTCCACTCAGCAGCATCACCTAGGGGGAAGAAGAAGAAACTTTACAAAAGCGAATTAGAGCACCGAATAAAACGCTCTTCTGTCGGCACAAACATGTTCTTCTCTGTTAGACGAGTTGGCTATTCTCAAGCGCTTTTAATAATGGAACAACATCCAAAGTATGGTTGTTGGTTTTAAAATGTCTGTCTATACAATAGCCTTTATGATCTTTTTTTATTTTTTTTTTACTTTTTACAAAAAGAGTCTAAAGCACATTCCATGAGGGTGTGTTTTCTTTTAGGTTGAGTTATGGGATGATGATGATGGTGATGGAATTTTTTATATCTAAGCAGCCATAACACATGAGTAAGGAAATCCATAAGGCAAAATGGTATATGTGGGTGCGGAAACAATAACACAATCCAATAAACTGCACTGAAATCATCTAACGCTTTCAATGAATGTGTGGTACCTCTTAAGTCATCATCAGCCTGACTATACCCAATGCAGGGCGAAGGCCTCTCCCATATTTCTCCAATTAACCCGGTTCTGTGCTAGCTGCATCCACTTGACCTCTGCGAACTTCTTTACCTAATCCGCCCACCTAACTTTCTGCCGCCCCCTGCTACGCTTTCCTTCTCTTGGAATCCAGTTTGTTACCCTAAGCGACCATCGGTTATCCTCTCTTCGCACTACATGTCCAGCCCATGCCCATTTCTTCTTCTTAATTTCCACTAGAACGTCGGTAACTTGAGTTATTTCTGTGACCCACTATGTCCGCTTCCTATCTCTTAATGTTACCCCTACCATTTTTTGTTCCATAGCCCTTTGGGTTGTCCTCAGCTTAAATAGAACTCTCGTGGTTAGCCTCCACGTTTCAGGCCCATAGGTGAGTACAGGTAAGATGCAACTGTTGTATAACCTCTTAAGTAGCTTTGAGAAAACATTTTGAGCCGAAATCAACATTTAAGTAGCTGACACACGACAGGGAGGAGGAAGAATTTTGACTCTACTGCCGAGAGATTTGCATTACGCGGCGGCGCGTCATCATTTTTCTCCCTTTTTAGTGGAATGTATCTATGTAAAATGTCTAAGCTACTTCAACTTTCATACTAATATTGCTAATGACATCGGCCTCTTTATCTGTAAATAAATGTGATTTTGGCTTCTCAATTACTTCTTGCCGACCACCCTTCAGTGCTTGACTAATTTTTGCAATCTAGACTAATCCATAATCGTTGCTTTTTAACACCTACTACGGAGAAGTGTTGGAAGAAACTGTTCGCTGAGCGACTGTCAGACCAATTCAAACTATCTAGCCCTGCTGAGAACCGCGTCCTTAAAGTAGTGCGTTCTGAATTCACCACATTTTACCTTTTGATAGTTATCATCCAACATTTATTTTGTTAGACAGCATGTTTTACTTCGTTGGTATCAAAAATTCTTTGTTTTGTTTTCTTAACTAGTAATTTTTTTGCCTAAGTAGATAAACAGCATTTTCTCTAGGTGCCAATTTTAGTTCCCACTCGGGAAAGCCTGTTTGGATTCCTATTCATTTAATTATTTCTTGTTTGGAATGAAATAAAGGAAGGCCGAGCTCATTTGCTATGCTCACCCTCTAGCGGTTAATTTGCGTCATCTGGCCTACAGACTCCGTATGCCTCATGACATTCCTGGCAATGTTAGATAGCTCTCCCATATACAGGATGGCCAAGCTAACTTTGGCCAAGGGTTAAAAAATTCATTTAAGGTAGGCCCGAGAAAAAGCTTTTATACAGCTGCTAGCCATCTGCCGCACCGGAGGCAATCACCTATTTTGCGTTCAACTAGTTAGCAAATGGGATAATTTTTCTAATTTACTAACTATTGCCTTTAGACTACAATTAGGTTTTGCAAAGTTGGAGAGCACCTTTGAAACCCCCATTCCTTTTATTTTCGATAAAGAAATCCTCACGCGTATCGTTTTTTCAAGCTCTAAACAAAGCCCCCGAAATACAAAACAAAAATCACGTGACTGGCGAATTCGCGCGCCACGATTATGCTTCTCTCAACCTGGGTCTCAGTGAATGAAATCAGTTACGGTCTTGACCCGTTGCAGCGGCAGACCGATGTGTCCGTGGTGGTTTCATCAACCGCTTCAGGCAGTCAGCGCACGTGACGGCGGAAGTCGCAGAGACCTCACCGCTTAGGCTGCAACTATCGCCAACTTCGCCTACCGCTGGGACTTGGCTGTCGATTCCAGGCCACAGCTAGTTTCTTTCACTCAGGTCACGACTGCGAGCACCACAAACGTGGCGTACGAAGGCGTTAGTCACCTGCTAGTTTTTGTATTTCGCGGGCTTATCGCTAGCCGTTTTTCTGGCCTATCTAAATCTCTATAGTTTTTAACCCTTGGCGAAAGTTAGTTTGGACACCTCGTAGAATTTCTATACTTATTCATTGAAAGAGGGTTCTAACATTTAACATTCTCAGGGTCAGCTTTCATTGGCGACGATTACGAAGCGAAAGATGCTTACCACCTTTCGGTACATCACAGTTGCAACAGCCGCCTTTGCTGGTTCATTTTCGGCCAGCCAGTACTGAGGGTGGTGGGCTATTATGCCACGATAACTGGGTATTCAGCGCAACCGATACACAGAAGAAAGGAAACACCACGGGCGCTTTGATTCAAGTCATCGGTCCGGAGGTCATGAGTATATGAGATGTAAGTCATTCTTAATAATAAGCCGGACTGACTTCTTGAAGCTTGTTACCTTGAGTCTTCCTGTTCCAGTGGAGAAAACGCTTCCGAAGAAGATGAAGGTGATAAACAAATAGAGGCGCTTTTATGTTCGTCACATCCATTCAGTCACTCGTAGCCGGAAGAAAGTGTCAAACAGGCTTAATGCACCACTTTTGTTCTCTCCCCCTCTCGCCCGAAGTCTTGCTCAGCCTAGCCGTCGCATATCTTGGGGAAACCAAAACTTCATCTGTCATAATAATTACGTTGTACAATATACTCTCTATTTATGATTTACAAGCCGTCATATAGCTCAAGAGTATCACATTGACAGATTGTAGAGTATACGAGAACGCATGCAGCATGCAGAAAGCTGTATCATCCAAGTAAAGAAACCATCCGCCAGCAATCCCTATAGACAAGCCAATGTAAGTAATTCTTAAAACATCTGCACTTGATATGCAATAATTAATTGTTTCTTCGAGCCGAGGGGTTGAAGTTGTTTGGGCGCTCGACTTCCTCGCCTAAAAAGGCCGGATCGAATCCTGACCGCGGTAGACGGTTTTCATTAGACGCGAAAAGCAAGGCGCACGTGTGTATTGCGATGTCAGTGCAAGATAACAAATCTCAGGCGGGCGAAGTTTCTGGTGTCCTCTCCTACGGCGTCTCGTATTCTTGTCGCTTTGGGACGCTGAGCTCCACGAACCCAGTTAAGCCTATTATTGGGATCTGCCCAATCAAAACTTCACATCACTCCTTTCCTCTGTGTGTCTCAAGCAGCTGATATTGCAGTGTCAAATTACTAGAAAAACCTGCGGAACAAACTCTTGAACTTTGCCACGTGAGTATCATCTATTATTTTTCGAGCTTCTCTGAAATAACCAATGAGGCCAGAGAAAATGATTGCGTAACTTCGTCATCGACATCTCCCTGAAGCCATATAGAGCAAGAGTGGGAGTGCGTTGGCACGCAAAACACATGCTGAAGCATCGGTTTACGACGCCTGCTACGAGGACATTTTGAAACTAAACAGCGCTGACCGCCCCTCAACGGCATTCAAGACATGCGGCTATGCGAGGAAATTTTTTCGCTTCCCCTCCGCCCATGATACATCGCCTACTACCTTTCTCCCTGTTCTCGCCCTTCTCTTTCCCCGCATGAAATGAACAATTCGTGGCCATGTGCCCAAGACCACAAATCCCGCCTGCTTTGTTGGGTGTTGCTGGTGGTAATAAAAATTTATTCTACATTTTAAAGGAGGCTTGTCAAGCGCGGAGCCTTAAGGGCCTCGGCCTTACAATACTGGGGGTAGTCTCTAGTCAGGAACCCCATTGGCGGTTACCGCCGCCCGCAGATGCCGCGCTAAGGCCCTTTGTGCGGTAGGTGGCAGCAGCCAAGCAGGGTCACCTCCGGAAAGCGGCAGCACTTAGTCACAACGAGGGCTTTGAAAACGTGCGTCAGCCAGCCTGTAACGCGTTACCCAAGCCGCTTATTCAACGGTGCTGCGATACAGCCGCATACTACTTTTCAGTGCAGTACGAGAAAGTAGGAGGGCCAAAACTTACGTTACACTCTTCACATGCGAGCAGAAACGACAGGAGGTGATTGCCAACGTTTTAAAAAGGGAACGCGCCAACTTCTATGCAAAATATGTGTGCAAGAGGAGAACGAACGCAGGCGGGGCCTACGTATTAGAAACTCCTGCAAAATCTGGCGACGAGCCAGCATGGCAGACAGGGAAGTCTATTCATCAGCTTGAGCAGTAGTGTAGTATTTTGTAAATTTTGACGAAACGGGGCTATATAGCTTGCTTAGGGCATACATCTTGTTCTTCATTTCGTCCCCACACCTGCTTATCGGCAAAAGGTATCAAATAAACGTTATTTTGCCATGACATACTATATTATAGTAATTGGGATATTGATAACAGACAATAACACATGGTGAAAAATAAGGTCACGTCTATAGAATGCAAGCCAACAAAGGAAACCCTCATGCATTTACCATTTGGGATTTTTCTTTTCTGTAGCCAATACTGTACATTGAAAAAGTAGCAGTCATAGCTAAATAAATTTATTTGATGGCGGTGAAACAGCTCGCTCAAGAAGAACGTCACGCTGTGAGGATAATAGGAGAAACGCACCGACGCACTCTGAGGTGCTACCACTCCAGAGCATTGATGAGTCCTTAATACGCGAAACGCGCAGGATGGCAAACGTGATTTCCGACCACAGACCACAAAGGCTTCAGCGCAATAACGAGGTCGCAATAGGGGAAAATAATTGCACCCAGGAAGCGAAACACTTGGGGATAATGTGATGAAAGCCCACTCCTTGATACTGTAGTGTGAGCAAACAACTTGACACGAAGAGGATTAGATAAGTGCAGAGACGTGCGTAATATCTGACTTGTAATCATTACCGCGACACAGTTCCAAGCTCTTCACGAAGAGCAATGTTTCGACATTAGCCCTTTAACAATGTCGCCCATAGTATCAGAAGATAAGAGGAATAGTTGTTTGAAGTAGCAGCCAACAAGAGGAATGGTACTATGCTTGAGCAAAGATAAATTTATGGATACATTTTGCAACTAAACTTTGCCCGTAATAAAACAAATGTTAGGGTAAATTACCACTGTCGCACACTTCGCTTTCCTATAATGCGCGTTTATGAAACTTGGAGGTTCCTTGGCGGTACGTACATGAATCCTATTTTGTTTTATCAAACGTCCAGTGTTACACGATTCTTGTAAATTGCCTCATTTTCTCTAAGTGTCGTTATCGCGTTGATGTCTTTCTTGATGATGTTGAGGTTGTACCCTAGGTTGTACTTCGAGGAAAGCTTTCAAGCCTTAATGACCGTAAGAACAAAAAAGAAATATTGCTTAGTTGTATTATGTTATACTACAAGCGATGAAAGAGAGAACGAGCGCGCAAAAGTTTTTCGTAACTAAGCATATTACGGGATCTGATCACGGGACCGCACGAGAGATGTACTGCCGGGGACAAAGGTCTCTGGGCAGAATGTCTGGTGATTTGGAACTAGGAGCATGATGTAAACGAATTAGCGCCCTATTTCCCCAGCACTCGTGACACAACTAAAGCACTATTTTCCTATCGTAAACTTTAGTTCGAGACTACTGCAAAATAAGAAAGTTATGCGCTTTGTCTGCAGTCTGCGGGGTCCACAGAGCTTTGTCCCCGATAGTACATATCACAAGTGCACCCTGACTCTGCCCGATGCGGGTCTTATATGTGGGCGGTACTAACTAGGAATATTTTACTAAATCAGCCGGTTACGCCATTTCATTGCTGTGCCCTTCGGCACATGTTCATTGCGTGAAGCCGATACAGTCTGCTCACATATATAAGGAGGAGGTGGAAAAATTGATGTGTGAACTGTATGTAAGGTGGGGATATAAACTAGGGTTGTATTAACAACGTTAACTGGCGAATATGCTTTGGCCGCTTGCGAATTCTAGGGCTTCTTCCTCACATCAAACTTGCTCAACTTGATTCCAGATGAGGAACTCTCCCTCAGTAGCCTTAGCGACGAGCAAACCGGGAGGAAGGTTCACTTTAGGAGAAGATTGTTTTGGCGTGCCATAACAGTTGCAGCGTTTCCAAGCTGTTTAACAGAGGACCGGGTATATGCGAGCGCATATCGCAAGCCTGGGAAAGTTTTGAACTAGAAGTTACCTACAAGTGATTTCCTGAAGCATTGATAAGAATTCATGTCCTGAAGATAACAGTGCTATGTTTAAGCGGTATTGTTGAATTCCCAGCCGGAAAACACTACAGAAAAGTTTCTGATGCTACGACAAAATTTCTGTGCGGTTTTTGACAGGAAGCCTGTTGTGACAACAGACCATTCTATAGAAACCTTTGTAGTTACAACAGAAAAGTGCTACAGAAATACAGACAACAAAAATTTACTGCAGAAAAACTACAGAAAAATCCGATGGTTACGACAGAACTACAGGATATTTTTCATATTTTTGACAAAGTTCTGTTGACTTTTTCGACTGGGTTTTCTTTGTATAGGTGACCGTTGTTGCTATATGGGCCCCAGGCAAGGTTTACGCTGCTTGGACAGTTGACCACAGGGGCCATGCCTGCGCCGGCGTGGGATGGGTGTCGAGGCGCCGAGGTCGGGGATTCTATTTCCACGCTGTGGAAGCCGGCACCCATCTCACACGGTCGGAAGGGAGCAACACAGTCTTGTCTATTCTTCGCGACGAGTAAGACGTTCCTTGTCTAGAGGAAGCTGAAGCGCGGAAGGATGCATCTCCCTGCAGCGAATAATATAATAATAGTAATTGGTTCCCAGGAAGGGAAAGGAACAGTATCTGTCACACTTATTTCTGTGTACACATGAACCGCGTGGTAATGTAGGGGAGGGAGGTGGGATTGAACGTGGAAAGCTAGAAATAGGAGCCCTAGTCGAGGGCTACCGAGTAATTTCGACCAGCTGGGGATCTTTAACGTGCTTTGACATCGCAGAGCGTCCGTGCGCTCGCAAACCGCAACCATGCCAGACAGGTGCCTAAAATTCAGGAAGGACCCGCGGGGAAGTTAACATTCGCCAACGACAGACTCTCGGACTGTCTCAACTTGCTACTGAATTTCAACCACCAGAACAGCATGACATCGCCAACAAGAGGCCATCATCGCCTAGTCATAGGAGGGCGTGCGCGGAGACTCAGTTATCGCATTCGGCTGTCAGTGACACCTGTATGTTCGAGGGTGTCCTACTGATTAGACTCAAAAATGAACTACATTCCACAGCTAAGGATTTAGAGACAAGAAACTGTATGTACTGGGTGGATATGTATTCGCGATGGCTCTATTCTGCTCTCTCGACTCATACACCCTTTCCCATGTACAAATATTGTACATAAATCTCGTTCTTTGCCACTTCTCCTTGGCTGTTCCTGCCTCAATGCCTCGGCGCTTACATGCCCGTTTGGTTGTTGTTCGGCCCCTGAACCCCGATTACATCATCATACAATCCTCATTGCAACCCCTAAAAGACAATAGTCCGCCGCATAGTAGATTAGTCCTCTTTCGCCGGAACAGAGGATTGCATCGGCGCTTCTATGATTTGTACAGGCGAGGTCATAAACGTACTAAGAATGTTCGCAGTGGCTACGGAATCGCTGCTGCGAATTTCGAAAGTTCCATACAGCAGATTAAAACCGTTAAGAATTTCGGTAGCCGCAATTGAGATCAAAGATATGGTAGCTTTTTCGGTGTCCCAATGAGCTCCTGTGGTCACAGATGCAGAATGTCTCCATGCCGAACAAAAGAAGCAGTGGCACATCTTTCCCAACATGCATCTTCTTGCAGTCACGGAGCATGTAGAAATAATTTACCGTCTGTAGCTTTCATGGATACAGACACTCTGACCTCTGAAGCTGTAGACTCGGATGAATCAGCCATATACAGTGTCTGGCGTTGCCAACCTCATTCGCTCAACCGCTAGCGAGTTGTTTAATCGTATTCTTTCTGATTCTTGTTTTGCTGAAGCACGGCAGACCGTCCCCGAGGGCGGCCTATCCCAGGTCGTACTCTGCGTGTTGGTGGCCCATAACGACGTAGAGAGATGCAGAAGGATAACATATGTGCCATCGGATGCTGAAACAATGTCTGTGTGAAAACTCTAATTACTAGAAACTGTGCCACGGGAGACCATAGAATAAGTTAACGCGAAAAATTGGAAAGTCCAGGTGGTGGTGTTTATTTCAACAGAGAGTGACTGAGAGTCATCCATTAACCACGTCGAGTGGGAGAGTATATGGGTTTGTGCGCATGAGGGGCTGTGACTGCGGGTGCATATGATTGTAAATGAAAGGTTCCGAGTGTGAATGGACATACGTGTAAGTAATACAGGGTGGCTGTCAGTAGACATGATTGGATATTGGGAGCTTGAGTGCATATGTGTTGCTGAATGGCTGTAAGCGGTTGTCGAGTTTTCCGAGTGTATGTAAGTTGTTGCGAGTGGACATGTGTGAGTGTGGAGTAATATGAGTGCATGATTGCTGCTGGATAATGCTGCGAGCTCGTGATGTCTGGTGGTGGATTTTTACGGTGCTAAAAGGTCAATGCGAAGCAGAGTAAGAGGGACATCATAGTTGAGAGTTTAACATAATTACGATCGGATTCTGTTCTTTACCGAATGCTGGCACTACACAGTGCACAGGGCCTGGGGATTCAACACGCTCGGTATTACAGATGCTGAGGATCGATTTCTTTTCCCAGAGTTCCCTTTTAATTTGATTTAGGGCTTAGAATTTCATCAGATGCTCTATGCGGTGTCGTTTGAAGTAGCGGCCCTCTTCATCACTCCACTATCGGGCAGAAGCCCCAGCTCGAACATGTTCAGACGGGGTCATGTGGCGTTTTTTATGTTTTTTCAAACCCACCGACCAAACAGAGATTTGCTTCGATACCTGGTTATAATCGGAATGTCACTTGACGTTGTGGTAAAGTGATAGGCTAGTGAGGTGCGTGTGAAGCTAAGAAAATACGAGACCTCTCTTCACCAATCAGTTCATTTCTTGGTAGATGCAGGACGCCAATTGCCATTTTCCTGAGTTTGGACTTCAACATTATATTTTTAATAAATACAAAAATATTCATCGGTCCAACTTTGGTCCTATCTTGCTGTTAGTACACCTATACCTGAATACTGGCTGTCGGGCGTTTTGGGAGACATGCGCTACAAAAATTTGGTGATAAGGCGGGCTTCCACACACGCTCCACGTGGGCCCCTAGTTGTGCCAATCAGATTTGTTGCAAACGTCTTGTATCAGTTGGATTCAAAGAAAATCCACCTTATAACTGATATTCTCCTTTAAATATTACTTGGAAACCATTGAACTCTCGTACTAACAATATACCGTTTGTTTCCTTCTTAGGCTGGATATGGTAAACAGCCGTCATTTACAACTACGGGCCAGTGATCGAATGGGGCGGATTTTATTCACGCTAAATGTCCACAGAGGAGTGCGCCTACCCTTGAAATATGGCCTGTTATATACTATGCTTGTCATTTGTAGGGAACGGGGTTTTTGAAGTTTAGGTTTACTCAAACATGAGCGAACACGTGTTCTTTCTCGTCTACGGCGGTGACACCAACGTGTTGAATACTTGTCCGATTCACACGCACACGACGTGAATAAGTAGCTAGAACGTCCGTAAACAAAATAGTGCTTATGATAGATATTAGTGCTTAGGGGTTGGAACTCTTTTCGTGTTTAACCTGGGCCGAATCCATCAAATAGGTCGGCTCAAAACGCGTTCGCTTCTCCCTGACGTCAATTTAACGTAAGCATGAACGAGAAGAAAGAGACGAACTTTGATGGATGGTTCCATCTCGGTTACTTGTATTTTTAAGGGGCCATATGTTGCCTTCTGGACGTGTTCGGGGTCTAAATACATTTATATGGCTACAATACTGCGGAATTATTTCTTACAGCGTACAGAATGCAATTTATTTTGCAAATGTTTCAATGTTTCTTGCGGCGTGTAGAGTAATGTCCACTCCACTGTGTGCAGATTGTTTTCATTGCGCAGTAGCCAAATTTTTCTTTTCCAGCATCCTGAAGTGCCTCCGGAAAGCACCATCAGGCATGTCGAAATGATTACCATGTAGGTGAGTTCGCTGAAGGTGCCGGTCACAATCCCTGAGCTCCGCAAACGGAGGGGCGATGGAGTGTCTGTCATATTTCACGCGCTGAAGAGGACGCAACTTCTGAGGCTCCGCACACAGCAACCGAGCGAGTTTGCTTTCAGTTGCGTTGCATGTCTTGTGACGTCGGTAAAATCCAGTCTCTGCAAAATAATGTCCGCGCCAGTGGTTGAGACACAAGGCCAATGGAGCGAGGGGGCGAGAGAAATTGCGAACGCGTTCCAAACCGCACTCTCGCGGATTCGGCAAATGTGTACTGAATCTGAGCTTGTGGCAGTAGTGCGTGTTTGCAACGTCCCTTCTAATCATAACCTACCTGGTCGGGCTCTAGGTGGTTTATGTATCTTCCATCTTTGCAATTAATTTTTTATTTTTTTGTTGCGTTTCTACGAACCATTGCACCAAGCAAGCGAAATAATGTATGCCTGTTTTCGTTATTTTAATAGCTCAAACATTGTAGTACTGAAATTCACTGACTATGGTAGTGTTTGTTTCTCGAAAAGTTTGCCATAAGGCGTAAGTTGAGCAAGGGGGAATGGAATGTAGTAGGTAGAAAGTTAAAAGAAGGAGTGAAGTCCAGTTTTACTAAGGTAGTCGCAGAGGTTGGTGGTGTAGTGGTTGTCCATTGTCCACTCCTCGTAATCACAATCGCGGTTACACCGCAGGCCCACCTTCATGAGCAGCCGTTTTCTAAGTGGAGCCGTTGCCGGGTACGTCCACAAAAAGTTACGCACGTCACATATCGTTAGGTGAAATGTCACAGTAAGGGCACCTGTAAGTCACTGGCAGATATTTTTCATGCCACCAACACGTACAGATAGGGTCAGAGCTGCTCCTTCCCGAATCCGGCGCCCTGATACCTCCTCCTGCCGAGTAAGACTACGGTGGAGAGCGTGCCAACACGAAGGAATGAGAGCGCGTGTTCGCTGGCGCAGAACTTGAGAATCGGAAACATGGATTAGGAACGGATCTGGGTGAAGAGGAGAAGGTGGTGGGTCGCCTGATGTGTTAATGTGCTTCATAGCATCCGCTTGAATGGTATGTGGATCGCGAGCATGACCATGAATTCATTGTATGCGCACAGGACATGGCTACTTTGAACACAGCAGAAGAATGGACTCGTTGTATTTGGAATGTATGTCGAACGGCCTTGAGCTGCTATTGCGAAAACAATACTACTTTAGGTTTCGAGCCATCAGCGTGGAGCGACCGCACCCATGTGACGGTGTGACGTTATACCCCACGTTAATCTAGGGTGAGAGCTGGGCTACCAACTCACGTGGTCGGCGTAGCGCGTGAAGTCACACCTACGTGACACAAAAGCGAGAGATGGGCTTGCAGGAGCTGTCAACTTGGGTCCCTCGTTTCACACGGGACGCTTATGTCAGAATCAGCCTGCTAGGAGCCTGGCATTCACGTTACCCCTATAGGGCACTAAGGCACGTCCAACGGCTCGGTTAAAGTGGGGCTTTATATGTCGGCTGAGGAAGAAGAAAAAGAAGAAAACTCAGTCACCAGCAGCCAATGCGATATTTTTGGTTCAGCATCGTTGAACCTTTGTAATGTTTTAATTTTCCTCTACTGATCTGTCCGTCCATTATCCTGTTCCGTCGACGTTCTGCGGAGGCGCGTGATAATATCCTGACTGTACAAAATGACGTTTTGTTTTAAACTGCTCAGATATTTACTCATGTTTTGGCAATATTGTGTCATTGTGTCACTCACCAGAATCAGTGTTCCTCCTGTTTGTCCTTTCGGTTTTCGTACTACTCGTACGAAAACCGGAAGAGACAAACAGGTTCGTTGTAGATTTTCAGCGGCTGAGCCCTGTGTTGGTTGCCGATTCAAAACTCATGCAGAGGGCTGACTCAATATTCGCCAGCGTAGGAACAGTCAAGTTCATTCTCAAAGTTGATTTCGTGAAGGGATACTGGCAGATTCCGCTTTCTAAACCTTCAAAGCCTGCAACGGCGTTCTCGACCACGTCTGGACTTACCAGTTTCGCTGCATGCTTTTTGGGATTAAAACCGCTCCAGCAGTTTTCGCGAAACTGATGCGACGAATCAGAGACGGTCTTCCCGATATATATCACTGCTATGATGACGTCCTTGTAGCCACAAAACGTGGGAAGAATACCTCATGACACTGGAGCAATTCACAAGAATTGAGTCTGCTGGACTAACAGTTCACCCCAGCAAGTGCGAACGCCAGGTAGAACAACTAGCGCCTCTGGGGAAAACTTTGGAAAAGATTCCGGCAGCACCATCCCAAAAAACAAAGCGACAAGTGCGTTCTTTCCTGGGACTCACCGAATGCTCTCGGGAGTTCATTCAAAACTATGCTAAAATCAGTGCCCCACTTACGCAACTCACAAAGAAAAGGCAAAGTAACCTCGTCAAGTGGACACCAGAACACGAGATAACTTTCACAGAATTGAAACGGCACATAGCTAACCCTCCAATTCTGTGGCTTTCAGACTTTGAACAACCATTCGGGCTACGCTTAGATGCGTACGACACAAGTATTGGTGCGGTTCTGCTGGAACATCATATTTATTTATTTATTTATTTGAAAATACTGCAGGCCAATATTTTGGCTTAGGCAGGAGTGGATATACAAGGCATTAAAACAACAAATAAAAATCAAAATCAAAACACGGGATTAGAGTAAGTGAACAAGTCAACAAAATACAACACTGTATCATTCAAAAAAATGTAACTCCAGAGCTTTAATGAATTTGGAAGACTGGAGAATGGCCTCAGGAAGACAGTTCCAATCGGAAATGGTCCGTGGAAAATAACTGTGCTTGAAAGAGTTTGTCCTTGCAAAAATGGGTTCGAGCAGGTGACTTCTTGAATGATGTGTCCTGCGCGACAATTGTTTAAGAATTTCACGGCGACGTATGTTTAATTTGTGTGCTAAGAGGTTGTGCATAAACAATAAACGGGACATTTTTCTGCATAGTTCAAGTAGTGGAATATGGTTAGCTTTCATGAGTGTATTAGGTGAGTCTGACCTCTTGTATTTACTGTAAATGAACCTAACCGCTTTCCTTTGCACCTTCTCTATTTAATGTATGTCTTTTTTTAAATAAGGATCCCATAAAACTGAAGCATACTCTAATTTAGACCTAATAAATGATGTGTATAGGATGGACTAGGTACACTTCATCCGACAGCTTACGTTAGCAGAAAGCTGCTCTCCAGAGAGGTTGCATACCGTAACATTGAGAAAGAGTGCTTAGCGCTAGTGTGGGGAATCCAGAATCCAGAAGTTCAACACGTATCTCTTGGAACGTATTTCGTAGTATAAACCGACCATCAACTACTCCGGTTCCTCTAACAGCGAAAATGGCAGCGAGAAAGGCAGCGAAAATTTGGGGCTGGCTATTTAAGCTGAGTCTAGAAGAGACCGAACCCCGCCGGGGTGGCGCAGTGGTTACGGCGCTCGACTACTGTTCCCAAGGACGCGGGATCGAATCCCGGCCTCGGCGGCAGCTTTTCGATGGAGGCGAAAAGCAAGGCGCCCGTGTGCTGTGCGTTGTCAGTGCACGTTAAAGAACCCCAGGTGGTCGAAATTTCCGGAGTCCTCCACTACGGCGTCTCTCATAGCCTGAGTTGCTTTGGGACGTTAAACCCCACAAACCAACCTAGAAGAGACCGATGAAGACGAGACCCATAAATAACTGTCTGAAAGTGTGTCTTACTTGGTTGACTAGTAGTGGCGTGCAATTAAGGTGCCCCGATCAAAGTCTAAAGTTTGTGAAAAGTTATCATCAGTCTGAGAGACGTGTGAGACTTTTGATGTGGAAATTATAATTTGTTACTGCAATTTGTGAAACTCATGCAATTGGCGTGCGTTAGATTGCAATTGTTCCATTTAGTTTGTGAGCGCATGCATGTGCGCGTGATGTTAGTATGTGTTGAGAATGGTGTAGGACAATATTCTTTAAGGGAGAGGCGGGGTCACGAAATCTGCGCAAATTTTTATTAGGCCGGCGCGGCGCGAAACCGGGGCGGCGCTGCATCGATGGATCTACGTATTTCTAAGCCTCCTTCTCCGCGCGAGAGAGCTTGTAGCCTTGTAGGCTTCGGCATCACCTTCTTTCTCATCGCTCCGGCCGCGGCGTGTTCCTACCGCCCCCATAACAATTTATCTGCACGATACTCCCATACCACAAACCCCCAACCTCCGCATTCTTGGTCTGAACAAACAGGACACGGGGAAAAACGACCTTACCCTGAAGGCACTAAAACAGCCTACTTACTCCATCATCCATCTTTTGAGAAGGGTTTCACGCTCACGAGCCGGCCTAGATGAAGCTGACAATTTAAAGGTACTACATGCCTTTGTGCTCAGTCGCATTCTTTACACCTCTCCTTACCTTTACACCTCTCCTTTACCTCTCCTGTGCAAACAAAGATAAAATCAACGCCTTAATCCGGATGGCTACCAAAGCAGCGCTCAACCTACCGAAGACCACTAGCACGGGCGGGCTCTTAAAACTAGGAATGCACAACAATATACAAGAACTTATAGAGGCACATCGGTACACACAGTACCTTCGGTTGGCTGGCACGCAAACAGGACGTCTTATACTGGACACTGTCGGCATTCGCATACCCGCTCATGCTGAAGAGTTAAACCCTCTCTCTCAGTCAGTGCATTCAGCGCTTATCTTCAAACCTCTTCCTAAGAACGTCCACCCAGAACACAATCCCGCCGCGTCGTGCGAGCCAAAGCTCTCCATAAACACTATGGGACTGCAGAGGATGTCCGCTGGGTGGACGCCGCATGTGGTTCACACCGTTCGGTAGCTGTGGCCTACAGTCCAGCAGCCCTTCCAATCACTCACCTCATAGACCCTCCCTGAAACTCGGAAGAAGCAGAGGAAGTGGCTATAGCCTTAGCAATCGCCCAAACAGATGCGGCTTATATGCTTAGCGACTCCAAAACAGCCATACTTAACTTTGCCCGCGGACGCGTCCATCCTCCCGAGTGGCGAATATTGAGAATGTACACCCTGATTTCTGATAGGCGTATTGAGCTTATATGGGTGCCGGCTCACTCTGGCAATCCCGGAAATGAGGCCGCCGATAACATAGCCCGAGGACTTATTAGCCGGGAAAATGACGACGCATGCCGGGATTTCTCGAGGGAGCGGGCACACACATTTTGTAAGCTCACACAGCAAGCACGCCTTCCCCGTCGACTCTATCCCCTCCCCACTCCCAGCTGTGGCACTCCCAACAAATCCTCTGGAGGCGTCTTCAAACCCGAACGCTTCTCACCCCTTAACGCCTATCTTACTACCGACCCGTTTCCCCTGAGTGCAATCTCTGTGGAGAGTTGCACGCCACCTTGGACCACATTCTTTTCGGCTGCCCTGCCGATCCTCCCCCGCAGGGACAGGCCGCCATCGGATCATGCGAGGAATGGGTGGCCCTCCTTACGTCGCAGGGCCTGGACATACAACTTCGCATTGTGGACCGGGGTGCCAGTGCCATGGCCCTGCGTGACCTGGACACATGCACGTAATGTGATGGCCGTGCGGTGGCCCTGGGGCCTTGAAGGGTCCAAACTCACTCGTTTAATAAAGTTTTTTCCTCCTCCTCCTCGACGGGAGTAAAAGGGAACGCTTCAACAAGCGGAGCGAAGTGTGTGTGCGCGCTAGTCTTGGCGCGCTGGGATAGACGCGGCGGAGCCCTAGTTATGAAAGTCGCGTTGTTTGAGTCCGTCAGTGATCGCGGCGTGTTCGCAAGTGCACCAGCTGGGTTCCCGGAGATCAACCGCTGCTGGCAAGCCCACAAACATGCGAGGGAGCGACGCTCGTCGGGCATGGTGGCCACATCGTGACCTTCGAGGTGTCGGACTGCAAGAGTGCCCGGTGAACAATTAGGTGTTTGTTAATTTGATTCTCTCGTGTATTCTTTATTGCAAGCCTCTGCGTTATTGAATACATCGGTAGATGCATGCTTAGCGTTTGTTTTCTGTGAACCTGTCATCTGCACATTTTAGGTACTCGAGTGTATTCCTCTGTATCATCTCTTGCGGTGTATAAAGATTGTTTTGTTCGTTACTTTGACTCCGACCCTTACTCTGACTTGAAAGGGCGAAAGCTGGCTTCCAAACAGCCACCTCTTTCTGTGACTACAAGGTAGTTGAATTCCAGCTGAGCTTGCCACGCAGGTCGAGGGCATCACCTTTGCGACCGGAACAGCTACCCCCACTCACTCTAAGGGTGTTGGGAGTGTGCGCACCGTTAAGGGCGCATCGTTAATAATCTTCCATTTATTAACGGGCGACACGCATATTGGAAAATTAACGCGCTACCTTGTTAGATGGACTGGGTTTGGAAATGGGATTTAGATGAAATACTGAATGAACACAAAACTGCTCGGAGCATTTGAATGGTAGATTAAACACCAATTTTCAAACAGGTTGTTATTTCTGTCAACAATTTTCCTATACATTGCTCGTTCCCACTCTTATTTCACACCATATTTTGAAGGTAAATGCCCACAAAAGAAAGCTTAAGTGTCAAACTGACAGTTGGGATCTGATGAAATGATATTGACTGCACAGAATAAATAGGGTTAGGTTATTTTATTTTTCTATTTGCAGGTTGTTCAGTGTCAACCTTAAGTTATTAAATTGCATTTCAGAAAAACCTTAAGGAAGGCACCCTTGCGCCATATAACAAAGTCACATCGTGGCAGTCTGCCCGTGTCCTTTTTTCATAACAGTATATTCAGGTTATTTCAAGCGCGAAGATGGTTCGAATATTATCCGTTCATTTTCTGGAGCAAGTGCGAGATCAGTGAATATTTATGCTGGAGCTGAACAGGCGCGTCCTTCATATCGCAAGAACAATTTCGGTATTTTATTGCGTTTTCCCTACTGATTTAGCTTTGATGCCGGTGTTGGGAATCGGGAGTCTTCATCTATGCGCCGTTAGCAATTTGATTGCTGTGCCTCATGCTTATAGTGAAGTGGTAGGTTTGTTCCGCAGTCTTATAATTCAAAGGTGACCGCTTCATTTTCAGAAAATGTGGCGTTTCTGGGCGATTAAAATGTTGTTGATAAGAAAAGAACAACAGAGCCCGTTAGAAACTATTCACTTTCTAGTCACGTTCAGACCGCCCACACCGCCTTTCCGCTGCGAAAGGTGTCAAATCATGCAAACAGAAAGAAGATGCCAGTCGTGTAAATCAAATTTATTAATATGTCTTAAGTGCTTTACACATTCTACAAGCAGCTTTGTCATCTTTACAACTAAATATTTAGGACATACTTGTCAATTATTCTCAATTTGAACATTCTAGATTGAAAACTTATGGCACTCTCGTAATCAAGAAGCAGTAAGTGCTGTATGGGCTCCTATGGGAGCATCGGCTCGGGCCACCAAGGGGCCGGAGGGGCGCAGACACGCATGCATTGGCGCATGGTCTCGAAGTTGTTGCCGTTGCTGTCGCAGCCGCCGTAGATGAATGGCCGGCATTGCTTTGTATGAGCGTCGTAGTAGAAGCGAGGGAAGGAAGCCATACAAGGACCGGAGTGCGGGGGACGGCGGCAAACATCATCCACAGTTGCTGAGGGAAGAAAATTTAAACTATCATAATTGGAGAAAATAAGTGCTACAAAGACAGGATACAGCGAGATGCACAGTTCCAAATGCCCAGACTGTGACATTACTGATTCAGTATTGATTCATTGGCACGCTTGGAGGATACTGGATTATACCATAGCAATATGTAGAATCCCCTTCTGCCTCGTTTTACGGGTTAATTGGAAACTCATTGTTAGGCGCCGTCTGAGCGGAACCTTTCTTTGAATTACTGGGCTTCTTGAGCACGTTTATGAAGATCGTTTAAAAATTTAGGTGGATCGATATCTCGCTCAGTTCTATGTTGTTTAAAATTACTTTCAGTATTTGCTTGTCAACAGCCCCCTAGTAACGTCGCCTCCTTATAGGGAGTGCAGCAATGCATGATCTTGAAGATGATGCATTGCTGCTATATATATGCATGCATATATTAGCAGAAATTTAATGCAAAACTTGGTAAATATTTTTTTCCAGACGAAACGGTAATGATATTAAGGCTATTTTAAGAAATTGAAACTGTACATACTGGGCTGTGCAATGAGCGCCTCTAGAGGTTCTCCGGGCAACGAAATAGCTGTAAAGAGAGAATGAAAGATGCGTTGACGTTGCTGAGAAATGAGCAGTTGCTCTCTAACTTGTTTTACTCAACGATATAAAAAAAAAAGAAACACTCACGTTTTTTGGCAGAACAGGTCATTTCGCACTGTTGCTTAGTCTCGTATCGGTTCTGGTTGCCACCGCAGCCGGCGTAGATGAACTGTTCGCACTTGCCAGACTGGGCGTTGAACCACCACATAGGAATCGTTGCCTTGCAGGGTCCGCTTTCATACTTCTGGTCACAGTCTCCTCCGAAAACAGGTGCTGATGAAGAAATGAAAGCTCTAATTACATTACTGAAAATACCAATATATTTTCAATCTTACGAAGCTAAAGGCACCATCTGTACAAGGACAAAATAAATTCAAATTTTTTTGAAGAAATGCAAATATTGTTAAAACTTAGCATTGGGCTCAACGTCTTCGAGAACGTTTTGTAATTATTTTGTCAATGTTATTAACCACGTAGTTTGTTGTAATTAAAGCAGTCCGGCCGTGATATATATATATATATATATATATATATATATATATATATATATATATATATATATATATATATATATATATATATATATATACATCTCCTGCTATATATATAGTGATATATATATATATATATATTTCTACTTTGTGTTTAATTATCTTTCCCCTAAACAGATTACACTACTAATTTCTGTGATTATCCAAGTAAACATAAAAAAAAGGCATAAAGTACCATCCCCAACGCTTTCTTTGGCCTCGCGGACTGTTGGCTTCTTTCCTTCATATATATATATATATATATTTTTTTTTTTTCATAGTTGTATGTTGGCTGCGCCAAGGCTCAGAGGGAGAGCCAAGACGAACATGAACCACCTTTGCAGGTTGCGAAGTTGTTCGAAACTAGGTTTGGCCCACCAGGGGCGCAGCGGGGTTTACGGAGCTTCTCCCAAGCGAATACCTCTAGGAAAGCCGAGCGCCAGGCCGAGGGACGCTTGTACCCATTTTTGTACAGGTGGGTGTCTGCCGGTGGGTTTCGAACTGACCACCTCCCGCAGCCGCGACGGGCGCTCTAACCACTATATATATATATATATATATATATATATATATATATATATATATATATATATATATATATATATATATATATATATATATATATATATATATACATATATATATATATATATATATATATATATATATATATATATATATATATATATATATATATATATATGTTAATGAACGCAGGAGATGTCTGCGTGTTACTGATACAATAAAAATTTAGTGACAAACACTTTCACAAACACAACCACACACATATGTGTTTCAAGGAGTGTCTATCAACCCTGTGTCTTAAACGTTATTAAGGTTCTTGTAGCTGGCGCCGCCGAAGACTCATCAAACCATGGACCGAGAACATGTTCAAGGCGCAGGGCTGTGTCTTTAACCAAGCCTAACATTTTTGCAGTGCCCTGCGATGTGCAAAAACCCTATGGCAGCAGGTTATCAAATGTTCGAGATTGTCACACACATCACATGTAGAGTGCAGAGAGCTGCTTGCTATAACGAGTTTATGTATAGAGAAGTTCGCGTAAGACACATATAAGCGAATTCAGTGAAGGCAATTACGATAGCATCTGTTCAAATCGTGGGGTATTCGGAGGACGTGGGTGTGTCTATTTGATGTAGACGTCGGTAATGGTGCTCCGGGTCACACCACAGAGAGCTCTGCAATTGCCATGATTAGGGGATACAAGTCTTGCTGCATCTCTTCCTGAGAACTGGATTAGAAATTTTCTTAACGAATCTTTGAGTACTAGTTCATTAGCGGCGCGGCGTAGTCATTGCCCGCCATGCCGCCGTAAGCACTGTAGCTCATTGCGGTGACGCAGCTCGCAGGGATCAGTGTGAAGGCCATTTACGATAATGATGAGCTGTTCCTGAATCCGCAATCACTTAAGCAATTGTATTGCAGCGCGACCATCATTGAAGATAACACATGGTGCAGGAGGTTTTTGTTCCGTTATGGTTGCATTTCATTGAAGCAAAAATAAAAAAAAAAAACTTTGGTTGTAATATTGTCGATGAGTTTTCAATGACCCTCGCTTCTCTACGAGCAACCTGCTTTCAGAGATTATTAAACTCTGAAAACAGGTAAAGAAAGTGTTCTTTTTATGAAGCAGAGATGTTCGTCCATCATTGGACTGCAACTGTTCATCATGGCAACATATCTGTGGGGGTACTGATGGGTGCCATACCAAATGCCCAAAAGTGTGCCTCGATTTATTGAACACTGAACTCCTGATGGCTACATTGAGGCCCGCTGCCGCAGCATTGTTCATAAGCCAACGGCTAATACAACTACCGTGTGCAGATATGAACAATACTGTTCCTCTCAGCTGATGGCATTACTACTAGCCAATGCGTAGCATCCAAACATGTCCAGCCAGCCTAATGGGTCAACGTTTGGACGGCTTGGTAAATGCGGTCAGTGACACCCCCCGTTTTCGCCGACGTCGATTTGATTGTAGTATGTTGCATGTAGCTGGAAATGTGGCGTGGCTTTCGTTATATCGGAATTAGAAGCAGAGGACGGAGGTCTGGTTAAATAAGACCAAAAAAACATGCGTCCAATGTTGCGACAGAAAGTCTCAGTCATCTTTTTTTTTTTTTTTTTTGCCAGTGAAAACATGCGAAATTTCGCTATCAGCATCCCTCATTTGTACACTGGGATAAACTGTTGTATGGCCTTGAATTTTAACGAACAAGTTTCGGCTGTTGATGGGCATTTATTGGTCTCACGGTAAGGTACATATTGAGCTGTAAATGTACTTTGTAGTACTGAGTTTCAATGTTATGGCTGATCACGATTTTAATAGATTTATGATATCTAAAACGTCCGCCTTTGTTTTGTAGATGCTAATGAGATACGCTCGTACTCAAAAATACAGGACCGCAAAATGTCACATGCATATGTACAGTGCACCAGCTTTCATGCTAAGGCACCCCATGCAGTTTTCATGGGGTGCCCCAAGGAAGTGTGTTGGGGCCATTATTGTTTTTATTACATATTATTGATCTTAGAACTGATCTTGATCCCAGCGTGCTTATCAGGCTGTTTCAGACGATTGTGCGCCTTTTCAAGGAATAACTTCGATTAGTGGCCAAATTCATCTTAACTTCTGTCTGGCTAAGGTTTATAAATGGCGTAAAACGTGGGACATGAAAGTTTACACTGATAAGACCGTCGTTCCTCGCTTCGCTCGCAGAAATGCTCCGCTCTCTTTTATCTACAGGCTAGGTTCTCTTTTGGAATAGGCCAAGTACAAGTATTTGGGTGTCACGCTTACTAATACTTTGTCATGAAATTTACATATAGATAACATCTGCTCTTCCGCTTTACGTAAACTACACTTTTTAAGATAAGGTCAACATTCTCCCTCGAGCGTAAAATTACTTGTTTACGATTTACTAATTAGACCGAAACTTGAATATGCATGCGTTGTTTGGGACCCGTTTACTAAACACAATATCACCCGTTTAGAAAAGCTACAAAGAAATGCTGTGATGTTTATTTACTGTAAATGTTCTCCGTATGACTCACTCTCTGAATTAATGCAGGTTAATGGTATTGAATGTCTTGATCAACGAAGAAAAAAATTACGCTTGCAATTTTTTTTCGAACTTTGGAACTGAGCCTTAGCTATTAACCCTTCACCATATCTGTCGCTTTTATCAACGAGGCATAGGCGCCGCCATCATCCTAACTCCCTGACGCCGTATTTCGCTCGAACTTATTTATTCAAGTTTTCATTTTTTCCTCGTACAGTAACCGACTGGAATGATTCATTATTGCCTTTCTCCACATCTTGATGTTTATTAACTTTGTTATTATTGCTGTTGCCATGTTCGCATCCTGCTTGGACCTGTACAAGGTTCGCAGTATTGAATAAAGAAAGAAAGAAAGAAAGAAAGAAAGAAAGAAAGAAAGAAAGAAAGAAAGAAAGAAAGAAAGAAAGAAAGAAAGAAAGAAAGAAAGAAAGAAAGAAAGAAAGAAAGAAAGAAAGAAAGAAAGAAACATGTGAACGAAAATGTTTGTTTTCTCCCAGTTCACTTTTCAAATAGTTACCCCTCCATGAAAGTAATTCGTCAAATATAGATATGCATGCTTCAGCAGTGATTTAATAAAAAAATTTGGAATGCTTTCCCGCTACTAGGTATCATGCCAATAAAATTACAGCACTTTAATGGACCATTGTACATACCAGGCAGTGCACTGAGCGCCAGTCGAGGTTCTCCGGGCCAGGAAATGGCTGTGCATATAACAAAAAGAAATTAATTGAAGAAAATAAGTAAGGCAACCGAAAAGGTTCTGTTATCAAATAGCTTCAGTAATGCGATCATTAAAACAGAAGTTTCCAAAATTGAAGAATGAAAATTTCTAGACTTTAGACTTCTCCAGACTTCGTCTCCTTTAATGGATTTTACACAAGTGTTTCTGGAAGCATCTCAGCTGGAATTTATTTCGAACGGATCAGTATCACAAAATGTTTTATGTCACCTATATATTAGGACAATTTAGCAAAAAGGCAGTCGATGTCATAAGAATAGAAGCTAGCTGCGGCACCCTGAAAACATGCAATGGAGTTCGTCATAAAAAACGGAAACTATTTCTTCACGTACGCAGCATTGAAGACTGCAGCTATAGAAGCAGCAGATAAGGATCATGCAAAAAGAAAGAAATATTGTACACCATTGAGAATACTGAAAAAATATTTTATTAGTTTTTATTAATTTGGCCCAATATTAACACTTTTCCGCAGTTCCGGAATGCTAAACTAACAGAGTCGAGTGAATGTTCAACGGCATCTGAAGTTTCAGTTTTGAAATAATCACTCACGTTTCTCGGCAGAACAGGTCATTTCGCACTGTCGCTTGGTCTCGTATCGGTTCTGGTTGCCTCCGCAGCCGCCGTAGATGAACTGTTCACACTTTCCAGACTGGGCGTTGTACCACCACATAGGAATCACTGCTTTGCAGGGCCCGGTTTCATACTTCTGGTCGCAGTTTCCTCCGAAAACAGGTGCTGATGATAGAAATGAAAGCACTAATTAGATTAGTGAAAATACCAATATATTTTCAATTATACGAAGCTAAAGGTGCCATCTATATCAGGACAAAATAAATTCAATTCTTTTAGGGCCCTGCAGATTTTAATGAAATCTCAGTATTGGACTCCACGTCGTCAGGACCTTTTTTGTCACCATTTTCCCAGCCTTGTTATCAGCGTAGTTGGTTATGGTTAAAGCAGTCTTCCCGTGAGAGAGAGAGGGAGAGAAATTGTAATGATAGCAGGAGATGTCTGCCTGGTACTGATCGTAACAAGCGACTCCTGATGTAGGTGAGAAAAAAAAGAAGACGGAGATCAAAATAATTAAAAAAACAATAAAAAGTTGATGACAAGCACTTTCACACAAGAAAACACACAGAGAAAAGGTATTAAGACCTTTGTAGCTCGAGCAGCCGAAGCCGCATCACACAAAGGAACGAGAACATGTTCAAGCCGCAGGGTATGTCTTTAGCGAAGCATTAATTAAGTCGCAATGTCCTGCGATATGCGATGAACCTTTGGCAGGAGGTTATCAAATATTCGAAATCGTCACACACATCACATGTAGAGTAAAGAGGGCTGCTAGCTATACCGAATTTATGTATAAAGTAGTTTGTGTACGCCACATTCAGGCACATCGGTGGAGGCGATTACGATGGCAACTGCGAAAATTGTGTGGCATTTGGAAGGTGTGAGTGGGTCTTTTCGATGTAGAGGTGTGTGTTGGTGGTTCGGGTAATACCACAGACTGCGCTTAAATTGCCATGATTCAAATCTTGCTGCATACCTTCGTGACAATGGGAATAAAATTATTCTTGATGAATCTTCATGTACTAATTTAACAGCGGCGTCGGCGCAGTCATTGCCTGCAATGCCGCTGTAAGCAGGTAAACACTGTAGCACCATGCGGTGACGTAGCTCGCAGTCCTCAGTGTTAAAGTTACTTAAGTCAATAATGAGTTGTTCATGAAATCGTGATGATTAAAGCAATTGTGCAGCGCGAAAGTCATTGAAGACAACCCATCGTGCAGGAGGGTTTTGTTTCGTGATTGTCGCTTGCATTGAAACTAAAATAAAAATAGTTAAGGGTTGTAATTATGTCGCTGAGTTTTCAATGACCCTTGCTTTTCAACGAGGAACTGTTTGAGGTTGTTAAACTAGGGAAGCCCGTATAGAGGGACAAACCGAGATATGCATTAACTACCGGTTATGTTGTAAAAATTGTTCTTTTTATGAAATAAGGTATTCGCCCATCATTTCACTGGAATTGTCCATCATGGCAACCTATCTGTGGTGGTACTGAGGGGCCATACCAAATGCCCCAAATTGTGCCTCGGAATTATTGAGCACTGAGCTCCGCTTGGCTACATTGACGCCCGCTGTGCAGCTATATGCATAAGCCAGCAGCTAACACAACTACCGTGTGCAGATATGACAGGTACTGTTCCGCTCAGCATATGGCGTTACTACCAGCCAATATGTAGCACTCAAACATGTCCAGCTAGCTTAATGGGCCAATATTTCCACGGAATGGTAAATGCGGTCGGTGACACTCGCCGGTGTTGCCGCCGTCGATTTGAGGGAGGTATGATGCGCGTAGCTGAATATGTAGAGTTGCTTTCGTTATATCAGAATCAGAAGCAGCGGACGGAGGTCTCGTAAATAAGAGCAAAACAACGTGTCTCCAAAGCTGCGGGATAGAGTCACTATGATCTTTCTTTTTCTTTTTTTTTTGCCTGTTAAAACGTGCGACATTCCCCAATCAGCGTCGCTCGTTTGTGCACTCGGGTAGACTGTTGTCAGGCCTTGCGTTTTAACGAACAAGTTTCAGCTTTTGATGACCATTAAGTGGTGTCACTGTCGGTTACAGATTGTGCGGTAATTTTACTTTGTAGTGCTCAGTATCAATGTTATGGCTGATAAAGATTTTAATAGATATAGCACATGCAAAATGTCCGCCTTTGTTTTGTATCTTTATAATCATATATGCTTTGATTTACTTAAAGATATAGCACCTTAAAACGCCACATATCGAAATGTAATTCACCAGGTTTCATGCAAATATGTGAGCAAAACTTTTCAATTTTCGCTTTTCAATTTACTCATAAATACCCCTCCAAGAAAATAGTATGGCAAATATAAATATGCTTATTTCAGCAGTGACTTAAAAAAATTTTCAATTCTTTTGCTCTACTGCGTTACATGGCAATACAATTACAGCATTTTAATGGACCATTGTACATACCAGGCAGTGCACTGAGCGCCAGTCGAGGTTCTCCGGGCCAGGAAATGGCTGTGAATATCCAACAAAAATAATTGAAGAAAATAAGCAATGCAAACGAAAAGATTCTGTCATCAAAAAGCTTGGGTGGTTCGATCATTAGAAGAAAAGTTTCCGATATCGAAGAATCAAAATATCTCGACTTTAGACGTCTTCACACTTCGTCTCCTTTAATGCATTTTACACAAGTGTTTCTAGAAGCATCTCAGCTGCAATTTATTTCGAAAGGATCAGTATCACAAAATGTTTTCTGCCACCTACATATTCAGAAAATTTAGCAAAAGGTAGTCGATGTCTTAAGAGTAGAAGTTTGCTGCGGCATCCTGAAAACATAGAATGGAGTTCGTTTTAAAGAACGGAAATAATCTCTTCACCTACGCAGCATTGAACACTACTCCGATAGAAGCAGCAGTTTATGTTCATGACTGAAGAAAGAAATATTGGACACGTTGCCAATAGCGAAAAGAAAAATATTTGTGGTTTTTATTACTTTGGCCCAAATTAACACTTTTTCGCTATTCCTGAACGCTAAACTAAGAGTCGAGTAAATGTTCAACGGCATCTGATGTTTCAGTTTTGCAATAAACACTCACGTTTCTCGGCTGAACAGGTCATTTCGCACTGTCGCTTAGTCTCGTATCGGTTCTGGTTGCCTCCGCAGCCGCCATAGATGAACTGTTCACACTTGCCAGACTGGGCGTTGAACCACCACATAGGAATCATCGCCATGCAGGGTCCGCTTTCATATTTCTGGTCGCACTTTCCTCCGAAAACTGGTGCTGATGAAGAAACGAAAGCTCTAATAAGATTACTGGAATTATTAATATTGATACAAACTATAGTCGACGACGAAACGGAGACAATCAGTGTCTAGTTGACGTAGACGATGAAGTGGTTGCTAGTTGGCGTAGACGACGAAGTTGGTTGCCTGGAACCGCGCTCAGACCGCTGCTCGAACCGCTCTCGGACTTCGGCAGTCTTTTAAGCTCAGGGCGCTGCCTGAATGTTTGGCTCAATACCCGTTACAGTCTGGTGGAGGTGCTGGGTACGCTTTCCCACGTTTACACTCTTCATGACGGATCTGACTCCGGTCCACCAGCGACTCAGTCGCCACCTCCGCGGAGAGTCACCTGAGGTTGGGCCCCTTGCCACCCCTACGAGGATCACGCAGCCGCAACTCTCGAGCCACCTCGACATGGCTACTGATCCCAGGCTCTCAAATCCGATCCTTTGCCACCTGCCGCGAACACCACCATTTTTTCACGGCGACGTCTTCGAAGACGCTGAGGATTGGCTAGCGACCGACCTTCGAGCGAGTGGCTCGGTACAACGGCTGGAGTGACAAGCGAAATCTCAATAATGTTTACTTCGTCCTAGAAGAGTCTGCGCGTACTTGGTTCGAAAACCACGAGGGCGCCCTTTCCACCTGGCAAGCATTTTGCCGTGAACTTCTGACCACCTTCCCAAACGCCGACCGCCGCGAGAAAGCTGAAGCTGCACTTCAGTCCAGAAACCAGCGGCCAAATGAAAGCGTACGCATGTTCTGTGAAGACATGACCCGTCCTTTCTAGCGCGCAGACCCCAATATGAAAGAGGAGACGAAGCTTCGCCACCTCATGCGTGGAGGTAAGCAGGAGCTGTTTGCGGGCCTCGTTCGCAGTCCACCCCGTACCGTTGCTGAATTCCTCTCGGAAGCAACGACCATGGAAACGACGCTGCAACAACGGGCCCGGCAGTACAACCGAGATGTCAGCACCCTGGCCCCAGATGTTTTTTCGTCGTGCCATGGAGGAGGTGTGGACGCCTTACGTGACCTCATTCGGTCGGTTGTTCGAGAGGAACTCCAACGTTTCCGTCTGCCTCAAAGTGCGCCAGTGACATCACTGACCGAAGTCGTCAGAGATGAAGTACGCCAGGCTGCTCGTGAGTTCCCGGTCCCCAACGTACTGCAGCGCGTCGATGAAATGCCCACGCACACATCCGTTGTTCGTCAGGCAGCTGCCTACGATCCTGTCGCTACCATGCCTCCACGGGTCGACGACAAACGAACGTACGCGTTCGTTGCACGTCAAGCAACTGCCTGTGGCCCTATTGACCGACACCGGTGGTTAGCCACATCAGACCGTATGACGCATCGGCTCAAGCTGTGGTGCCTGTCACACGCCATCGCAAGTGGGACGTGTGGCGTACGCGGGACCGCAGGCCAATCTGCTACCACTGCGGGGAGGCCGGCCACCTTTACCGTGCATGCCCGTATCGCCGAGTGGGACTTCACGGATTCGCACCCGATGCGCCCTGTCCACGGAACGGCGAACGGCCGCTCGAAATAGAAGCTCATCTGTCGGCCAGTCAGAGGCCTGGGAGATACAGGCGCTATGACTCAGGATCGTCATATCCGCTTCGTCGTCGACTATAGTTTGTATCAATATATTATCTATCATATGAAGCTAAAGGTACCATTTGTACTAGGACCGAACATATTCAGTTCCTTTTAAGCCCTGCAGAATATAATTGAAACTTAGCATAGGACTCCAGGCCGCCCGGAACATTTCTTTCATTATTCTCCGAACCTTATTATCCGCGTAGTTCCTTGTAATTAAAGGAGTCCTCCCGGGAGAGAAAGAGAGAGAGAGATTTTATTGGTAGCAGGAGATGTTTGCCTGGTACTGATCCTAGCATGCTACCCCTGATGTGGGTCACGAAGATAGAAGGCGAAGGGAAATGATTAAGCTAAAGAAAAAGTTATTGACGTACAATTTCACATGCACAGATGCGTTTCAAATATGTAAATAAGAGGAAACAATGTGCCTCCAACGCTGCGCGATAGAGAATCTATGATCTTTCTTTTCTGTTTTTTTGCCTGTGAAAACATGCGAAATTCCCCAATCAGCATCGCTCATTTGTGCACTCGGGTTAAACTGTTGTCAGGCCTTGCGTTTTAAAGAACACGTTTCGGCTGTTGGTGTGCATTAAGTGGTCTCACTGTCCGTTACAGATTGAGCGGTAAATGAACTTAGTAGTACTCAGTATCAATGTTATGGCTGATGAAGATTTTAATAGATATAGTACTTCTAAAAAGTCGCGTTTGTTTTGTATATTTATTATCACATACGCTTTCATTCACTTGAACACATAGGACCGTAAAACGCCACGTATCGGAATGTATTTCATCAGATTTCGTGCAAATATGTGAGCAAAATGATTTGTTTTCCAGCTTTTCAATTTACTCATAAATACCCCTCCAAGAAAATAATTTGGCAAATATAAATATGAGTTTTTCAGCAGTGACCTAAAATAAATTTTCAAAGCTTTCGCACTACTGAGCTACATGGCATACAATTACAGCATTTTAATGGACCATTGTACATACCAGGCAGTCCACTGAGCGCCAGACGAGGTTCTCCGGGCCAGGAAATGGCTGTGAGTATAACAGAAAAATAATTGAAGAAAATAATTAATGCAAACGAAAAGATTCTGTAATCAAAAAGCTCGGGTGATGCGATCATTAAAACAAGAGTTTCCAAAATCGAAGAATCAAAATATCTCGACTTTAGACGATCATCACACTTAGTCTCCTTTAATGCATTCTACAAAAGTATTTCTGGAAGCATCTCAGCTGGAATTTATTTCGAAATGATCACTATCACAAAATGTGCTCTGCCACCTGCATATTAAAAAAATTAGCAAAAGACAGTCGATGTCATAAGAGTAGATGGTTGCGGCGGCATCCCGACAACATAGCATGGAGTTCGTTGCAAAGAACGGAAAGAAATTCTTCACCTTCGCAGCTGTCACGAAATCGCAGCATTAAAGACTACTGCGATGGAAGGAGCAGTTTATGTTCATGACTGAAGAAAGGAATATTGGAGACCTTGACAATACTGAAAAAAATACTTTTCGTTCATATTACTTTGGCCCAATATTAACACTTTTTCGCAATTCCTGAACGCTAAACTAACAGAGTCGAGTGAATGTTGAACGGCATCTGAAGTTTCAGTTTTGCAAAAAACACTCACGTTTCTCGGCAGAACAGGTCATTTCGCACTGTTGCTTAGTCTCGTATCGATTCTGGTTGCCACCGCAGCCGCCGTAGATGAACTGTTCACACTTGCCAGACTGGGCGTTGAACCACCACATAGGAATCGTTGCCTTGCAGGGTCCGCATTCATACTTCTGGTCGCAGTCTCCTCCGAAAACAGGTGCTGATGAAGAAATGAAAGCTCTAATAAGATTACTGGAATAACTAAATTATTTTCCATCATAGAAAGCTAAAGGTACCATTTGTACCAGTACCATATAAATTCGGTTGTTATTAAGCACTGAAGATTTTAGTGAAATCTTAGCATTAGACTCCAGGTCGTCCGTAACTTTTCTTACATTATCTTCCGAACCTTAGTATCCGCTTAGTTCCTTGTAATTAAAGCAGTCCACCCGTGAGAGAAAGAGAGAGATTTTATTGGTAGTAGGAGATGTCTGCCTGGTACTGATCCTAGCATGCTACCCCTGATGTGGGTCACAAAGAAGAGAAGGCGAAGGGAAATCATTAAAAATAAAATTAAGTTATTGACACACAATTTTCGCACGCAGAGATGCATTTCAAAGAGTCTCTATCAACCTTGTGTCTTAGAGAAACGGTATTAAGACCTTTGTAGCTCGGGCAGCCGAGGACGCATCACAAAAAGGAACAAGAACGTGTTCAAGACGCAGGGTAGTGCTTTAGCCAAGCCAAATTAATTCGCAATGTCCTGATATTTGCAATGAACCTTTGGCAGGAGGTTATCAAATGTTCGAAAACGTCACACATCACATGAAGAGTAAAGAGGGCTGCTAGCTATAACGAATATGTGCATAAAGAACTTTTTGTACGCCACATTCAAGCCACTTCGGTGGAGGCATTACTATGGTTTCTGCTGAGATTGTGTGGCATTTGGTAAACGTGAGTGGGTCTATTCGATGTAGAGGTGGGTATTGGTGATCCGGATCACACGACAGAGAGAGCTTAAATTGCCATGATTCGCTGGCTACCTATCTTGCTGCATCTCTTCTTGAGAATGAGGTTAGAATTACTCTTGATGAAACTTTGTGTATTAGCTCAGTAGCGGCGTCGGTGTAATCATGTCCCGCCATGCCGCTGTAAGCACGCAGCCACTATAGCACAACGCGGTGAGGCAGCTCGCAGGTCTCAGTGTGCAGGTTATTTAAGTCACTGATGAGCTGTTCATGAATCATTGATGATATAAGCAAGTTTTTGTTCCGTGATGGTCGCATGGTATTGAAGCACAACCACAACACAATTTTGGATGTAGGAAAATGTTCGCCCCGCACATTACTACAACTGTCCACCATGTCAACCTGTATGCGGTGGTACTGTAGATGCCATACCAAATTCCCAGAAGTGTGCCTCGGAATTATTGAACACTGAGCTCCAAATGGCTGTATTGAGTCCCAGTTTCGCAGCATTGTGCATAAGCCAACGGCAAACACAACTACCGTGTGCAGACGTGGCAGGTAACCTTCTGCTCAGCTGATAGCATTACTAGCAGGCAATATGTAGCACAGAAACATGTCCAGCTGTCTTAATTGGCCAACATTTGCATGGCATGTTAAATGCGGTCGGTGACACTCCCCGATGTCGCCTACGTAGATTTGAGAGTAGTATGATGCACGTACCTGGAAATGTTGCGTTGCTTTCGTTATATTGGAATTGCCTCGTGATATCAGGTCTCGTTAAAATAAGAGGAAACATTTGCCTCCAATGTTGGGAGATAGATTCTCCACCATCTTTCCTCTTTTTTTTTCCAGTGAAAGCATGCGACACTCCGCTATCAGAATCACCCATTTGTGAACTTGGGTAAACTGTTGTATGGCCTTCCATTATAAAGAATAAATTTCGGTTGTTGATGTGCATTAATTGTTCTCACTGCCAGCTACAGATTGAGCGGTAAAATTGCTTAGTGGTTCTGAGTACCAGATTTATGGGTGAGGAAGATTTAAACGGATATAGGGCATTTAAAAAGCCTTCCTTTGTTCAGTATTTTTTAATATGAGATCTGCCCTGATTTACTCGATGCATGAGACCGTAAAACACCACGTATCTAAATTTACTGCACCAGGTTTTATGCAAATATGTGCGCAAAATTGTGTCCTTCTCTTTTCTCTTTACACATTATTATTCCACCACGAAAATAATTCGGCAAATATAAATATGCATATTTCAGCGGTGCCTTAATAAAAATTTCAATGCTTTCGCACTAGGGCGCGACAGGGCAATACAATTACAGCACTTTAAAGGACCATTGTACTTACCAGGCAGTGCACTGAGCGCCAGTCGAGGTTCTCCGGACCAGGAAATGGCTGCGAATATAAGAACAAAAATATTTGAAGAAAATAAGTAATTATCATCAAGAACCTTGGGCGATGCAGATATATGTTCACCTTTCATGCATTTTACACACGTTTTTCTTTAGGCTTCTAAGCTGGAATTTATTTCAAAGGTATCACTATAGAAAAAAATGTTTTCTGCCACCTATATATTAGGAACATTTAGCAAAAAGGCAGTCGATGTCATAAGGTTAGAAGTTCGCTTCGGGCATCATGAAAAATGGCATGAGTTCGTTGTAAAACACGGCAACCTTTTCTTCACGTAGGCAGCATTGAAAACTACTGCTATACAACCAGCAAATAATCATCATGAAGGAAGGAAGAAATATTGGACACGTTGAGAATACTGAAAGAGTTACTTTTAAAAAAAAAGGGCGCTCGCGACGCTGCAGCAGAGTGGCGGCGAAATCTAAGCTTAGCGCTCATAGGAATGCATACAGGCGAAAGGTTTCTTAGCAGTTTTCTACTTTCACGAGACACTGATGTCGCTTTTGGTACAAAGAAATCATGAGCACGCTAGAACAGAATTGTGAAATCATGAAACAGTATTTCAGAGGCACCATATTTTTAAAACACCGCCACATGTATGGGATGAGAGTTTGAATGGCGATCCATTGAAACACATGTGAACACAACATACCACAACCTTTTTCTCGCGTCGCAGACACAAGTGGCCGGTCGGTAAAATTTGGCAAGATTTTTTAAAGAATATGTTTCTAAGTATGCTGCTGCATTTCGGAAGCAATCGATTTATAAAACACAGCTAAATATATGTGTCGCGAAGCCGTGCACCCCACCGGTATGCTCGTATCCGCTGAGTGTTTCTTCGAATCCGGCAAACTTCTCTCGTAATTGGACAGGCTGCCATATGAACTCAACTGAATTTGCTTACTCATAATGATAGTTCAATGATTGCAGCCAAGAAAAAAGATTATTAATAGAGCGCTTCTTGAACGTCAATAGAAACGAGAAAGGACCACAGTTGCAGACGACGCCGCAGAAGACGCTCTATTTGAGCGCGGACGACGCGGCGTCCGCAAACGTGACTTGTATGAGCAGACAGGCATTTTGGTTGTCTGTTGCTGCGCAAGGTTTGTTGCTCGTGCTCTGTAAAAACTGCTTCAGTTGAAAAGGTTTTGTCATTTGAGCAACAATACTTAAGACGGAATGTAGACTGCGAGGCAGCATGTCGGACATATCAAAAGGCTGTCCCGATTGGGAGGAGCACCCAACGAATATCTACTGTTTCAGAGATATATCGGACTTTACAATGAACATTGAAGTACTTTCAAGAATTACTTAGCCTGAAAATGACTTAGCAATTCTTTACACTTTTGCTTCAAAACATCCGTAACCTTTAACCACCTGCCGTGCATATTGGTGGTTCGCAATACAGGAAAATTTAATTGATAACTTTTCCTTGCATGTGTTACTAAGAGCTAAGCTCCCGACCTTTATTCAATGCATTTCGCAAAATTTCGCAGCATACTCCGTTTCAGTAATAATGGCTTCATTGCTTCTCAATGTGTTCTACGACGTTTATATTTACTCTGCACCAAATTACATCGGGCACGGTCACATCAGAAAGCCAATTTTGAAATGTTTTGGCTCCACACAATATATATATATATATATAAACTTGAAGTAGGTGACACATGGTGGAAAAACAACACTAAAGGTTCGGCCGGGGTCCAGCCTTTGTAAAGAAATGTACTACACTCCTTGACGAAGGCCGGACCCCGGCCGAATCGTCGGATTAAGTGCTGTTTTTTCCACCCCGTGTCACCTAATTCGAGTTTATGACCTACCGGACCGATTCGAGCTTCAACCCCCTCCCTATGCAACAACAACGGAATCCGGCAAGACCACGGCGAAAAACGTACCTCTGAAGTTCCCACGTCCTGATGTCTCCACTGTGATCGTAGGCGATTCCCAAACCCAATACGTGTAGCTACATTCCTTGACAAAGGCCGGACCCCGGCCGAAACGTCGGATTAAAGTGTTGTTTTTAAAACCGTGTGTCACCTACTAGAAAGTTTATGACCTATCGGACCCATTCGAGCTTCAACCCCCCCTCTCTCTCTCTCTCTCTCTCTATATATATATATATATATATATATATATATTGTGAGCACTGTGTGGCGCTTCTTCTTCCACACGGCTGAACGTGCTGCAGCCACCGTAGTGCTGCTTCATCTTCATCCTGCTCCCTCTTGTAGATACCCATCGTCATCGCGGAGTGTGTTTGGCTGCAGTGTGCGACCTAGGCTTCAGGTCTGCAATAAAGCCTGATTCCCCAAGTCCGACCTTCGCGTTACCTTACAATATATATATATATTTATATAGCATAAGTTAATAGATGTACTTGGTTGCTAGAGGTTACAGATAAGTGAAACATTGCATCATACTCTTTTCAAGTCTATTTGGAGTCGACGTATCGGCAGGAGCCCTGCCTTTCTCAAGACTGAGGGTACATGATTCTTGTTCGTCTTCTTATAGTGTTGGCAACAGGTGATACAAACAGAATATGGGCACATACTGGTGAACCAGCTGGGCATGCACAACACACACATACACACACAGGTGCGGAGAGCAGGCAAGGCTCAAAGGGTCATCCGTTCCCCGACCTGTTCCTTTTTTCATTCTTTTTTTTTCCTTCCGAGGTTGTTCCGCGGCTGCCTGTATTGTATACAGATGACTCCCGACGGCCGGTGCCTTGGGTGGATATATATATATATATATATATATATATATATATATATATATATATATATATATATGTATATATATATATAGATATATATGTGTGTGTGTGTGTGTGTGTGTGTGTGTGTGTGTGTGTGTGTGTGTGTGTGTGTGTGTGTGTGTGTGTGTGTGTGTGTGTGTGTGTGTGTGTGTGTGTGTGTGTGTGTGTGCGTGCGTGTGTGTGTGTATTTATACATCTATGGGGGCTAAGACTTCTTTCTTCCCTCCCATCCCAAGCCAACGCATCTTGATTACGTCACAATTCCCTGACGGTATATAGGGGTTGCTTGGCATGGGACTGCTTAGTGCTTGGTTGTACTTGCGCATCCGTACCACACGAAGGAGAGGCCTTCGCCCTGCAGTGGGTATAATCAGGCTGATGATGATGATGATGATGATGATGATGATGACCACACGAGCGTGTACCGTGGCAACACGGGAAACAATTTATTCTACCTAATACGCATCCCTTAAACCTTTGCTGTTGACTATGTTGTTGCAGAGCGAAAGACTGAACTTATTATCGAAACTGTTAAGCGCTTCCATCAGCCACACATACATTACAACGACGTACCCTTTAATAACTGTATAGTGCTAAGACAGTCTCTATGACATTGTTTGGCTTCGCTTCGTCCCAGCGTGCACTTCGCTATTAAGACGGAGACTGAGATCGGATTACATCCTTCCAGGGCCTTTGAATACTCCGTTAAATATACGTGAGAATGCTCGTTAGCTGTGGCGAAAGCCGGGCTCCCTATCCATGTGCCTCGTGGTGATTTCGACTGCATGTATCATGCGCCTCATTCTCGCTCGCTCTTCACTGGTAGGCAATGGAGAGAAGAAAGAGACAGCACCATCATACCAAATACAAATATAAACTGCTACTAAGTTTTGCACATTACACTACTGATTTTCCGATGCATACCTCACCAATATTTTTTTTTCGCTTACCGGCATCTCCGTCTGAAACGTGTGAGTCAAAGCTTAAAGGGTCTAAAGGATATTTTCTTTGATTAGTTTGTTCGAGAGAGTGAGAATTTTGGGCTTAAACTGAACATTAAAAAGACAACGATCATGGCGTCTTGCCCTATCAAGTCCTGGAGCATCAATGGACAAGAAGTGGAAGCTGTGACAGATTTTCTCTTCTTGGGCTCCAAGATTACCTTGGAAGGAGACTGCAGCCATGAAATTAGGAGACGCCTGCTTCTGGGAAAGAGAGCAATGGTTAGCCTTGACCGCCTAGTAAAGAGCAGAGACATTAGCCTGCCAACCAAGATCCGTATAAATCGTGCTATGGTATTTCCAGTTGTGATGTATGGATGCGAGAGTTGGACTGTGAAGAAGGCTGACCGCCGAAGAATTGACGCGTTTGAATTGTAGTGCTGGCGGAGACTCTTGAGAGTTCCTCGGACGGCCAGAAGATCAAATCAGTCGATATTAACGACAATAAACCCTGACTGCTCATTGGAGGGTCAAATTCTAAAGTTAAAGCTCAGCTACTTTGGTCATCTGATGAGAAGAGAGGAGTCGCTGGAGAAATATTTGATGTTGGGTAAGGTTGAGGGTCACCGGAGAAGGGGTAGGTAGCGAACGCAATGGTTAGATGACATCCTCGAGGCGCTGCAGATGAAGTTATGCGATGTTAGGAAGATAGTGAGAGACCGGAAAGCGTGGCGTGATATGGTCCATAGGGTCACGAAGAGTCGGACACGGCTGAACGACTGAACTGAACTGCGGGAGTGTGCAAATTTCTCGTTTCTCAGGCTCCTTGGCAGAGCAGGTAACTTCGCACTCTCGCTTGGTCCCGTATCTGTTCTAGTTCCCTCGGGAACCACCGTAGGTGAACTGCTCACACTTTCCAGTTTGTGCATTGAAGTACCACCTGGGGAAGCTAGCCTTACAGGGTCCCGTTTCAGGAGCCTGGCTGCATTTCTTGTCCAAAGGACTTGCAGATGAAATAAATAAAAAAAGTGAAGTTTATATTTTAGGCTACTCGTTTTGTTTGGGATACAAAATACGTGTTCCAAACGCTAGCAAAAAGAAATTAAAGAACGCTAAAGCTTCGCCTTTATGTGTTCAACGTGACAGCGTTGAAACTCCAAGGTTTTGAAGCAGGTGGTTGGATGTATACAGCTTTGAATCGGGCGAATGCTCGCGCCATCTGTTGCGGCAGCGCCCTATGATAGAAGGAATTTTCCAGCAAGCACCGAATCGCATGCAAGGAAAGGGATATGTTCTTTGCTAATCGCTGAACTAATTTTTCCGCAATTAGTTTTTTCTAATGATACACCTTAGCATTAGCTGATGGTCATAAGGTAATGCATATATGAGGTGCACCTTTATTGGAATAAAAATTAGTCGGTTAGGTTTTTTTACAGGAAGTTTCAAGATAGGGCCCTTCATATGAGTCTCTAATGCGAGGCCCCAGAAGTGTACCTAGACGTGGATAGTGGAAAGCATGACCTACAAGAACAGGACGCTCAAAGATACAGGGGTGCCCGAGTTCGATCTCGCACGAAACGTGCTTTCCACTGTAAAAGTCCTGCGTGATGCGCTCTACTTGACCAACGTTTTCACGGTACTGCCAAGCTGATACCGGAAGTGATGTCATTAGTAACCAAAACGTGCGATCTGATCTCAGTGTTTGTCAGCTATTACACAGCACAGTTCAGGGACGTTCCTGCTACTCCTATTTTGGACCTACTAGCTATTTTCACAGTTCTGATAACTCCTTAATCAGATGATGAATGTGCTGTTATCACTGGCCTTGTCACGTTTGAAGAAATAGAACAAACAATTGACTATTTACCTCTCTCGAAACACGTGGTCCCGATTGCATCTCATGCGAGTTTTACAAAGCTTTGCATTTTTCATGACCCCTTTCCTGCTCCAGATTTTCAATTTAAGTTCAGTAGTTTGCTAGGAATCATACAGTCTTAATTCCAAAGACGGATAAAGAAAAATTGCGCTCATTGGATGGCTAGAGGCCAATCACGTTGGCAAATATGGATAATATTATTTTCGAGGAAGTTTTATCAAATCCTCTACAACTTGCGATGGCGGTTCTCATTGGTCTTCTTCAGACTTTTGAGTGTACTACGAAATAATACTATCCGTGGTTATGTTGTATTTAGTAATGAAGTCAAAGTGCTTGTGTACGCCTATGATTTGCCAATCTCCTGCCTTATAAGAAGTAAAACAAAATTATTTCTGTTTTGTTTTGGGATTGTTTTGTTGTGACATTTCGATTATTGTCGTTTCTTGTCTGTTGTCGACAGTTTCCTTTGCTGTCAGTTTTTCGTGTATTTGCGTGGTCAGACACATTTGATGCGTTCTCTGTCCCTCTTCTCCTACCCACTTCATCCCCCTCCCCTCCCTCGGTTGAAAGATGTGACGGTAAAAAGAGATGAAGAGGTCGAGCTGCAGTTAAGGACTGAGAACGAAACGGGGTGCCAGCTCGTGGACATGAGAATGTGAAACACAAGGACAGCAAGTCGGTGTTTTGTGCGAGCATGCTTAGTTACTTTTTTGTTGTGGCAACTGGCACCGTAACATCTTACTTTGTTTACGAATCAAAACCTCCAAGTCGAGCTAACTAACAGCTGATTTGGCTCAAAATAGTGTGAGCTAAATAACGAGTATATTATTTATTTATTTCAAGCATTTTCTTCGAGAACAGTCCAAAGAAACAGAAGATATTTCCATAGTACAGCAAGATGATAAACTCCGACTGTTCTTCGCCTTAGCCTTAGGCCAGAGTAGGTTTCGGCTAGCTGAGTGATAATTACCAATGTTGATGAATAACGGTTCGAAATATAAACATTAGACAACACCGAATCGCTTTTAGTCGGGCCATGAGGTGCGAAAGCATAATATTTTTTTACGTTCGTGTTAAGGCGACCTGTTTTGCTCTGAGAGCGCATTATTACAAGGATTTGGCTTGCACATGAAGTAAGCGTGTTTTATATGCAGTAAATTGTTTTAAAGTCAATGACCCAATGGAAGGAAATTTGTTTTTAATTTAAAATTATCATTTGAATTTTTTCTCTTAGTCACATCTGCCAGAAAATACGTTATTTAGAGGCATCATCTAAAACAATTGTTATTTGCACCTTTGTGCCTATACTCTAGCATACTTAGCACCCCAATAGCATTTTTTAGAGGGCGCTAGAAAGTCATATTAGGAGCCTTGGCAGGGCTTATATTTAAATATACGGCACCCAAATGACAAAACATTGCAACAGTCCCTCTCTCTTGCGTAATGCCCCAGGTTCAAGCTAGTACAACATTGGAAATCCAGGTTGAGAGCGGATTTAACATAAAGAGCTGGAGAAACAATGGAGGGGAAAGTGCAGACTACGGGAAGATTTTAATTCCGGACATCTGCGAAATATTTTCAGTGTTTTGTAAGAGATGCCTGATTTAATAATGTAGCAAAAGTTAGTTTCTCTGAATGAAATATGATTCCACAGACAACGTAGTTCAAGCTTTTTCCACCAACACACGCCAGAGTATTATTCGTCATATTATAAATTTCCTGTAGTTTAAAAAGCATATGAACTCTCCCTATAGGGACTAATAAATGGTGGTGCGTATTCCTTCAGAAAGCAATATAGTTCTGAAAGGCTCTGACTTCAATAAAACACGAAATGTCCTGCTAGTGACTGGGTTGTAGCATACGGATATTACGTACTGTGTTTAATTTAATGCAGCACATTATTTAATGATCTCTAATGTTCGAAGGGTAATAGAAGACCAAAACAATATCAAGTAACAACTTAAGGATGAAGGTAGCAAAAAGACATGACCTGTCTTCAACTCACCAAACGCAGTGCTGACAACGGCGAGTAGAATGTAGACCTTCATGTTGGCTACAGCAGGCAAACCCCAATTGAAGCCGGGTTGTTGCGATCAATTTTATACCCGCTGAAACAATAGCGTGAAGCTTCATATCGGCCGCCAGCAATTATCGATCTTTGGAGATAAGCACGATGAAGCTCGCCAGGCTTGAGACCCACCCCTTAGGGCGTTGTTTTCGAAGCATTCCTTTTGATGCCTTCATTTCAAGCATTATCACTGGCTCGTGCCGCCTGCAACGTCCGGTGGTGATAGGCTAGAAATTGTGTCGTTCATTGGCTCTCATGCGAACGATAAGGCTGAGAGACTGTACATATCAGAAACTAATTGTGGCGAACATTGCTTCAAGAGGTGTCCCCACCTGCTTAACACAGTAATATTGAAGTAACCCCAAATATGGTGCTATACAAAATGGGTATGAGTTATTGCATATGCATTACGAATAAAGTAAAACCTAATTTTAACAGCAAATATGTAAGTATAACTGTATTACATCGGCATGAGTACTCATACCTAGGAGGCTAATGCAGAACTCTCCGCTAACAGCGGTAAAGGGCGTATTTCTTATGAAAGGCGACAGGCATCTTATAAAACTGGGGATGTAAGAAGTAGACACTGAAGAAAATATACAGGAACTTCTTTTTGCGCTCTATAGGAACAACGGGTGCTGCACAAAAAGCAAGAAAATGTGTTGTCTATATTCACTAAAAGAGTGCCCGTAAGACCTAGCCGTAGTTTTGTGTTGAGTGGGTCGCGAACGTTCATGTCCTCCAAATGGCAGCACTTACTCGCCAATATAGATACGTCCTCGTGTGTCACGCGTATTAAAGATGCGTGAACTCCGCCAGTAAAATTATATGTTTGTAAGTGTCAGTGGGCAGCGCCCTTAATGAACTACGCTTATTTTCGAGCTCACTGCATGCACCAATATTCTTAAAAATCCTCATAAAGTTCATTGCATACATCGATCGGCCTACGCCGATCGGGATATTTTATGTTTGAATAAAGCAGAAGCCGTTACATAGCGGAACATATTTTTGCGTAAGGGCAGAAAAGGAAAATCTTTTACGTCCAGTTCGGCGTGTACTTAAACGGTCCTGCGGTCTGTGCCTCCTCTTCAATTGAAAAGGCTAGCGCGTTTCCATTGTCCACTGAGGAGAAAAACAATCTGTTTTGGCTAAGGAACGGCCGGAAAATGGGTATTTTTGATGCTAACAAAAAACAAACACGCTGCTTTAAGGCCACTTTTACTAATCAGTAGCACGTATTAATATTGTAAGTCGGCTGGTAAACTTCGATATTGTCAAATTCTTCATCAGATTTACTGAGCTTATTGCAAAACAAGGTTGCTTCCCATAATAATTCAGCTAAATACCTCCTTTCAGTCAATCAAGCCACCTTATCACTTCCAAGTTTTTTGTTAATGCCTGTCTTAGTCCCTGGAAACTCATAATGGCCTTATTATACCCTAGTGTTTTTGCCATTATTTTCTGAGATTAAATTGTTAACAATATGACTACAATATGAGTATGCCATAACAATATAAGTATGGGAGAGGTCTTCACTCTGCAGTGGGTATAGGGGGGTGGATGATGATTAATAATATTAGCATCATGAGTCTGGCCACCCAATTATTGGTCCTCTCATGCTGCGTTCGCTTTTGCCTAGACCCTGGTAAGTCACATTTAAGGCTATTAGTTTCTTTCCTTCCGATCTAAATGCTTCGAGCTACGATCAATTGTTTTCTTAATTTGGAACTATATTTCAAAAGATTTCTATTATTTTCTTGCCAAAATTTCTCTCTTCTAATTCCCTAACGCCACATTTATAATCTATTGCTTCCAAGCTATATACGATATTCAATTTACGCAAAACCTTTTCGTAAGACTAGATTTCTGCTTTACAGGCAGTAAAATACAGCCCTATTTAGATTCTAGTACAGAGTTACCCCCACACTGCCACATGTGATCATATAGCACATACAGAATTTCCTCTATCCCATTCCTTATGGTCTTGAAGACATTTTATTTTGAGATTTTGGAGTTTGGGTCACTACAAGTCATGAGTGCCATCTTTAACAGTTCCTGCGCCCCGCTGCATACTGTAAGCGGCGATTGTCATGTAGACTAAATATTTTTGACAACTTTGTACTTTCCCTGCTTTCACTTACAATTATGCTTTGCCATTCTTCCGAATATCAATGAGTTCTTTTCACCCAATTGAATATTATTTATGACCTTAGAACCCAACTCGTACTTTAGGCCTTCTTATTGAAATTCAATGAAACCTCTTGCTACTGTACGGTCAAATGCATGAAATATATTCTGTCAACGCCTCGTCGCCACTCGCTATTGTGACGTTCTTTGTGAAGAAATGACGGATGCCTAGATGCAAAATATATTTTTCAGTATTTATATTCATAGATTTCCTCTTTTTGTTTCCTTAACTAATCGACAGCGGTGGCTTAGTGGTTCGGCTGCTCGACTACTGAGCCGAGAAAATCGTGTTATTATTCGATCTCAGTGGCCGCCTTTACTTCCAAGCGAAACACTAGGCGCCCATGTACTCGGCTATGTAGTGTGTGATAAAGAAGACATGATGTTTAAAATCATTCCGTGTTTTTCAATATGGTGTCCATAAGTGGCTCAGTTTCTTTGGCACTTGTTATCCTAGTGAAAACAAATGAACCAGTGTTACCGAAGTCACAACTCCTGTGATTCAAAGTAAGTTTTAAGGCATTTCATAAAAAAGGACGGCCATTTTTAGTGCAAACTCTCCTCAGTGTATTTGAACATCACACAACACACAGGCGCCTTGCCTTTCGCCATCATCGAAAAGGGGCCGCAGCGGCCAGATTTCGATCCCGTGTCTATAAGCACGGTAGTCGAGTGGCCTAACCACTGCACCACCACAGCAGGTCGTTTTCTCAACGGTAGGCTCCACTCAGCAGCATCACCTAGCGGAAAAAGCAGAAACTTTATGAAAGCCGATAAAACGTCCTTCTCCTGTAGCCAGGATCATGGTGTTCTGTTTTAGACGAGTTGGCTGTTCTGAACCCCTTTTAGTAATACAAGAATACCCAAAGTGTCGTTGTTGTTTTTAAAATGTCTGTTTATCACTTTCTTTTCGGCTGTGGAATTGAGTCGACAATAAACAAAAAGCCTAGTGTGGTGCAATGGATTAGCGCTACAATCTCCTTGAGGATATATTTTTATTTTTATTGACATTTTACAACAAGCACCTAAAGCACATTATATGGGAGTGTGTTCCCTTTTAGGTTGAGTTTTTTGGAATGTTTTTTTTTTTTTTTAAATCTAAGCCGCCCTAAAACCAGGGGCGAAAAAACCATGAGGCAAAATCGTGTTTGTTAGGGTGCGGCAACAATAACACAATGCAATACTCTGCTCTGAAATCGTCTAACGCTTTCAATGAATGTGTGGTACCTCTTAAATAGCGTTGAGAAAACGTTGGGACCCAAAATCAACACTTAACTAGCTGAGACACGACCAGGGAGGAGAAAGAATTTTGACTCTAATGCTGAGAGATCTGTATCATTTTTCTCCCGTTTCAGTGGATCTTAGTCTTCTTCACCTCTTCCGCTGCCAATGTAATATGAGCTATCTTACGCTGCTGGCTCTCGCAATAAATTTGAAATTGCACTTTCTGCTAAATGTATCTATGTAAAATGTCTCAGCTACTTCAACTTTCATACTAATATTGCTAATGACATCGGCCTCTTGATCTGTAAATAAATGTGATTTTGGCTTCTCAATTACTTCTTGCCGACTACCCTTCCTTGCTTAACTAATTTTTGCACTCTAGACCAATGCATATTCGTTGCTTTTTCCCACTTTTTACGGAGAAATGTTGGAAGAAACACTTCGCTGAGCGACTGTCAGATCAATTCAAACTATCTAGCCCTGCTGAGCACCGCGTCCCTAATGTAGTGCTTTCTGAATTGACATTTTACCTTTTTGCAGTTACCATCCGATATTTATTTTGTTTGATAGTTTTCCATGTTTTACTTTGTTGGTATTCAGAAATTCTTTATTTGCTCTTATAATTTAGATATTTTTTTGCTTAAGGAGATAAGCAGAATTCTCTCTAGGTGCCAGGTAGCCAACTTCGACTTCGCACTCGAGAAAGCCTGCTTGATTCCTATTCATTTCGTTATTTGTTCTTTGGAATGAAATATAGGAAGGGCCAGCTCACAAGCTATGCTTACCCGTTAGCACTTAATTTGTCTTATGTGGCCTCTTGACATCGTATGCCTCATGACATTTCTGGCAATGTTAGATAGCTCTCCAATATACAGGATGGCCAAGCTAACTTTGGCCAAGGGTCAAAAAATACATTTAAGGCAGGCCAGAGAAACTGCTTGTATACAGCTGCCAGCCATCTGGAGCACCGCAGGCAATTTCGTATTTTGCATTGAACTTTAAAGCAAATAGGATAATGTTTCTAATTTACTAACTATTGCCTTTAGACTACAATTATGTTTTGCAAAATTGGAGGGCACTTTTTGAAACCCCCATTCATTTTTTCTTCGATAAAGAAATCTTCACGTGTATCGTTTTTTCAAGCTCTAAACAAAGCCCACGAAATACAAGAAAAAAAAACAAATGACGTGACAGAAGAATTCGTGCGCCACGAATATGCTTTTCTCAACCTGGGTTTTGAATGAGATCAGCAGCGGTCTTGACTCCACGACCCCGTTGCAGTGGCAGGCTGATATGTCCGGGGTGGTTTCTGCGTCTGCTTCAGGCAGTCGGCGCAAGTAACGATGGAAGTCGCAGCGAGCTCACCGCTTAAGCCGCAACTATCGCCAACATCGCCTGCCGCTGGGACCGGGCTGTCGATTCAAGGACACAGCTAGTTTCGTTCACTCAGGCCACGACTGCGAACACCACAATCGTGGCGCACGAATGCGTTAGTCATCTGCTAGTTTTTTACTTTCGCGAGCTTTTCGCTACCGGTTTTTCTGGCCTATCTAAATGTCTTTAGTTTTTAACCCTTGGCAAAAGTTAGTTTGGACACCTGGTAGAATTTCTATACTTATTCATTGAAAGAGGGTTCTAGCATTTAACATTCTCAGGGTCAGCTTTCATTGGCGACGATTACGAAGCGAAAAATGCTTACCACCTTTCGGTACATCACAGTTTCAACAGCCGCCTTTGCTGGTTCATTTTCGGCCAGCCAGTACTGAGGGTGGTGGGCTATTATGACACGATAACTGGGTATTCAACGCAACCGATACACAGAAGAAAGGCAACACCACGGGCGCTTTGATTCAAGTCATCGGTCCGGAGGTCATGTGTATATGAGATGTAAGTCATTCTTAATAAAAAGTCGGACTGACTTCTTGAAGCTTGTTACCTTGAGTCTTCCTGTTCCAGTGGAGAAAACGCTTCCGAAGAAGATGAAGGCGAAAAACAAATAGAGGCGCTTTTATGTTCGTTACATACATTGAGTCACTCGCAGCCGGAAGAAAGTGGCAAACAGGCTTAATGTACCAGTTTTACTCTGTCCCCCTCTCGCCCGGATGCTTGCGCAGCCTAGCTGTCGCATATCTTGCGGAAACCAAAACTTTAGCTGTCACATGAAGCAGCCTGGGAAAGAGGAATTGCATGGCAGCGGATTTGCGAATGCGATCGCCTTGCAAGCGGTATGGCTTATCTATGTATAAAAATTGCTTCTGCAAAAAGATAATAGTATAATTAAACAGTTTTCCAAACAGAACGGATCCACAAAGCCACGTCATGCGCTACACATATGGTCAAAGTTGTTCAAAACCATGTGAACGTTCATGAAAAAAGGTTCCGCCATTAGAATGGTCTTAGACTCTAGACAACTGTTTGAGTTTGTATCGCAAAAATATTTATCTAATTATAATTTACAAGTCGTCATACAGCTTAAGAGTATCACATTGACAGAATGTTGAGTAAGAGAATGCATGCAGAACGCAGAAAGCTGTATCATCGAAGTAAAACAAACCATCAGTCATAAACTGTTATACACAAGTCAACAAAACCAATTCCTAAAACACCTGCACTTGATATACAATAATTATTTGGTGCTGCCCAGCCGAGGGGGAGAATTAGTTGGCCGCTCGACTTCTGCGCCTAAAAATGCCGGATCGAATCCCGGCCGCGGTGGACGGTTTTCAATACAGGCAAAAAACAAGGCGCACGTGTGTATTGCGATGTCAGTGCAAGTTACCAAACCTCAGGTGGACGAAATTTCCGGTTTTCTATCCTATGGCGTCTATTATCCTAAGTCGTTTTGTGACCCAGAACTCCACAAACCAAACCAAGCCTATTAACGGGAACTGCCCAATCAAAACTTCAAATATCACTCCCTTCCTCTGTGTATCTCAAGCAGCTGATACCGCAGTGTCAAATTACTCGAAAAACCTGCGAAACAAACTCTTCAACTTTGCTACGTTGGCTGCATCTATTAATTTTTAAGTTCTTTCCAGATAATCAATAAGGGCAGAGGAAATGATGGCATGACTTCGCCATCCAATTCTCTCTGAAGTCATACAGAGCAAGAGTGGGAGTGCGCCTTCGCGCAAGGCACATGCAGCAGCATCGGTTTATGAGGCCTGCTACGAGGTCGTTTTAAATGAAACCCTGCTGACTGCCCTTCAGCGGAATGCATGGTATACGGCCTTGCGAGCAATTTTTTTTCACTTCCCCTCCGCCCATGATGCATCGCCTATGATGCTAACACCTTGCTCCCTCCTCTCACCCTTTCCTTTCAGCGCGTCAAATGAACAGTTCGCGGCCATGAGCCAAAGACAATGCGGCCCACCTGCTTTGGTGGGTCGGAAAGCGGCAGAAATGGCCGCCGGACACCCACCAGGAAAAATGGGTACAAGCGTCCCCCGGCCTGGCGCCCGGCTCTCACAGGGGTGTGCGCTTGGAAGAGGCTCCGCAAACCCCGCTGCGCTCCTTCTGGGGCAAAATAGTTTCGAACACTTCAGCCTGCAAAGGTGGTTCGAGTTACCGTGTTTCACGGGGTTCAAAACTGAAAACGAGTCGTGTCCTGCACACGCGAAAACTCAGAAAAGCCTTGTTTCAAGTGCGAAACGCTTTAAGCAGCGTGTCGAAAGACGTAAAGGTTCACTGTCACTGATGAAGTTCACTTCTCAAAGATCACTGCAGTCCCATGGCAAGTCCGGATTTCCGGCCTGTCTGACTTTGCCGGTGGGTGTCCGGCGGCGGTGGGTGTGCGCCATTTAGAAAATTTTATCTATGGCACTACCACAGGGTGATGAGGTTCTATTGCTGTTGTGTAGGATGGCTGTTTTTCTGATTTCAGTGTAATTTATTTTTGTTTTGTTTGTGTGTGCATTCAGAGACAGTTTTTGATTGACTATTAATTTTAATCGTGTTCTATATTGCTCATTTTTCGTTTTGTATTTTCCACTCCTGTTACAGCCCCTTATGGTGGCTGACACTATTAATAAATGAAATGAAAGTTAGTCACAACAATGGCTTTGAAAACATGCGTTAGCCAGCCTGTAACGCGTTACCCGAGACGCGTATTCAACTGTGCTACGGGGCAGTCGTACACTCTTTTTCACTGAAGAGCGAGAAAGCAGGAGAGACAGCTCTTGATTTCCACTCTCCACTTGCCTGCAGAAATCACAGAAGATGATTGCCACCGCGTTAAAGGGGAACGCGCCTCCACCAGGCACCAGATGTGTACAAGAGGACTAGAACGCAGGCCAGGTGTGCGTAGCAGCAATAGTTGCGCCATCTGACAAGCCAGCATGGCAGAGAGCGTAGTCTAGTTATCAGCTCGCGCAAAAATCTTTAATATTTCGCACATTTTGACGGCACTGACCTATATGGCCTGCTTATATAGGCTTTCCATCCTACGCTTCACTTCGTCCCGCCGCTTGCTTAACGAAAAAAGGAGGCAAAGAAAGGTCATTAGGCAACGAAATAATAATTTATAGTAGTTGAGGTATTGATAACAATCAAGAACATATCTGCATAATGAGGATGCATTTTCAAAAATGCACGCTCTACCAAAAAAAAAAAACCTCTTGTATTTAGCATTTGGGATTTGCTTCTCTGTAGCCAGCATTGTACACTACTGTAGCAAGGACAACATAGTATATTTATTTGATGCCATTAAGAGAGCTCGCTCAAAAAACGTCAAGCTGTGAGAATAATCGGAGGAAGTAACCGTCGCACTCTGAGGAGCGACCACTCTTGAGTGTTGATAAGTCCTTCCTACGTGAAAAGCGCAGGATGTCGAACGTGATTTCAGACCGCGGATCACAATGGCTTCAGCGCAATAACGAGATCATGATACGGGGAAATAATTGCACTCAGGAAACGAAACACTTGAGGATAATGTTATGAAAGGCCCTACCATGATACTGTAGCGTGAGCAAAACAACTCGGCACGAACAGGATTAGATAATAAGAGCTGAAAAGTGTGTAACATCTGGCCTGCTATCATATACCGCGACAAAGGTACAAGCTCTTCATGAAGAGCGATGTTTCGAGATTCGCCTTTTACCAATGTCCGTAGTATCACAATACAAGAACAATAATGGTTTCAGTTTGGCGCCAATAAGAAGAATCATTCTATGTTTGAGCAAAAGTAAAATTGAGCGGCACATTTTGAAACTGTGCTTTGTATGAAAGATAACAAAATGTTAGGGTGAATGAACACAATTGAGCACCTGGCTTTCTAATAATGCATTTTTATGCAAGAAACATGCAGCTTCCTTGGTAGTCAGTGTTTGATTCCTATTTGGTTTTATCAAACATGCAGTTTAAAACACTTCTGGAAAATTGGTTTCTTTTTGAGTAAGTGTCTTTACAGAAGGGATGTGTTTGTGATGATGATGAGGCAGCAGCCTAAGTTGTACTTCCATGATCGCTTTTTCGCTTTGTAGCCCAAATCATCAGAAGATCCAATAAAAACGGATGCCTATTTGCGTTATTTTATACTACAAGTGATGGACGAGAGCACAAGCGCCGAAAAATTTGTCTCACCTAACCAAAGTTCGGGGTCACATCATGAAATCGCACGAGAAATGCCCACATCACGAGAGCACCCTGCCTCGTCCGATGCAGGTGTTACACAAAGATCGTACTTAGAAATGTTTTAGTAAATTATGGTTTCAGGTATGTACATCATGGCCTGTGGTATTGGCACGTGTTGACCACGCGGAAGCTGTTCAATAGAGGGCCGAGTATATGTGAGCGCATACTGTATTCGCCTGGGAAAGGTTTTAGTGTGAATTAGCGAGCGTTGATAGGGATTCAGGTCCTGAAGGATAGAGTGTTCTGCTTAAGCGGTACGTTGAGCTCTTTTTTTAAATGTAACCATTGCTGAGACTGGGGTCCTAGACAACGTTCAGGTGGCTCCAACAGCTGACCACAGAAAACAAGCTTGTGCCGGCGAGCGACGGTCGTCGGGGCACCGAGAGGGCGGGGTTCCATTCCCATGCTGTGGATGTCGCCACCAGTGGCATCGCTAGGGTCACCCGCACCCGGCTCGGCATTCCCCCCCAACCCTTTTTAAAGCACCTGGCCTTGCTAAAGATGCCCTCCTGCTAATTTTTTTTTCTAGTTAGCGCGCCGTGATCAGACTTGCCATTCCATTGAGCAATAGGCATTCCGTGCCTTTCGGCATTTGTAAAATTTGAGGCGGATGTGTGACTTAGCCGATGAGCGAGAAAGGCACAGGACATAAACGAACAAGACAACAATTACCGGAAAGATATTGCCAGCGGTCTTCCCTTTGAAAAGGAGAGTGAACTACACATACAAAAAAGAGCCGATGCGGCGGCGCGTCCGCCCACAGGTGTCGTCTAACACGCTCGCGCGCAAGGGATTCCGATGGGTATCAGATCAATGCTGGTGTTTCGAGTACGCGTACAAAGGCTCGGTCCAACGTTAAACGAGCGTGTAGTTTTTGGTATAGATTAAGGCCTGTATTTTCAAGCTCTCCTCAAAACATAATGATTCGTTCTACGAGAAGACCAAACCTACCAGTCAGCGTCTCAGCGTGCCACCAATGCGCACCTTTTCGCGTCTTAACAATATAATTCATTTCGCCCTCCGCCCCTTCCCCCCTCTTGCTGTCAAGCTGCACCCCCCTGAGCTGCACCCGGGGCGGACCGCACAACCCCGCACCCCCCTCGCGAAGCTACTCGCCGCCGCCCACTCTGCTGAATTGGAATGGAGCAACCCAATCTTGTATAATTCCGGCCTAAGCGCGAAAGACGGCAACGAAGAATCCGTCCCTTTCCTTGAGGAAGGAGAAGCGCGCAGAAGAATGTTTCTCTCCACAGTGAAAGAATCTGTGATAAAACCAGTGAATAGATCTTGCAGATTTCCCTTCGTTTGATTTCCCCGCATTGCCTGATATAACACTTGAGCCTCACAGTATATTCTCAGAATTATAGTCTCCCTGAAATTAACGTAGTAACCTGATATTGACGGCATTATAGAAAATTTTTAATGCACACAAATCACACTACTTCATCATAGTGGCTCACATTTGGTAGCGAGAGCAACATTTGCCTCAGTCTCGCCACTTAGCCGTGCCTGTCCCTCACTGTCTAGGTACCTGTCTGAAGAGCGAAGAGGAAGCACATCATGAAGATGTTGCAGAAGAAGAAGGGGGAGGAAGAGGAGGGGGGAGGGAGAGGAGGAAGAAGAGGAGCAGGAAGAAGAAGGAGGAAAAAGGAGGTAGACGAGGAGTAAGAGGAGGAGGAAGAGAAGGAGCAGGATAAGGAAGAAGAATAAGAAGAGGAGAAAAGGGAAGAAGAGAAGCAAGAGGAGGAAGAAGGAGGAAAAGAAGAGGTGGAAGAAGAAGAAGTGTGTGGCGGTATCTCGCAGCTGACATGGCCGAGCCCGAACTTGATGTACGGCTTCTTGACATTACGTTTGGCAGCAGCTGCCAACTAGGGCATCGCCTTTCATATGGGGAGGGTGATATCACAGTCAGCCTGCCAAAATCCTTGCATTCACGTTATCCCTAGGCCACGTAGGCACTTTCATACGGCTCGGTTAAAGAGGAGCTTTGTATGTTGGTTTGTAGCTTACGCTAACACGTCGCCGCTAAGGTGGGAGTGAAAACCGAGAAAAAAGAGGTGCGTTGTGGAGGCTTTGGACCACCGTCCGATGGAGGGGTTCGCCTTTCACAATTTAGTCGTCAGAAGTGCCCCATATGGCATCAAAAAAGATGAGACCCTGCAGTAAACTACTATGTCTAGAAACCAAGCTTTTACTTTCAAGCCGAACCAAAGCGTAGCCATGTAGATAGCTACCGCCTAACTCCAGGTTTAGCCGCAAGCTAAACCACAGCTAATTTTTTTCAGCAATCTTAATCTCTTTCATCAGGTATTCTACGTACGATTGGAAAGTGGGCAAAATAATTTCGTCCGGTTCCAAACCACGGTCCGTCATCTTCTCGTCATAATTACCGGCCCATATCAACCATGAGGATTCCTTCAAAGGTAATTTAGCATGTAATATTTTCTCATATCCTGAAATATGTAGTGTCCGTCAATTTTTTTCATCGTAGTCGTCGTGGTTTTCTTAAAAATACTTATTTTGCGACAATCGATTAGCGATGTTCATTAACGACTTAAGTTGTAGTATTCATCGTGACCTTCGCGTTACGCGTTGTTTTCAGATTTCGAAAAGGCATTCGACAGGGTTTCTCATACACGGCTTATCCTGAAGCGTTTACTGCTAAACAATTATGTCTTTTCTTGAACTCAGAACTTTCTTACTAACCTGCAATAGCTACTCCTGGCTAATGAATGTTCTTTTTGTCGTACACCGGTTGTATCTGGGGTGCCCCAGGTCCATTGTCCTTGGGCCCCTTTTTTTCCTTACTTACATAAATGAACTACCAGCTAGTCTCCCTTCTAGATTCCGTATGTTTGCCGATGACTGAGTTATTTATTGCCCTTTATTCTGCAGTAATAACCCCAAAGTTCTTCAATTTGACATTTAATGCATATTAACGTGGTCTAAAGATGCTAATGTCCTTAGACATATCAAAAACATATCTGCTATCTTTTCACCGACGTCACTCTTCGCCACTATGAAAATCACTTCCATATCAACATATAAACTTTAGGCACTCATCTAACTAGCAATCTTAACGGGTGACATCCCGTAAAGTAGATTACTAACAACACAAATTGTGTTATCGGGTATTTCCAACGTACACTACCCCTAGCACCTCTATCAATGAAATTACTGGCTTTCTTACCATTTGTCCGTCCGAAACTTGAATATCCGAGTGATGTTTCTGAGCCTCAACAAAGTAACCTTACTAAGTTTCTCGAAGCAATTAAAAATCGCTCGGCAAGGTTCATCTACTCGGTTTACTCATACCATGTTAGTGTCCCTGAACTAAAACGAAATGCTGGCCTTACAAGCTTAGCCATCCGTCGTTAATTCGCAAGACTGTCTTTTTCACAATATTTATCATCAACCCCTGCTCAACTTTATTCTCAGCCATGCCTAACGCACATGCAGTGGCACAAGTCACGAAAAGACCGTCTATGCTCTTTCTGCCCGGACTTCTGCGTATCTGTCATCATTTTTGTTTGTACCACACAAAACGGGAATGAGTTGCACAACACCATCGTACTTCATGCCGAGCCATCATTCTTCAAACCATCCATAGAATGTTTGTCTACCTAGACCCGCTCCCTCATGTAACACCTCTTGAATGGGGCCTTTGAGATAATAATAAAAAAAAATAATAAAAAGAAGGCTCGCAAAAAGTGACAGCCCTAGGCCCGACATTCTGGGAACTACCAATGCGGAGATTTACCTTCGCCGTTGACGGACTTCCCGGGCTGTCGCAGCTTGTCACTGAATTTGCACTGCCAGCACATTACCGTCGCTATCAAGGATGTTCACCCTCGCTACTGGAAGGTGTGCACGAAGGCTCAATTATTATATGCGCCAGTGAATGACACCTCTAATGTTCGCGAGTGTCTTACTCATTGGAGCGTCCAAATTCTAATACATTCCACAACTAGAAATCCGGGGACAATGATCCGTATTTAGGAAGCGGAACTATTGCCACGGCTCTCTTTCTCTCTCGACTGGTACACCCTACACCATGCAAAAAACAGTGAATAAATCTCTTTTTTTTGCAACTCCAACCCTGGCGGGTCCTGCCTTGTGGCCTCGCCGCCTCCAAGCCTGGCTTAGTTGAAGTTCGACCACTGAACCCCGATCACATCATCATACGGTTGCTCCCAGGCCGAAAAGGTAAGAAACCACCACCCAGTCGCCCAGTTCTTGTTCACCGGGAGGATGAAATGATCCGTTGCTCTTACGATTTGTATGGGCGAGAGTTTAATTAGGTAGTAATTTTCGCTATGGCTATAGAGAAACGCTGGTGGAAATTTCGAAAGCTCAAGACAGCAGATTTAGAGTCGCTAAGGAATTCGGTAGCTTCGGTTGAGATCAAAGCTATGGTGTCTTTAGCATGGTGATCATTTGTGCTAGTTTTTGCAAATCTAACATATTGAACCGGCAAAACACAGAAAAAATAGGGAAAGTACACGGCACAGCTTATTCGGGGTCCTCAGGTGCTTCTGTGGTCACAGATGCAGAAGGTATTGGAGTGACGTGATAATCGACTTCCGCTATCACAAGGGTGTCGCGGCCTGGAATTTGGGAGCGTCCGCATAGACCACGTCGTGTTGAAGGCTATCCTTTCTGTGTAGTGTTTTGCTCCTGTCCTCAGACCTCTCTCCCTGTGGTAGGCAGGCTGCGTATTTTTGAGATTAGCGTGGATCTAAAGATGGTGTGTGTTTTTCCAGTGGCAGTCTTAGAGACCACGTGGGCAGTCCCCGTCCTTACCCTCCTCCCCCAAGCAAGCAAAAGAAGCATTGGTACATCTTCCCGAACATCCATTTTCTTTATTTCTCGGAGCACGTAGAAATAATTTGCCCCCGGTCAATGAACTCTGAAGCTGCACACTCGGCTAAACCAGCCAGGGTCAAGATCGGGCACAGACCACAATAAAGGGGTCTGAAGTTGCCAAGCCCATTCGGTCAACCATTATTCTGGTGTTTATACGTATTTTTGCCGCTACGAATTTTCTGACTCATGGCGGCCTTCGCCGAAAATGAGCAATCCTAGGTCGTTCTCTGCGTGTCTGTGGTCCATGATGCCAAAAACAGACGCAAAACTGTAACATGTACCATCGGCTGCTCAAACATTTGCTTGAAAGCAGCAAGGAAAAATAATGGTTAAATAAAAACAAATGTGCCACAGAAGACCAAAGGAAAAGTACACGAGAAAGTCAAAAATCAAGGTAGAGGGGTTTATTTCACCCGAGGTTGACTTACAGTCAGCTATCCATCGCTTAAAATGTGAGTGAGTGTATGTGGTGTGCTTGTTTGGGTGAGTGGCTGTGACTGCGGGTGGACATGGTTGTGAATGAGTTGGCATGCGTGCAAGAGAGAGTGGTTGTCAGTGGACATGATGTGATGTGAGGGATGTTTAGTGGATATGAGTTGTAGCCAGTAGACGTTTGTGGTTGTAGGTTATTTATTATGAGTGAATGATCGCTGTCGGATAACTCTGTGAGCTGGCGGAAAGAATCATGCGCGTGTTGGGCTTGGTGTTTTGTTGCGCTGAAATGTGAAAGCGACGCAGACTATGACAGATGCCGTAGTTGAGGGCTTAACATAGTTACAATCATACATGGCAAAATTACTTTTCAGAAGGAATTAAATTACATTACTAATTACTTTGCTGAAAATCACAGGAAAGTAATTAAATTACATTACTCATTACTGCTCCCAAAAAGTAATGAAAATACATTACAATTACTTATACTCAGTAATTCAGTTACTTTTTAATTACTTTCTAGTTTCCATCCATGCAAAAACTAAGTAAACTAGAGAACAAAACAACTTGTTCTCCAGACGCGAAGCACACACATTCTTCCGTCTCCCCGCCAAATTCCGTCCCAGAGACCTATTCCTTCCTTCTTTCCTACAGCACTGCCATTACCAGAACAAGACAACCGCAATAAAAAAAAAGAAAAAAAAAGAAAAAATAAGAAGCGGGGTCGAACGGTCGTGAAATGACCGGCAAACTCAGCGTCTTGCTGGCCCGGAACTGTCTCCGCCATTTGAAGGGCCCGAAGAAGCTAGCTTATTTATTGCTTCCGCAGTCCCAAGAATCGACTTCGGCACCTTGTACTCACTGCTCAGAATGCTCAAGCCACGGCATCTCATGCCATGGAGCCTTCCACCTATCTCCCCCCGCCCCGATGCTCCCTCGCCCCGTGGTGACGAGTGTAACCAGGCACCGCTGTGCCCTAGCCGAGGGAGTGCCACTGCGCCGCGCTCCCAGCTAGTTTTCAACTCCAGCCTTCCTGCACCATCTGCCCCTTCGGCATTCCCTTGACGCCTTGTATCCTGCTGCTTGGAGAATGGTTATCATGGGATAGCCGCACTAAGCGACCATACTACACACGAGGTCTCAGACGAACTGTTCTGCTCAATTCTGTCCACTTTTGCCAATTCGTTACGCTGGCTTCGGCTTGCCGCCAGTCGTTCCTGCTGCTTTCGCGGAACTTTGTTGTCTATTAAAGGAATAGTAAAAGTAAATTACTTTTACTTTAGTACTTTACTTTAGTAAAAGTAATTTCGAAAGGAGTTAATTACTTTTGCTACGAAATTACTACCAAAAGTAATTCCTTACATTACTTAATTACCAACCCGAAAAAGTAATTCATTACATTTCAAATTACTGCAAAAAGTAATTAAATTACAGTAATTTCATTACTGTAATTCAGTTGCTGCCATGTCTGGTTACGATAGCATTGGGTACTTTAGCGAATGCTCGCACTAGAGACTACAAGGTGCATCAGGATCCAGCAGGCTCGTTATTGAAGATGCTGTGGACAAAGTTCGTTTACAGGCATTATTTTTATTTTTAACTAAAGTGAATATTTTTTCAGACGCTCTTGTAGCGTAGTTTGACTGAAGTAGCGGCCCTCTGCATGAGGTCACTATCCTGAAGAAACGCCTGCTCGAGCATGTTACGACTCAGTCATGTGACGTGGTTTAATATTTTTAAAACCCACCACCAATCAGAGCTTAGCCATCTAGCTGACATGAAAAAGTCATGGGTCGTGGTGATACATTGATAGGCTGGTGCAGTGCGCGAAGTTAAAAGAACACGAGGCCTCTTTCCGCAAATCAACTCTGTTCTTGGCAGACGCAGGGCGCCAACTGGCATTTTCCTGCGTATGGACTCCAACGTTATTGGTTTCATAATGCAAAAACGTTCGTCGGTCCATCCTTGGCCCATCTAGGTATTAGGGCATCTATACCCCTCACAATACCAGCTTTCGTGCTCTTGATTGACCGATATCCCCCCCCCCCCCCCCTACAAATAATTTGGCAGTATGGCGGACTCACACACATCCTCCATGTTGGCCCCAGTTGTACCACTCAAATTAGGTGCAAGCTTCTTGTACTCATCTGAATTCATCAGAGAAGTATCCACCTTATAACTCATTTTCTGCTTCATAAGCAGTCTATGGAAGCCGATGAAGGCTTCTAATGTTCGTGTACCATATGTTTCCTTCTTAGGTTTGATGTCATGAAGAGCCCTCATTTCTAACAGCAGGCATATGATAGGGCGGATTTAAATTCATACTAAAATTCTACGGAAGACTGCACCTACCCTTGCAATGCGGCCTGGCATAGACTATGCGCACGATTAGAAGGGAGTTGTGGCTTTTAAGGCTATGCTCCGGCCCACGCGCACCAACAAGTGTTTTTCACCGTCTATGGCGGTGAAAAACACTTGTTCATTCGCGTCACACGCCCATAGGCGTATACAAGATTCTAGGCCGCTTTAAACAAAACGGGTTTATTGTATGCTTATAGTAACGTTTAGGGTCCAACCGCTTTGCGTGTTTAATCTCAGCTGGTTTAAACCTCAGCTGGCGGTAGTACTGCATATTTACAAGTGTCCAGAGATTTTTAATTAAAACTACCAGGTTGTGCATTAGGTGATCTACATATCTTTCCATAATTTCAATTTAGTGTTTATTTTGTCATCGTGCATCTGACAACCATTGCAACAAGGTAGCAAAATAAAGTGCATGCTCACGCGTCTTTTTTGTTATCAAAATAGCTGAAACATTGTAGTCGCTAAATTCAATGACCACGGCGGAGTTTGAATGGAAAGAAAACCTAATTGCAGTTAATGCGCCGTCGACAAATTCTGCAACACATCTGATGCTTCTAAAAAGAAGTAAACATCGGAGAACAGTGGTCTGTTTGCGGTCTAGGTACAGTCGGCTAATTGTTTAAAAGTAACGCGCGACTGTCGACTGCCCTCCACAGCGGCGCCGAGCCGAAGGAAAGCGAAAGCCGAGAGAGGGAACTAGTGCGTGGGTTGATCATTCTGCTCGAGCTAGTGTCATATCGGGACGCCTGTGTTCCTTCGTCGCAAGCATCCCCTTCAATCACATTTTGTGCCCGAGCTCTGATGGTGGTGATAAAAACTTTAATTTCCAAGAGATGCAGGATAGGCGTGAATCTATCCGCCTACACGACGGTTTGGAGTCCTTGGATCAGGGCGGCGGGTTCGGCTAGTCGGATTACACCTAGATGAGTCTCAGGGTGTGAGCTCAGCAGTAGAGTGTCTCAAAATTTTTCCGTTTTTTTTCTGTTCATTTATATTTTTTATATCTGAACACGTCCATATCATATATGTACCAGATCCGTCTTATTCTGACATAATTTGCACCTATCTGAGAATTGCTCCGGGTGCCACTGACTTTAAGTAGCTGGGTTCGGAAAAGTCCTTGTTTGTAAGCGCCTCCAAATGCTTTCTTGGATCTTATTTAGTGTCCTATCTGCCGGTGGGTATTCTGACCTGTTTAGTCGATAGTGCTCTGTAATCCCTGAAGCGCTTTTTTAATAACTTTGCTTACTGCATCAGGACATAAAGGTCAGAGAGCGCTTGCTATATCTGCTCTGTGCTTCTGGCTTCAATTTATGGAGACTAGGAATGTTCCAAGTAATACACTTGTTCCCGGTTCCATATACGGGTATGTCTCGGGGCAGTATTTTGTAATGTAATCATTCGCCGAATTTAAGATCCAAAACAATTATTCGCGGCCTACGTAACGCTTGCCGATAAGTATTGGACATGCTATTTGTTATTAGGAATTGTGGCTTCTTTATGTATACTACGTGCACTCTATGCAGCATATAGAAGCAAATAGTGGCATTTTCTTGGGGCTCGCATACACGCCAGCTGCGAGGGCTACTTGTTGCGGGAGCTACTTGTTGTTGCGACTGAAGGAAGAAGGAAAAAAAAAAGATACGCGGGCCCCGCACAAATCAGAACAGCCTAACAGAAAACGTACACTGTAGCAGCAGTGGGCAAGCTCTTTCCCTTGCTTGGTGCCACCTACGTCTTCCGGCACAGCAGCGTCGGGCAGTCGACACTCGTTTTTACCTGTCTGCCGCAATGCTTACTAACACTCTACAAGTGCCGTATAACCATGAGAGTGTATACAACTTGCTATTCGATTCTGAAAAGTGAAACATACCATGCACATTCTCTTTGCAGATATGAGTCGTCGTCTAGGCTACAGTCATAAAATGCAAGCATTAAGGGAGTGATTATATGCTTTCGATGAGATACCGACAACTTACGATTACTATAATTTGTATACTTGTATATAATTTCAGAATTTATTGCTCTACCCATAACTTTTGTTCCGCCATCTGCTAAAAACTTCAGCTTCAAGGTAGGCGTAAACGAAATATTAATGTATACTCTTGGCAGGAAGCAGTAACGTCCTTCTTGCGCCCGCTTACCCTGCTGAAGTAGCTTCCCAGGGGCCTTCTGTGATTCCAGGCGCATATCATCTACCCCTATCTACAAATGCCCACTTACGTTCATGGTCACTTATTGAAGGACGCCGAATATTGTTCTCTAGTTCTTATGCTAGAAAGCATTATCGTAGCTCAAAATGTTTAATTCGCGAGGGCAGATATTTTCGTTACTCAGGATATTTCCGTCCTCTAATTCTTGTCGATTTTTTCTTGACTTAAAATATTGACGCGCCTTGCCGTAGTGGTGCAGTGGTTAAGATGCCTGACTACTGTGCCGGAGTTGCCGAGTTTGATTATGACTGTCGGTGGCTGCGTTTCGATGGAGGTGAAACGGAGATGCGTTCACTTGCTGTGCGATGCCAGTGCGCGTTAAAGATTACCCGGTAGTAGAAATTATTGAAGGCTTCACTAGGCTAGTCAAGACAGGGGTGAGCGTGGCATCATCGTCAGAAAAAGCCACAGCTGCGCATGCGCGAAACTGCGTGACGTGAGAGAAGAGGCGCAGGTGGTCGAGCCGCTGCCACTGCCGCAGCTCTACGAGAACCGCGTGACGTCAGATGAGAGGCGCATGCTGGCTCTGCCAGTTGACCTTTAGCTGCTGCCGCGCGCTGCTGCAGATACGCGGCTGTGGTCGGAGCGGCCGGTATATATGTAGGAGCTCTCTAAGGGGAATGCAGGTGGCCATGAAAGAAGACGATGCTGAAGCGGTGGCGTGGAAATTGGCCGAGAAAGAGCAGAAAAATGCCAGACGTAGGACTCAACAAGCTGCTGAAACGCCGGAAGAGCGCGAGACTCGCTTTGTTACACGGCGACAAAGAGACGCTGAGCGTTTTTTGAGTGCGGCGAGAACAACATCTAACGATAATTCCGAACGCAGAAATAGGACCGAACTCAATGTTTCACCGTGAGGATAAGCCATGGAATATCTACAAGTGCAACCGTGTAACAGCAAGATAAGCCACACTTATGCCTAGGAAACCATAAGCTAAGCCATGGCATCGCCGAAGCTTTTCGCTTCTGATATCCGGGCTTAACCGAGCTAAGCCCAAGGAAATGTTTTCGCAGCTGTCCACTACGGCCCGTCTTCCTCTGTCTCTCCGCTTTCACTCCCACTTTCCTGCCTTCCCTTACGGCTCGGTTAAGGAATCTATAGAAGTGTGACAAATATTGCGCCTTTCCTTTCCTGTGAAATAATTATTACTGTTTACGCACGTATAGTCTTGCAAGGAATCAATTCTTCGTTGGTTTGCACTCTGGGCTGTTCTCTTGGACAGATAGTAAACACTGGTTGTTGGATACCGACTGGTCCTAAGCGGTTCGTATGTCTGGACACCTTGTGAAAAACGTGTAACAACCTAAAAAATACTATTTTCTGCACAAAAATGCTGATATTTATAAACAAAAATTAAATCTTTTTCGTCTCTTTATTCTATGTATTTATAAAAATCTAGCCGGCCTTCCTTTTTGTTGATTTTACTATTGCAGGATAATTTGTACTTTAAATTTTCTGGAAATGTAGACTGTGATAGATTCAATAAAAGTTATAAAGAACTACACCATTTGTAATATTTGAACTATGAGTTAATAGATGAAAAGGAAATGATTCATTTATACACTCCTCATTTTACTGTTCTCTTATGCTGGTTTGTTGATTTGTGCTGAGTTTTGTTTGACAAGGAGTTTCCATTTGTTACTATAATAATCGAGGTTATTTTGCACACCAAAACCCATAGTTTCACAGAGGTTATGATACGTGATTTTTTATGTTTTTGTGACTTATGTATTATTATTTTACTGACAGAGGAACATGGCGGCCTTGATCATGTTAGTCCAGGCGGTATTTGGGATTAGGGGACCTAATGAACTTTGTTCTATCCAAGTAGAGCGAGATGATATCGACCAGTGTTTCAATTCCTCGACTTATTGCTTCAGCGTATTCTAACAAACCATGCATGAATATGAGGCCGTGAAAAACATAATCAAAGAATATCTTTAATTTGTTATCAACGAGATTCTACTAGTAATAGAACGCGACAACGTAATGTGACTTGTACTGGCGTAAATTGCAGCAATTTGGGTACCAAAACAACTCCCTCCATGTACAAGGTACCGAATATGGACGCCTGTTAGCTACCGTTACAGCGTTATTAGGCTATTTAAAACGGCTTTGCCATGTAGTTTCATACGAGACGAATTGACAACTTGCAGAAATCATTTTACGCATGTGCAAAGGAAATGCGGCACCAGTGGCACCATTCTAGTTGGAGAGCAAGCAGACGACGCCCCTGAAACGGTCGGTCTCGAGTAAGGGCTCGGTCATTTGTCAGCGCACCTCGACACAATGCCGGCGCACAGCGTCGCATATGGGCGCAGAAATTATTTTAATGGCAAAGAAGGAGTAACATTTTTTTATATTTCCACCAGCTAAACGGTATCCCAAGAAGCGAGATGCTTTCATAGCTGCGGTGAAAAGGGAGAACTCGGATGGCTCACCCTGGCAGCCGAGCGACCATTCACGAATCTGCAGCGCACAATTTATCACAGATAAGCTCGAGTTGAGCCCTACAGTTACTGTCGCGCAACAGTTTGCTTCCTATACTTTATTGAACCAGTGCAAAAGAATTCAATGAACGAGAATGTAAGCTTTACGGACGGATCGGTGGCACGGACGGATAGGCTTAGGTCCATGTAGCCTCTTTGTGTTGTTTGTTGCGTTCTCATGCACTTGTTCATGGAAGTCCGATAAGCTGACTAGCCGTCTAATATCGATGAAAAATTACACGGAGGCCGTCCAGTTTATGAGCCATCCCGACTACGTGCCTGTATTCTGTTACAAGAAAATACCTGGTGAAGCTGCTGTGGATCGGCACAACCGTTCTTTGAAAAGACAGAAAGGTAAACGTGTGTTTTCCTTGCGACTATACGCCCCCTGAGTTCTGAAAGTCAGCATGCGGAATGTGCTCCAAAACGCTGAGAGTGAGGCAACGGTGCGGTGCGCTTGCTTGAGCGGCCGTGGCAAGACGGTCGTTCGTGTGAATCTCGGTTTTATGTAGCAAAGCAGAAGACGCCGCAGCGCTCTACCACAAGCACTTTTGGAAATGGTGTAACAGCACGAAAAGAAATAAAACGAAAAGGGAAGCTGTCGTCGTTGATTGAACAGTACAATGAAAGATGATCTGTTTGCTCTTGGCAGCAGGGAGTAGGCAATCTCAAATTTCGCGAATGTATCTTTTTATTTTGCAGGGGTTTAGTAGCACTTTATCGCGGTACCGCTAGCCACTTGTAGCATATTTAAGATGTAGTCATTTCAGTTCTCCTGGTACTTAGCATCCCAATGTTTCGATACTGTTGATTTCTCTGGCCATGTATGCTTCACCATTTGCCACCTGCTTTTCTCTGAATTTCAGAATTTCATTACAGGTGCCGTTTGTGCAAAACAGCTGCATAACAAGCCGATCCTGTCAGATGAACTTGCTGCCAGACAACAGCTTGCAATCCCTTTGCTGACACAAGGAAAATCATCAAACCTCTAGCATTATCATTCAGGGATATGTAGCTTAACTCTCTTAAATGCATGTTATGCTTCCTCTGGTTAGTTTGCTCCAATGTTCTCTGGAAACTCATTCAGCATTCTAAGACTGTGCTATATTTGTATAGGGCAGCAAAATGCCAGCTTTTTCGAATGATAGACGCAAATAGTGGAAGAATAGAGGTGCACTTTCAACTCTCTGTTCTAGCAGTTATTCCTCTTTTTTTCTTTGCTCTGCTTGACCTAAGAAAGCTAAACTTGCGACTAGCTTCAAACAGGAGCAGGGTGGGCTTTGGTTATGTAGCATGAATATCAGACATGTATACGAAAGACATGCTCCACCCCTCAACTTGCAGATGGCTACTAGAGGGCTTTTTCTCACTGCTGCAACTTGACCACAAAAGCCACTGGGCCAACACATGGCAGGAGTTCCGCATTCTCTGAATGGCGTGTGCGGACATGTGGAAAGCGCTCAGCGTTTTAACGGTACAGAATGCCTGTGTCCGCATTTTGAGTTGTTTGCTTTGTCACAGAGGGTGGACTGGGACCCGAGTTGTTAGAGAAGATGGTTAGAGCTGCAGAGAGCGCAATACTGGGGTGGGCAAATGCAGCTAAAAAGAATTCTGAGGATAAAAATTTTCGCTATATTTTACTGTAAATGAAAATATCCGTCAATAGTGGCAAGCAAAGAGGAAGGTTAATGCTGTGCACTGTTTATCTGAAATTCTACTTTATTTGGCAGAGGATGCGGACATCACTGCAAGCTCCTCAAGAGAAGGTGCCATGGCTCATGAAAATCTGCTGATGGATGCACACAAACCATGACACTTCGCTGCACAAAGTAATAATCATATTTTCATTTATCCAAAAACATACGTACAGCTTGAGACCTGCAAAAGCCAACAGGGGATTTAGTGGTAGTGCATGGCAGCTGAGAGCAAGATTTTAGACATCCATGTAGCTTTTTACCTGCGCTGAAATATAAAGAAGTACACGATTCATTAGGCATATGGCATAGAGTTTTCTACTGAATAGTGTACATAGAGCATGTTGTCATGACAATCATTTTTTTTATGTTTGCAGATTGTTTAGTATCTCCCAAAGAGCAACCAACCACTGAAGGATTCTGCGAATAGTGAGCATATCAACTCTTGTAGTTAGTCCTCACAGAGCGGTATTGTCATAGCAGTTATCTTTTTATATTTATAGGTGATGCTAACATCTGTGCTGTGTTGTAAGAAAATGGTGTAGTGCTACTTGAAGAACCGAAAGAGTTCACCGGAGCGTACAAATTGTGATCCTGCCTTCAGAGAATTTTTCTGTTGCACCTCATTGTTCCATATTTACAGTGACTGTTTTTACACAACGCGCTTTACTATTCAATTTATTACCTAGCTTACCGAGGGCATGACAGAACATTTTTTAAGAGATAATAAATCATCTTCTGAAGCACTGAACCCATGAAAACCATTTTACAGACTGTTTCTTCATAGCACACTTCTCCCACAAAAACAAGAATTGTAGGCATAAAAGCGGCTTTAGTCTTGTTGATATTGCCACCTGACGGTTCGAGGTAGCGCTTGAAAGACGAAGAAGTTGGAGACTCTCGGGCGCTTCGGCTAGCTAGGAGTGTGGACTCTTGAGCTTGAGTCTTTGTTTTACCGTTTCCCGGAAACCTCTGTCTTGACTGTGTGTATCTGCCCCTGTTACCGATTCCCATAAATCTCTGTCATCGTGACAGTTTTGGTGGAGGTGCTGGGTATTTGTCTTCTCAATGTCACACCCCTCCGCGAATCAACGACACCGAGCTTTTGCCTGTGGACACGCCAGTTCATCGCGTCAGCCGGAGGAACCTAGGCCTTCCTCCCGAACACGGGCCCTTGGAGTCCACTTCAACAACGAGCCTCCGGCCAGCCGCGCAAAGCACTACGTCGGTCATGCAAGGTACTCCTGTTTACTTTCAAAACCCCCGAGTGCCGAAATCGTTCCATGGCACTGCGCATGAAGACGTTGAGGATTGGCTAACTCAGTTCAAACGAGTCGCAACCTTTAATCAGTGGGACGACAACTTAAAGCTACGGAACGCCATTTTCTGCCTGGAAGACCATGCTATGACATGGTATGAGAACCGAGAAGACACATTAACATCATGGCCTCAGTGCGCCCGTTCGGCCGTCTTATACTAGAGACGTATGTCAGCCTGGATAGGCGCGAACGAGCAGTAAGTGCTCTACAATCTCGGAAACATATGCCAAACGAGCCCGTCATGATGTATACTGAGGACATGACGAAACTATTTCGACTTAGGGATCCCAACATGTCTGAAGACAGAAAGCTGCGCCACATGATGCATGGGGTTAAAGAACAGCTTATTGCTGGTCTTGTACGTAGCACACCAACTACAGTTTAACAGGGGCGGTCACCACGGAAAAGATCTTACACCAGCGCCACTCGGCGGTCTACGACAGCCCAATCCTCGCTACTACTGCTGCCGAGCTTCTTACAGCTGCTGCAAGCAATACTGAACACCTCCGAGATCTTATTCGTGGAATTGTACGCGAGGAACTGCAGAATGTTTCTGGAACGTTCCAACCCAGGGGTGATTCTCTCGCACATATGATCAGCGAAGAGATTCAGCAAGTCACGCAGCCATCTCTGCATGTTGCTGAAGCTCAAAGTGCCCCTATTCCTGATTATTCTCGTCCGACTTACGCTGACATTCTCCGACGCCCAGTTCCCGTACAAGCTCCGTTGTCTACGTTACCACCAACGCAGTGCATTCCCGTCCAGCAGCCAACGCAATACATTCCTGCACAGCAGCCAACGCGGTACGTGCGGCCACCGCGGTCAAACATTCGACGAAAGGACGTTTGGCGGGCCCCTCGGAGCCGCCGCCTTTGCTACCACTGTGGGGAACCTGGTCACATTTTCCGGTGGCGCCCTTATAGGGAACTCGGACCGGAGGGTTTTTACACCAACGCACCTAGACGTACGTTCGGTCAACTACCTCGTGATATTGGAGACAACCTCGCACAAGAGAGCCTCCGGAAGGCGCGCCGACAATCCAGGTCTCCATCCCCACGTCGGCAATCCTCTTCAACAACTGGTGACTTCCCGCGAGTACCGCCTGGTCGCTCGCCAAGCCCCCACCGGGAAAACTGAGTAGAGCGACCTCCGGGAGCGGGACCGCTAAATGTCAGCACAAAGAAGTCCCCCCAATGAAATCAAATATGGATTTTGGAGCAGACACGACAGCATTTGGTTCATGAGACCGGCTATCGTTGGACATCCCTGTGTGCATGGATGGTCATAACGTCAGCGCTTTAGTGGATACCGGAGCAGACTTTTCGATTTTGAGTGGGAAACTGGCAGCGCATCTTAGGAAGGTTATGACACCATGGTGTAGCACGCAGATACTCACGGCTGGGGGGGGGGGGGGGCATGTAATTACTCCTATTGGACAGTGCATGGCTAGAATCCAGATTCGTACGTCAACGTTCGTTGTCAGCTGCGTCGTTCTCCGGGAATGTTCTCGTGATTTGATTCTCGTTGTGGATTTCCTGGGGGAATATGGCGCCATAATCGTTCTCCGACAGCGAACTCTCAACGCAGAAAGTGCCTGCCAGTCCCCACCGAAGGCCAACGTACGTGCGCCCTACGAGTTTCAGCCGAGTGTGTTTCAGTGCCTCCCCGCTCCAGCGTGTTTGTGAGTGTTCTGTGCGACGGGCTTCGTGACGGGCCGATAGAACTGAAGGCAATCGTTCGCTTTTATTTTCTCATGGCATCTGTGCAGCTCGACGCTAAATTATTCTCAACAATGGTCACTCTGAGCTTCTCGTCACGAACTTCACGAATGAATTTCGCCACCTCTATCGCTATACTGCCATCGCTTTCGGCGAACTGTTAAAGGAAGTTTCTGAATGTTTTGCGTCTGATATTGATACTCCTAGTGTTCTAGACCACATCGATGTTAGCAGTGACCTTTCTGTCTGTCAACAACGCGACCTGCGTGCCTTACTGCTGGAGTACGCCCCGTGCTTTGCCTCATCATCGAAAGTCCGGCAAACTTCTATCACCAAGCATCGCATCTTAACGTCTGACGACACCCGACCTATTGACAGCAGCCGTTCCGTATTTCGTCCAAAGAACGTGAGGCAATTCGGACACAAGTCCAGGAAATGCTTAATGATGATGTTATTCAGCCGTCTAAAAGTCCGTGGTCGTCGCCAGTCGTGTTGGTTAAGAAAAAGGATGGCGCGCTGCATTTTTGCGTTCATTACAAGAAACTGAATAACATCGCAAAAAAAAGATGCATATCCATTGCCCCGTATCGACGATTCACTTGATCGACTTCTCAACACCAAGCTCTTTTCCTCCATTGATTTAAAAAGTGGTTATTGGCAGATAGAAGTGAATGAGCGCGATCGGGAAAAGACTGCCTTTGTGACACCCGATGGCTTATATGAATTTAAAGTATTGCCTTTCGGTCTTTGTTCAGTGCCAGCGACGTTCCAGAGAATGATGGACACCGTACTTGCTGGTCTTAAATGGCAAACCTGTTTGTTTATTTTGACGATGTCTTCTTGTTTTCAGAAACGTTTGACCAACATATCTTAAGCGGCTGCGAACGGTATTGAACGCTCTTCGCTGGGCCGATTTGACACTCAAACCGGAAAAATGTCAATTTGGATATCAGCAGCTGAAATGTCTCGGTCATGTGGTTAGCGCTGACGGTGTCCGGCCTGATCCTGATAAAACAGCCGCTGTAGCTAATTTTCCCATCTCTACCACGAAGAAAGCAGTCCGAAGTTTCTTGGGCCTGTGCGCGTACTATCGCCGTTTCATTGCCGATTTTGCCAAGATTGCAGGACCTTTGACGCGCCTGACACGTGATGACGTCCCGTATGTCTGGTCTTCCGAGCAGCAGGAGGCATTCACCAAGCTGCGCCAACGGCTGCACAACCCTCCCGGTCTTGCACACTTCGATGAGGACGCTGCCACCGAAATTCACGCCGACGCCAGCAACGTCGGTCTGGGTGCTGTTCTGGTCCAGCACCAGCAAGGCGAGGAAAACGTGACCGCTTATGCCAGCCGCACCCTTTCTCGGGCAGACTCAAACTATTCAACTTCTGAAAAGGAGTGTCTCGCCGTCGTTTGGGCCACAGTGAAATTTCGACCTTACCTCTACGGCCGTAAATTTAAAGTTGTGACAGATCATCATGCTTTGTGTTAGCTGGCTAGTCTTCGAGATCCATCAGGGCGTCTTGCACGGTGGAGCCTTCATATGCAGAAATTTGATTACTATATCGTTTATAAATCCGGACGCAAACATGAAGGTGGCTGCACACTGTCTCGATCACCCGTGGAGTTGGCCCATGACAGTACGGATGAAGACGCCCATTTGCTTGGCATTATCAGTTCCTCTGATTTAAAGGCCCGGCAAAGGGCTGATCTAGATCTCAAAACTGTGATCGATCATTTGTAGGGTTTCGATTCTACAGTATCTCGACTGTTTGCTAAGAACTTGTCATCCTTCTGTACGCGCCACGGAATCCTCTACAAGAAAAGCGCCGGCAACAGTGACCGAGCCTATCTTCTAGTCATCCCTGCAGATCTCCGCGATGAAATCCTTCATGCTTGCCATGATGAATCCACCGCTGGACACTTGGGCTTTGCACGCACTCTTACCAGAGTGCGCCAGGCCTACTACTGGCCCAAACTTACCGCCACCGTTCATCGATATGTTGGAAGTTGCCGCGAGTGCCAGCGACGCAAGGCACCGCCATTGAAGCCAGCGGGTTTCCTGTGGACTGTGGACTCGAGCTTGTGTCTTCCCGGGAACCTCTGTTTTGACTGTGTGTATCTGCCCCGGTTGCCGATTCCCATAAATCCCTGTCTTCGTGACAATATAAAAATGATTGAAAGCTTCCTGCTTCAAGTTCAACACGGGTATTAGGCAGCCGCAATGTAACAACCCTGCCAAGGGGCGCCCGCACCTAACACTGATTTCAGGAAGTGTAGCTTAAAAAAGGGTCTACTGAGATGCTTCGTTTACATACCTCATTAGAAAATATCACGTCTAATACAGCTGGTTTTCTTTTTTCTTGGCATTACTTGCAGGCACCAAGGAACAGCCATTGCAAGAGTGCAGTTGTCAGCAGTGCAGCTGTGGTAGAATGAGACGACTAGAGCTTGAACTTGCTGATTGCTGAACAACAAAAAATAGTGCTTCAACTTGACAAAATAACCTCAAGCTAGATAAAAAGCTTGATAATGTCGATCCAAGGCTTCTGACAGTAAGAATACTTCATTAACAGTATTGATTTTACAGGACTTCCCAGCTTCGAAGGTTTCAAGAGCTTGTTTGATTATTTAGGCAACCGCGCCAATAATATCTTCTACTGGGGCACTGGCAAAAAAGACACAAATGACCGTCGTGGCCGCCCAAAGGAATGGGAACCGGTCAATGAATTTTTCATGACGCTAGTCCGCCTAAGAAAAGGAATGTCTGGCAAAGAGCTTGCCCGCAATTTCTTCGTATGCGAGAGCCAGGTAAGCCGCATTTTCACTACATGGGTGAACCTACTTCAACGAGAGCTGATAAAACTCACCACACTGCCAACCCGAGAGGCCATCAACCGCACCTGCCCAAGTCTTTTCAAGTATTTGAGGACACACGGCTGATTCTGGATGCTCAGAAGTCCGAATCCAACAACTATCCTGACTGAATGCACGAAGGCAGACCTTTTCACCCTACAAACACCACAATACGTACAAAGTGCTTCTAGGGTGCACCGCTTATGGGTACTTGACATTTGCATCCCGCCTTTGGGGTGGTTCTGTATCTGATAAGTCTATCCTTGAACACACTGGGTTGCTTGATCAGTTGGTAGAAGGAGATGCCATATTGTTAGATTAGAGGTTCACCTTCCCCTACATACCAGCAGAAGTGACCATTTATCGATCCCCATTTAGAGAACGTCATGAAAAACAGATGCCACCAGCCGCAGTTAATGACACGAGGCGCATTGCCTCTGCTGGAACACTTGTTGAACGGGCTATTGCACGTGTGAAAAGCTTTCGGATCTTAGCTCGGCTATTCCTGATTACTATTATTGACATCGCAGGCCATGTTTTTCAGGTTTGTTGCTACCTAAGCGATTTCAGGAACCCACTAATCAAAGATGAAGACACACCATAACCACTGAGGAGAATATTTGAGTTATTTTAGTAGCTTGGAAAGAATTGCAGCCAAAACTGCAGTTCTTTTATTTTCATTCATAGTACCCACCATTTTGCTGCTACACTATGGCAGCGCTTTGAGTGCTGCCTCCTTCCCTTTTTCAATCCAGCTTCAGTTCACTTCAGCTTTCTGATTTTTGCGGTTAGGCCATCATCTCTAAGTTGGCGAACGTAGAAGCTCCGCTGGAATTTCTTATAAGAGACCTACTGTCCGCCTTTGTAGAGTCTTCTAAGCCTTTTCACTCTCTTTGTCAGCATCTCGGGGATGAATGCACGCTGGGCAAAGTGCAGTAGGGCATTCAGCATATGACATTTCCAAGACTCGTCAAATCTAATGCGCTGCACATGTATGGGCGCTGGCATGTCTGGCTGCTTGTTTTCAGTCCAAATGGCGAAATCACACCACTTGTTTCCGGTAATAGCCATCTGGCCCTGAAATTGAAAATATTGCTACGAAGATGACGAAGCGGACAGTAGCGCGGGGCGGAGCGCTCGCGCCAGGCCCGCTAGCCATTAAAGCATATTTTATTGTCATGTTATCGCGTCGTTCTGTTTCTGTTGTGTCGCCGTGTTCCATCACTTCTCATGCCCCCACGTAACATTTAGTTGGAGGTGCGGTTCATCTCCATCCTCGCCTTTGCACCGTCGAAGTAAACAGTAGTCGGGTCCATCTGCCGAAAGCCCGTGGAGATCGCCGTCCAGCTCTGCCCCAGCCCTTTTTGCTCAGACCCGACCAGCCGCTGTTCCCAGCCTCGTCCCCAGCCCTGACCATAACACACGACGACCAGGAAGAGCCCAATGCCGACCCTACCGATCTCACGACGAAGCGACCTCACGACCACTCGAGCGAAGACAGCACCTCCGTCCAAGCCGTTCGGCGTGTCCATGAGCCTTGGCCTTCGGCAAACGGTGAAGATTGGACTTGATGCTCCGGTGCAAGCATTCTTCCCATCTTCGCATTCATTGTGGTGTCCAGCGTTTCATGTCCCAATACTGTGTCTGTGTTCATCGTCACGTCATGCATTGAATTTCTAGCAATCGATTGGGACGATCGCTCGGTGGCTCCGGGTAATGCTACGAAGATGACGAAGCGGGCAGAAGCGCGGGGCGGAGCGCTCGCGCCAGGCCCGCTGGCCTTTAAAGCATATTTCATCGTCATGTTATCGCGTCGTTCTGTTTCTGTTGTGTTGCCGTGTTCCATCACTTCTCATGCCACCGCGTAACAATATTATGCATGATCTTTAAGAAAACTTCCCTATTTCCAATCTGGCAGCAGAATATTGGGTCACTGCATGCCATTTCGGTCGCCATCCCCTTTTTTGTAGTAAGAGCACTTCACTTCAAGCAAGCCCTCTTGCCCATCAACTATGATGATCCTGTCTGGTGAACTGACAGTTGGCCACTAACCGTATTTCTGTATAATTAGTTCTCAATACTGTCATAAGCTTAACATATTATACTCTCGCTAACAAGCTGTCTTGCAGCACTATGAAAGCACAGCTCACACGTCTGATCAAGGTATCCACAGCAGTGCAGTTAGTCCACTAAATTGTTCAGTATTGTTCAAATTTTAGGACGAAAGCCTTTTATGGCTTATGACTCTCTGGCGTGTCGATGCATGCGGCCGTGCCTCCGTGGCAGCTGTCAGTTATCTTCAGAAGGATTAGGATGGTTTCAGTACTGATAGTTAATCAATCAAAGATGTAGCAGTGAGCGTATGATCATTTGTTGACAATAAATATTTAGTCGATGATAAATATTTATTTACCTAATCAGTAATTGCAATTAGTATTTTAGCCCATGATATTTAGTTAATTAGTGAGATTTTGAGAAATCGCAAACGCACGCACTGCGTATGCGCAGTGTTCTTGTGCGTAAACCTCAACCGACGCCTAGTAGCCACCACAACTGCGACCGCACAATGATGTCACATTTGACAGTCAGCAGCAAGTCTTCGAATGAAACCAAGCATTGGCCAAACAGATGGTAGAGGTACTGGTGGTTAAAGGCTTTCAACTCTGTAAACTTTAGATCGTCAAAGTACCCCCTCAGTTTTTATTCAGAATCAGAATTATATTTTAGCATCGCATACACATTGCTGCAGGTGTTGACGATAAAAAGCCTTCTGCAGGCTTGACGAGACTTACATCCTGGAGAGACACAATTGGCAGAAGCAGCAGCGATGATTGCAGTTATGTAGCCAAGAGTACAAAACATTGCGAAAATCCGCAAGAATGCCAAAACACAACCAACAAATATGGATAATTTATACAATTTGCTGTCACAATAAGGAGGCATATTCACAGGAGTGGTTATTAAACAGTATTTTAGCATTTGTTGTCCGTAATTTGTTTGGTAGCGGTCAGATGTACATGTGTTGTGTACTTTGCCTCTTATATGGAAGTCATAACTGGACAGATGGGCCGGCATTTACATTCAGAATGCTTTATTCACTACCTAGATTCACTGCATAGACGAACCTAACTCTATGGAAGCCTGCTTCGAAGTGGTGCGCCAGCAATAGCAAGCAGGGGGCTCTTAGATTGCTGGTCTTCTACAGGAAGCTGCATATCAATCCTTTTGTCCCAGTAATGGCGCCACTGTTACGGGGGTGAAAAGCCGGACCGGTCATATTTATGAAGCCCGAGCCTGTTATAGTGGAAGGAGATCACTATGGGCTGCATAGTACTGCAAAGCCTTTGTAGAGTCAGGCAAAGGTAGTAATGGGGCTAAAGCAACAAAATGCTTGCATGTATAATAGACAAACAAGCGGAGAATGTATTGATGAAAGGAGAGGGGAAACTGTCAACATATATTTTAAGCAATTACAGCAGACAGTCTCTGATGGGGCCAAATGAAGTTTAGCATGCGCTAGCACTTCAATTTTCAATTTGGCTTCTTGGTTTCAGATCATAAGTACTATTAACTATCGCCTTTTTTTTAACTATCAGCTTCCCTTTCATGAAGCCTTACAAGTAAGTAGCCTTTGTGCAGTAAGAGCCGCGTGACAGAAATAAAATCTAAGCGCCCTATTGTTCTGTTCACTTGAAATATTCTGGTCCATGTTAGCAGCTCCTAACAGTTAGCCCACATCACCTGGTGGGGCGACAACATACACATGGCCGACAAATCAACCTCCAGGCATGCCACCTGCCGAAAGTATGCTCGAGAAGTTGGCAAAGGAGAAACGGATATTGCCAAAACGCGGTAGCAGGGGTTCTGAGTACTAACGAACATAACAGAAATAAAAATATGATAACTTCCAAGGAAATAAAGGTTGGCTAACATTCTATTGCATAACAACGTTTTGAAGCCAGAGTTCAATCCTTGCATTCATGACTGCTTTCAGCTACCGACAGGTCCATCTCCAAAGTAGATTTACCATGCAGTGAAGCTCGACAGGTTTCTGAAGTAAAGGTGTAGGGTATCAGTCTTTTAAAATGATCAAACTAGTTCATTCACTCATACGATCAAGCAGGCTTTCCAGGGCTGTTTCCACTTTGCTGGCTTGTTACAGACCTATCAAGCGCTGTTGTAAGGTTAACACAACCAGGCAATCTGAAGAACTTCAAAAGCGTTTAGGACCCGAATTTGAGCTGGAAAGGGCATTTTATATTTTTGATAGGTGACATTGACGTCCATGTAGAGCTATATTGATATCTTTGGATCAGTGGAGTGTGACCGGGAGATATTCCTAACAACCTTTCATAACGCAGATTATGTTTTCTTGCCAATGATCTTATCACATTAACCTCAGGTGCTCCACTACATAGAAGGTTTTCTTCTCTAGTAAGGTCGCTTCTGTGTCAATGCGCTCGTCAGAGCAGTTGCATCTTTTACAGCCTATGATTTATTCAAACGTTTCCTGTTCCACGTTCCCTGACATAAAATGAATCATAAAGTTCTGACTAAGATTGTAATATATACACCACAAAGGATAGCATTCAATATTGTTTATTCACAGGGCACCGAGAAAGCGAGAGCATTTTTTTGTGGCCCACTATGTACGAAAACAGAACATGGTAGATAGATGGAAGAAATGCAATGCATGAATTAGCATTTATAAGCAGGAAAAAATACAGCTGCTTACGAATCACAGAGCATAACGAATTCGTGATTGTATAAAAGCGCAAAAATACTAGTTTACTTTTGCTGCGCGTGTAATAGTAAGCAAAAACTGGTAAAACCGATCCTTCACATTTCACGAGAATATTAAACGACCACATTCTTTCCTCGTGTATGGAGAGCAATGAAAGGAGCAAAGCGCATCTCGCATCTACGAGATTCGAGAAAGACAATACAACACTAAACCTAGGTGTGTCGCAGGTGAAGAGCCTGGAGCTTCCTCCTCTGATTAGATAGCACGGTGAATGTTACACACGCCTCAGCCCATTCAGCCGATAGCTGAAGGGTCTAAGTATTGTGGTCACGATTCAATATATTATCGCCAGCCGAGTGGAAACACCCTTCACAGCTGTCTTTCGTAATGTGCAACGAACTTCACGCCACGCTATCTAGAGTCTCGCCGAAGCCATTGTCACGCGCAATCCTGGAAAGAAGGCCTCGAATCTGCGTCCCTGTTTTTGAGACAATCCATCAATACTCTACATTTGCGGCACTTGAGACCTTAGTGGTGACATGTCTACTGTTACTCCTATAGCAGCTCAATATTTTTGTGGAAACCGTTTACGAACTGACATCAAAAAGTACACGAAGGAATGAATGATTGCAGTTACAATAGGCTATATTCAACGCTTAGAAATAAAATTTGAGAATTCATGACGTTGTTACTTTTATTTACACTCATAAGAAACGCAGCTGGTTAAATGGGACGCTCTCACTGGGGCGACCACACTGTATTAGCTGCTTACTCTTTAATAGGTGTGCAACTTTGACCGCTCTTTAATGTGAAAGAGCGACTGTAATTTTCCCCTTACTCTTAACTTCAGTATACTGTCAGACAAAAATGACGTTATTTTGGGACAAGTATTGCTGAAGATAATATTTTCGACCTTGTTTATTAGGGGTTGATGTTTTGAAAATAAATACAGAAAGGTAAAAGACACCTCAAAGTTATTGGCGTTGATATACACTCGTTTAATACAGAATAGTCAGTTTTTGGTTTGGTTTTCCTATTACATTCCTCAGATGTCTAACTTAGGCGGCGTTTTTTAAGGCATTATTCAAGACACGTACAGAAAAGAAAGAAAAGAAATAGGGCTGCATATGTTGCTGCAAACGAAACAATAAATCAACCTGCAATCAGGATTCGGAGAAATCACGATATAGCGGAATTCAGCATAACTGGTAACGAACGACACCCATCAAGGACAGACAGTGGCCGCTTATATGGGTTGCTGTAATCATGTAATAGAGTCAAAAGGTTAGGTACACAGTCGGCAGAAGGCATCACGCTTTCGAGGGAGATAAAAATAAATAAATAAACCTTGTCTCCACCGGAAATCGAACCTTCATACCTTGGATTCCTAGACGATCGAGCGCTTCACAAACTGCGTCACGCCCCGAATATTTTTTCAGCATGGTATTTATTACATGGGTTTAAATTCAGCGTAGAGTTATGAACATTTTTTTACAGTGTAACCAGCCTGTAGGCGAAAAGTGCAATTGGAACATACAACACAACACCACACAATTATAATACGACGACTTAGCACAACTTCACTAAAACGATGGCAAGGAAAGACAACACATCAACAATGGCATCCAGTCCGGTTGATAGTCACTAGCTTCGTAAGCGTCTCTAAGCTGGTGTACCATCTCGCCGAAATGAGTAGCGGGGGAGACTAGAGGTTCAGCATTCCGGTCCAACATACGCGTTTTTCACAGGCTGTGCAGTCCAAGAAGGAAAATCATGTGAAAGGGTTCGTGGTCATGTTCGGTGGTTATAAAGTAACGCACACTTTGGGAATTCAAAATAAAGCCTTCTTCAATGTTCTTTGCAGAACGTCTTAAAATAATATTGCATCTTTGCAGGCAATAAAACAGTGTTCGATGGTTTCAGGTGTATCACATAACCGGCAATTAACAGAAGAAACGAAAATACTTTTTTTCTGAAGCCACATTTTAACAGGCAAAACCTCGGCATGAAGTTTAAAGAAAAACGTTTTAGTAGAAGGTGAGATCGGCATTTTGAGCACCCTTTTTAACACATAATACCCCATATAATTGGAATAGAGTGAACGATATAAGGGAGGCGGGAACAACATAGATATCAAATCTTGATATAAATATTTCCGTGAAGCAGAGAATAAGTACTCATAAGAGAAGCGAGCTGCCAGAAAACGCACTGAATCGTAAACTTCTTTCTTAAAACCAAATAATAAGGGCCGATCGGTAAAAGTGGAAGAGACTACTAAGTTTGGAAGAAGGTTCACTAGGTTAGTTTGGAGGGATGCTCTGGTAATTGGATGGGAGCTATTAGGGAAAAAGAAGAAACGAGCAACTAACTGTCTGACATAGAGATGTGTCAAACCTAGTCCGCTAGCAGAAACAGGTCTGCATAAGTTATCGCGCCGCATTGGCTCAAAACTGGACGACATATGAACGTCACAAACGTTCGGTGAAAACTGTGGATGCAATTCCTTGCGCAATGGAGTACCTGTAAAACATAATAAAGTCTTGTAGCCAGAAACATGTTACATGCCTGTGCTCGGCCAAAAATTGATAGGCGGTGCGGAACAAAAGTGTGAGCATGGCTTTTGAGTGCCGTGACCCGCTCTTTCCAGTAACGCCCACTAAACTTGAATGCATGAAGGGGAACTCCAAGATATTTAGGGGGAACACGAGACCATTCAATTCCAGCATAATGAGTCGGCATTGCTTCCCATGAACCGAACCACAGACCCGAACTTTTAGACTTATTCATTTGAGCGCCAGATACAATGCCAAACTGCTCAATGGTGGTTATAATTTTGTCAATGCTGGGTTTGTCTGTGCAGAAAAACGCCAAATCGTCGGCGTACGCATGCACTTTGACTTGATTACTGAAGGCAACACAACCACGTATACTGTGGTTTTGCAATACACTCAAACAAAGTGGCTCTAGGTAGAGGGCAAAGAGTAGCGGTGACATAGGACCGCCCTGCTTCACGGATGATCGAATTGACACAGGCTCCGAGAGGTGACCGTTAACAATCAAGCGAGTTGAACAGTTGTCGTAATAAAGTTGCACCCCTTTCAGTACAGTTGATCCAAGATTTGCACGCTCGAGAAGAGAAAATAGAAACGAATGCGGGACACAATCAATTACCTTCGCAAGGTCAAATTGGAGTAGAGCAAGCTGCTCATAAGAGCCAGAGCAAGATTCGAGAATTGTACGTGCAATATGTATGGTATTTTGTATGGAGCGTCCCCTCAAGCCACACGTCTGACGAGGGCCAATGAGAACCGTCATGGCATACTGTAACCGATTTGATAGTACTTTCGCAAACATTTTGTAGTCCAGATTTGCCAACGTGATTGGCCTGTAGCCATCCACTGAGAGCAATTTTTCTTTATCCGTACTCTTTGGAATTGAGGCTGCGTGCTTTCTAGTAAAGGACTGAGGAAGGTCTCCCCCATCAAAACTTAAAGCGAAGATCTGCAGCAAAACAGGGCTCACCAAAGGTTTAAAAGTTTTGTAAAACTCCCACGATATGCTAAAGATTTGATGTCAGCAATATTCTGTGTCAGTTTGTTTGGGCCAACAAGGAGTCCAGCATACATTTTGCAACCTTAGGTTGATTGCCAGCAGCCGTCAATTGTTCATGGGAAACGGAATCACTCCGCGAACGTGTGTTGGGATCAGACTTATACGTACCCTGCTTAGGAGGGCCCGGAAATGATTCCACATTGACACTCAGAAGAGGCCTGCTGACAGCGTTTACCTGTTCGGAATATAGTGAAACATACATAAAACCATGACCGCATTCATGTGGGCGATCCGAATGCACCGAAAAGTGGCGAAGCAAGACCTGGCTGATGAACCTACTGGTTCATCTAGAAGTGCTTGAGACTGGGCTAGTTGGAACATCTCATAAATGCGGCGCTGCTTAGTTGCACACGGACAAAGGGACTGGACAGCGTTTGTCCAGTCTCTTTGTCCGTGTACAACTAAGCAGCGCAGCATTTATGAGAAGAGGTTCATCTAAACCTGATAATTCTTCATCTCAGATTGACTGTACTTGATTCCGCCGCTCATGCAACAATCTTTCTATTTGTAACATTAATGCGAGGAGCTTTGTTCGCAAAGTTTCGTTTTTCTCATCACCCTTCTCCTCTTACTATCCGCATACCACTGGAGTCACAGAGACGTGGCTACGTGATAAAATGCGAGAATCAGGGGCAACTTACCCCACCTTTTATTAACTATGATTATGAGTTTGGTGTAATTGATGGGGCATTCGCTCACAAATATTTGCTGGTTTATGTTATTTTAACACTTCTTAAACCCCGTTTTGTCTACTGTGCTTTTCTAGTTTTAACCATATAGATGATCTAGCAATCACTGACACACTATGTGATTCCTTTGGCGAGTTTATGCAACTAACTTCCAACAGCAATGTCAATACTTTACCACTTTCATCGAACATCTTGTGGTAACATGCAACAATCGTTTCGTTCCTTGAAAAATGACACTGTCACTCCCTAGATGACATGTGACTTATTGCATTTATCATTCGTGACTGCTATACTACACCGGTAATGGGGGCCTGGTGACCCCGCAACTATCCGTCTTTTTTTCTAGTGCCATGGAGCAGCTTGTTGTTAAAATGAACGGCCCAAAATATTTTTATTACAATGTAACTTCGCCCAAAATAATGAAAGCTAATCCTCGTAATTTTTGGTAGTCTGTTCTGCCCCTAGGTGTTCTTCGGATACAATGAGCATAAACGATGTCGCAGTTTCTGAACCGCTAAAATTGCTTCTGCTTTCAAAGACTACTTCCTTTCAGTGTTTACGAGAGACGATTTGGTAATTCCAGCTTTTGCTTCTGTTCATCCATCGTTCATTCATCCATCAGCGATGTGTCAGTGACCCCTGCAGGTGTGCTCAATATGATATTAAAATTAGATGGCAAGACATCATGTAATGTTGAGGACATTCCTGCTATTTTTTTTTCTTTGTTACTCTCTTGGATCTAGCAGGTGCCTCACAGCTGTCTTTGGGAAATGACTAAGAACTGGTACCCTCCCTTCCTCGTGGAAACTAGCTAAGGTTCTGCCACTATTGAAATCTGGCGATAGACGATTATTATCTAACTACAGGCCGATTTCCTTACCACCGCATTCGTGTAAACTACTAGAGCATGTTCTTTATACATGTCATGGAGTGTCTTGAGACGAACAGCATGATAAGCTTTTTCCAGCATGGCTTTCATCGTAGCTTCAGCACCGTAACGCAACTGGAAGAATTCGTACATGACATTAGCAGTTCTCTCGATATAGTTGACCAGGTTGATGCTTTGTTTATAGATTTTTCAAAGGCTGTCGACACAGTCTCGCACCCTACACTAATCGTTAGGCTTTCGGCTGCACTAAAAAAGTCATTCTTAGTTAACTAGATATCTGTCTTTCTTTCCCAGCACTCCCAGCACGTACAATTCAGCTCAACCAGCTCGTCTTCTGTTAATGTATCATCTTTGGTACCCCAACACTATGTCCTGCATCTTCTTCTGTTCGTCTTAGACATTAATTACCTGCTAGTTAACGCTTCCGTATATTTGCGCCTTTTTGCTGATGACTGCGTTTTATACTGAACCATTAAGTCTCCAACTGCCTTTGTTAGCCTTAACAATTGATTTGCGGATTTCTGCAACTGGTACAAAAGTAGGCAAATGAACATAAACTTTTCTAGGACTGTCTGTGTGTCAATTTCACAACGTCCGGTCACTTCCCTCTTCACATATTCATACAATACGGTCAACTTATAAAGAGTGTACGAATACAGAAATCTCGGTCTCCTGCTAACACGCGACATATGTCTCGGTCGAAACACATTCATGTCATCATTTTTACCTTTTACCTCAAACATAAAGCTTTATGAAATAGTAGGCCGGCTTCTTGAGGTAGCTGGCATAACGGCATTGTAACATAGCTCGTAAAGAACACCTTAAACCAGCTGATTCTTCTATGGTTGGTTCTGGAATCGTGAAAGTGGAAGTGCATTTTCCGTCTCTATTTTTTTAAAATCGTGTTTGTCTTGCTACTGAGTTTGATACTGGGTTTGTTTTTGTGCTTTTTTAATCTTGCATCGCAGGAAAACGTGCATTGGAGTAGTGACTCAAAATTGAAATTCGTAATTTTAGTGGAAGGTAGCGCTCTACGCAGTCCTGTTATGAGTAATTTGAATTCATTCTTAGGGTCGCAGACGTTCACGATGATTTGTAATGGTGGTTTTTCGCCTTTTGATAATTAGGCCGGCACTTTTTGTAAGCTTTAATTGCAGAAAAAGCAGCTGGACGAGTTTCCGGGAATATTTCTTTGAATACATTTCACAGTTAATTGGATACGCGAAAATAGTTGTCACTGTTTAAAAACGCATGTGGTTATTAATATTGTGAGACAGCACTTGCACAAAACGTCTGTTCTATTCCAGAGCCAGCTGGCACACAGCGCGCGACGCTCCGAGCAGCAGTCAGCGATGATGATGATAATGATGATGGATCTATACAGATGAAAGAGGTGAAAGTTCACGCGTTGCGCTCACACAAATCCCCCCGACAAAAGAGCGGCCACCCTGGTCGCTGATTACAGGGATGAGGGACGACGGGCATAGGGCTTCATGCGCGAGGCGTGGACGATCTCTTCGGAGCGACGACGTCGATCTGCGACGGTGTGCGAGGGAATAACGCGATAGTTCACCGGAGACGTTTGTTGGAGTACTGTATAAGGGCCAATGTAACGATGGAGAAACTTCTCACATAGGCCAGGAATGCGGATTGGTGTCCACAGGAGAACTTCATCACCGGGGTAAAAGCAGGGAGTTCGATGGCGTTGATCATACAGGGCTTTGCGTTCCTGTTGAGCATCTTCAGTGTTCAAACGGGCAAGTTGGCGACACTGGGCCATACGAGTTGCAAACTCTTCGCCCAGAGATTCAGACGTAGAGGGAGCAGAGAAGAAAGTAGTGTCCAGTACTGTCGATGGTTGACGGCCATAAACTAAAAAGAAAGGGCTATAACCAGTAGTGCGCTGAACAGCGGAATTGTAGGCGTAGGTGACGAAAGGTAAAACGTTGTCCCAGTTCCGGTGATCAGGAGCGATATACATGGATATCATGTCGGACAAAGTGCGATGAAACCGCTCGATGAGTCCGTTGGTCTGAGGGTGGTAGCTAGAAGAAGTCTTATGGACGGTGTTGGCTGCGCGCAGTACTTCCTCAAGGACTTGAGAAAGAAATGTCTTTCCACGGTCGCTAATGAGAATACGAGGAGCACCATGACGCAAAACTATCGCACGCAGGAAAAAATCGGCGACTTCAGAGGCGGCACCGGAGCGAAGAGGTGCGGTTTCAGCGTACCGCGTTAGATGGTCGATGGCAGTGACAACAAAACGGTTGCCGTCTGACGTCAAAGGGAGAGGACCAAATAAGTCAATGGCGACCGTGTCAAAAGGCACAGATGGGCAAGGTAGAGGTTGCAGTAGGCCAGCAGGAGGGGATGTTGAACGCTTGCGATGCTGGCAAGACGGACATGATGAAATGTATTTGGCGACGCTGGCAATATATACGTTTTGTCGTTGACACAACCTGTTTTTATAGTATTTTGGAATGCGTGTGCTCATTTCATTACCTTTTTTGTATTACATGAGCTATTTTCTGTTTTCTGGTTCATTCACGAGAAGAAAATTTTGTATTCAAACTTAGCATCTGTCCAGACTTGTTGCTCCAGTTCTATTGCGTTAAGCCAAAACTGTGGATTTACGTGTAAAGTATGGCCTTGTATTGAATCTTCGGAATAGAGACTGAAAAAAAACTTCGTTATCGCGACGTTGCCAGGTTGACATCGTGCGCCAGCTTATCGCTGTTGCCGATATCCTTGCAATCTGAAGTGGTTTCGGAAGTTTGCGGCACAAATTGGCGAGCACGTATGATGCTCAGCGCGTCTGTTGTACATGAGTATTTGCCCACGTATTGCTGCATTAAGATGGTGTCGCCATCCTAAACCGTTATTTTTGAAGGCAATGAGCGCAATTCTCCCCTAGTTGTTTATATCGATAGATGCTGTATTGCAACTCTTCTATTTTGTAAAGTATCTGCGCAGTTCCTGAGTGGTAAAAGAGACGCCTTGTCATCAGCCAGGACCTATGAAATGCTTCTTGAAAGAATAAAAACCCTGTTAATGTGACTTAAATGGCAAAAAAGGTCGCCATTACATGAATTCGTAGCTTCTGCTTCGATTGTTTAACTTTGCAAAGGTTCAGATCAAGGAACCAAAATAGTGCAATTAGTGGGTTACGGCACAAACAATAAAGTAGTTTTAAACGCAGAACGCTCATGAAAGTTTACGGAAATAGCAACGAAAAGTCGTTTTTTGCTTCCGGTTCGTCCTAAACTACACCGTTGTAGGATTGGGTGTGTGCTGCACACCGTCATTTGCCATGATGCATGTTATTCAAGTTCTTGTCAACAAGCTCACTTTTCTACTCCCGTTATTTTCTGGATGTTTCTTTGGCTATAGTGCCGGATTGCGAGAAATAGAATGCTAGGCCGCCATCAAACTCTATGGGAAACGTCTCTCAAGCAATGCCAAAAATATGAGCCGTTTTGGTAATAAATGGGCCTAGCATGACTAATGTATTTCATTAAAACCTTCACCATAGCTTGCCTCAAAGGCGCAACATTCCCGTAGAAAATCACCGTGTTCGCAATCTGCGCATTATTGGAAGAAGCAAGCAATGCAGCCGCTCCTTACACTGAGGAGATGCTGTGGGTTGTAAGAAGCTGACGCCAAGTGTATGATAAATTCACGCTCTCACGGTGTTTGTCAGGTTGGACGTTGAAAGCGCCACACATTGAACATTATTTTGCTAAGACGCACCTCTGCCCATTGGCGCATAGTTTCAAAGCCCGGAAGTACAGTTCCTTATATTTACTTGCTATATTTTATGGCCTTCTTTTACCCTATATTTTTGCAATCCGCGGAGGTTTTTTTACGTTTTAGCAATAGAACCCGTACAGGGGAAAAATCAGGTCTTCGGTACATAAGCGTGTCCCTCAGTTGGCAGTTGCAAAGGACAGAGAGGAATCGCCCTCTTTAATTTCAGAGGAGAGGAAAGATGTAGAGGGACATGGAGAAGAGTACTGTCGTGACGCTGGGGCTAAGTCGACCCGGCCTTCACTTGGTAGCGTGCAGAGACTCCGGGTTCATGAAGGATTGAATCTTCGAAGTTGGTAAAATATATACAAGCAGGTTTAATGGCACTTTGAGAAAACTTATTTACATGATTATTTACATGAAAAAGAAGGGTGCATCAGCAAAAGGGCAAGCGTTAAGAGTTCATAGCGAGAAACTTCTGGATGAGCCGTTTACCCAGGGCTCAGAGCCTCATTTCGTGCTCTGCAATGTCCTTAAAACCCCCTATGTCCAGCCCCTCTCTGAAGATGCTGACCACCCAGTTCCACGGCACGCCCCTCAGATATTGGCATCCAATCGAACACATCACTGCACTGATGGTCTGATGCACTGACTGGTCCGGCATTGTTTCGTTGGGCGTGGTCACTTGTTGGCGGGAAGAGCTTGGGAACGGCGAGGAGGTACATTTATATTCTTCAGCAAAGATCCGGTAGGCTGGTTCCGGTAAGTGGATTTCCTTCTCAGAAACCCAAGTGCACGTGCGCGACACATACTGCTCCCAGCATTGTCCCTTTCCAGCAATTGCAAATCTTTCCTGCATTCCCGGGAAATCCTCTAATGGCCGTAATCACCTTGCTCCTCTCTTGTCCTGTACGTCAGTGGACGTGTGACTCTGTCGTCTCCTTTGGACAGTAGGCATTCCTCACTGGACAATAGCGCTTCTCGACGGGAAGGGTGAACAATTGAACGAAAGCACTTCCAGTTATTTCCCGCAGGGGGACATTTCTTGGTATTTTTCTAGACGTTCCCTTGACAGGGCCAATTTGGCATTTGCAGGGTCTCAACATAGCAAAACAGGCTTACAAAAAAGCATTCATGGAAACAGGCTCACTTAGAGCCATTGTACCAACAGCACATATCCACAGCACTTATCCATGCCCACAGGCGAACAATAGAGCGCGCAAGTGCGGATGATGCACGGTCATAACAGCCTCCTCCCCCGCCAGAAGAGTCAGGGAGGGCAGCAGTCACAGCTGCTGCATGAAGAGACGACTTAATGGCCTGCACATGAATGCTTGAAGCTCGATGCTGCTTGTCGCGTTGTCTTGATTGTCGTAGGCCAAATTGCTTGAGCTGTCTGAAACTCAACCACATGTCCAAGCAAGCACTCGGCTCCCGTCTGAAGAGACCAGGTTAAAAGAAAACTGCCATCGTTGTTCGAGAAAAGCCCGCACTCAAGACGTTCAGGACCCACGTATTCCTAGAAAATCAAACGTGCTGCTTTACATAGTCACACATATACAAGTGCACGAAAAAAAAACCTGATTATCAATTTGGATACATGGTGAGGAACACCTCGGACCGCTTAGAAACAGCGGCTAAGCGCGTCCGCATTCCCATTTAACTTCCCCTTTTTGTATCTTATTTCAAAATTGTACTGCTGTAAAATCAAGCTCCACCTAAGAAGGCGACTGTTCTTCGATGTCGCAGTTTGCAGCCAAGCCAGGGGACAATGGTCCGTCTCTACGGTGAATTTGGCTCCTCCAAGATAGCACTGCAATTTTTGAATGGCCCATACAATGCAAGCGCACTCTTTCTCTGACGCGCAATAAGCCCTCTCTCTAGAACTCAGTTTTCTGCTCAGGTAGAGCACGGGGTGCTCATTACCGTCGTCATCTCTCTGGCAGAGAACAGCACCTAGCCCTCGATCACTGGCATCACACTGGACCGTGAATTCTCGGTCATAGTCTGGAGCTCGCAGTACCGGACGGCTAATCAGCACAGCCTTCAGGTTTCCGAAGGAGGCTTCCTTTTGTTCGTCCCAGACTACATTTGTCGGTTCTGTCTTGCGGAGAGCGTCGGTCAGAGGGCTGGCCAAAGCTGAATAGTTAGGGATGTAGTGATTGTAGTATCCAGTCAGACCCAGGAATGCTCGAATTTCCGTCTTCGTGCTCGGCCGCGGGTAGTCTGCTACCGCAGAAATCTTAATCTCGCTGGGTTTCCTGAAACCTCGACCTACATTGTGACCCAAGTAGTCCACGGTCGCCCTTGCCAGGCAGCATTTCTCGGCCTTTACGGTTAGTCCAGCTTGACGCAAAAGGCTCAGTACAGCTCTTAGATGTACCATATGGTCCGCCCATGAGTCGGAAAAAACCGCAATGTCATCTAAATAAGGCACCGCGAATGTTTCACACCCCTTTAAAACCCTATCCATGAGTCGGGAAAAACAAAATGGAGCATTTTTGAGCCCGAAACTCATCATTGTTGGCTGGTAGCTGCCCGTCGGAGTGACGAAAGCCGCGTATCTGCTGGCGCGTTCAGTTAGCGGTACTTGCCAGTATCCTCGAGTAAGGTCCAGCGTAGTCACATAAGCCGCTCTACTGACCTGTTCTACTCTCTCCTCAATATTCGGAATAGATACACTTGATCCCTGGTGAGAGAATTTAGCTTTCGGTAGTCTACCACAGGCCTAGGGTCTTTACCTGGAGCTTCTACTAAGATCATAGGCGAAGCATAATCACTTTCCGAGGGTTTTATTACTCCCAATTCCAGCATGCGAGTTACTTCCCTATCCAGAATTTCTCTTTGCCTTGGAGAAAATCGGTAGCACCTTGATCGCACTGGCACGTCTGAAGTCAGCTCAATATCGCGCTCAGTCAAATCAGTCCTGCCTGGCCTGTCCACGAAGCAGGCCTCAAACTCTGTTATTAGCTCGCCAAGATCGGACAGCTCAGATTTCTTTAGTTCTCCTATCCGTTCCGTCTTTTTGAGAAGCTCCTGTATCTTAGGATCATTGGCTTGCTCCATAGCTAAGTCCTCTCGGGTTCCACTTAGAAGTCTCGTGAGATTACTAGACACTGGCGGCAAGAGGTTACTCTCAAGAACGTCCTCATTCCGTGTCTTATCAAGCTCACTTTCATGTTGACTTATCTGAGATGCCTCGCTCTCAAAGTTTTCTGACCCGCTATCTTCTACATCGAACACTGTTTTAACTGCCGTTTCCTCCGCTGTGTATTTTTCTGGAATGAGCAGTGTAGCTAGTTCTCGCGCCTTTGAACGTGTTAAGGCCTGCACAACTCTGTCTCCGAAAAGGATGCCCCTCTTTCGCAGTAGCATGTCCGATTTGTTGGAAAACAAATACGGATAGCACTTAGGAAGCTTTTCTGAAACGGCAGCCTCGGTTGTTAACTCGCCGAAAGGGCCCTCGATGACCACGTTCGCGATTGGCAAGCACACACTCTGTTCCTCCACTACCTGGCGGATCTATGCACACTGTCCTGTATAGTCGGAAGGCGACACATACGCCGGATGGACAACATCCATCGTTGCGGCCGAATCGCGCAGTACCTTGCAAGGCTTCCCGTTGACTACTAGGTCATGCATGTAAGGTTCCAAAAGCTGCATATTTTCATCGCAGTCACTGACATACGAGAAAGCAATCTTTTATTTCCGGCAGTTGACGGCAATGTGACCCTGCTCATTACACCTAAAGCATGTGAGCGGCTTCCTAGCCTCAAGCTTATTCTTTGTGTTCTGGCGTTGGTCACTTCCCCGCTTTTCTCACTGCCGTCCTTTCTAGGGAGTTTGCCTGAAGAAGCCTTCCTTTCTTCGTTTCGAACTCTAGCAAAGTGCCTTTTCTGACGGTTATTCACACTGAGCTTGGGATTGCGGGGCCTATCCACTGCTGGGTTGCTGAATTGTCGGCGCGAAGCATACTCCTCAATGAGTTCTGCGGCTTCAGTTGCCGACTTAATGTCGCCTCGGTCCTGCAACCAATTTCTTTCATTTTCTGGGAGGCAGTTATAAAACTGCTCAAAAAGAATTCGCTCAAATACAGCGTCCCTAGCACTGTAGGAATCTGTGCTCTTTAGCCACTCGCCCAAATTGACTCTTAAATTATACAGGAATTCAGGGTAACTCTCGTCCCTGGACTTAGTAGCGTTCCGAAAACGTTGTCTGAACGCCTCGGCGCTAAGCCTATACTTTCTCAGAAGGCAAGCTTTGACCTTCTCGTAGTTGTCCGCGTCCTCCTTGCTTAGCCGCGCTACAACCTCCGCTGCCTCGCAGGGCAGAACCGTCAATAATCTCTGAGACCAAGTGTCTCGCTGGAAGGACAGTTTTTCGCAGGTTCGCTCAAAGTTAGCCAGATACAGACCGATATCCCCTGATATCACATATGGCTGCATGTACTTTGACATCTTGAAATCTGCCTCCTTGTTGAGAGAGGTACCGCTAGCTGGGGACAATTGCCCGACCTCTTGCTCAACTCTAGTTCTAATTTCCGGAGCTCAATTTCTAGCTCCAGCCTTTTTGCTTCTCTTTCAATATCACGCTTCTTTTCCTCTTTTTCCCTCTCAAGTTCACGCTCCTTTTCCTCTTTTTCCCTCTCAAGTTCACGCTCACGCCTCTTTTTCTCTTTTTTCCGCTCTTTCTGCTGTCTGAGCTGCTCCTCCTTTTTTTGTCCGATGAGGTTCCATGCTTCACTGAGCTCCTCATCATCGGTTCCCAAATCTGTGATTGCCTTTATAATCAAGGGTTTTCGTGCCAAACCACTTGTATCAATTCCCAATTCCTCACACAATAGCAACAGTTCCGGTTTCTGCAGCTTTTGTAGGTCCATGATCGCTCCGAGTGTCGGCTACTTCCAAAACAACTGTGCAAACTACCAAACCTGAAGGCGTTTCAACACTCTTTACCAGTTCTAAAATCTAACCCTGTTCTAGAACCTGGTCCACATCAGAAGAAAAGCCAAGCACTCACCCACACATGCGATCGATGTTCCGAGCTGCTCTCTTGTTGGCCGATTGCTGCTCCTGCTTGTAGCTTGGGATGCCACCTCCGATCACAAGATGTTGTGGCTTGTAGCTTCAGATCCACCTCCAATCACCAGATGTTGTGGCTTGTAGATTCAGACCCCACCGCTGCCACCAGTTGTCGTGACGCTGGGGCTAAGTCGACCCGGCCTTCACTTGGTAGCGTGCAGAGACTCCGGGTTCATGAAGGATTGAATCTTCGAAGTTGGTAATATATATACAAGCAGGTTTATTGGCACTTTGAGAAAACTTATTTACAGGATTATTTACATGAAAAAAAGGGTGCATCATCAAAAGGGCAAGCGTTAAGAGTTCATAGCGAGAAGCTTCTGGATGAGCCGTTTACCCAGGGCTCAGAGCCTCACTTCGTGCTCTGCAATGTCCTTAAAACCCCCTATGTCCAGCCCCTCTCTGAAGATGCTGACCAACCAGTTCCATGGCACGCCCCTCAGATATTGGCATCCAATCGAACACATCACTGCACTGATGGTCTGATGCACTGACTGGTCCGGCATTGTTTCGTTGGGCGTGGTCACTTGTTGGCGGGAAGAGCTTGGGAACGGCGAGGAGGTACATTTCTATTCTTCAGCAAAGATCCGGTAGGCTGGTTCCGGTAAGTGGATTTCCTTCTCAGAAACCCAAGTGCACGTGCGCGCCACATACTGCTCCCAGCATTGTCCCTTTCCAGCAATTGCAAATCTTTCCTGCATTCCCGGGAAATCCTCTAATGGCCGTAATCACCTTGCTCCTTTCTTGTCCTGTACGTCAGCGGACGTGTCACTCTGTCGTCTCCTTTGGACAGTGGGCATTCCTCACTGGACAATAGCGCTTCTCGACGGGAAGGGTGAACAATTGAACAAAAGCACTTCCAGCTATTTCCCGCAGGGGGACATTTCTTGGTATTTTTCTAGACGTTCCCTTGACAGGGCCAATTTGGCATTTGCAGGGTCTCAACATAGCAAAACAGGCTTACAAAAGAGGATTGATGGAAACAGGCTCACTTAGCGCCCTTGCACCAGCAGCACATATCCATGCCCACAGGCGAACAATAGAGCGCGCAAGTGCGGATGATGCACGGTCATAACAGTACAGACGGCATTGGCTGGCAGTTGGAGAAGACCGGGAAGAGGGGATGCAGATTGTCTCACTGCAACTATTGGATTGGCCGGAATGTTGGACAACGGGCAGCGTGTTAAATAGTGATTGCCGAGCTGAAACAATTCGCACACCCAAGTTTTCCTCAGTCGCCAACCACAGATACATTCCTGGCTGGTAAAAAGCACTAACGCTTTCACATACTTTGCTGCACCGAATGCAGTGAACCTATAAGAAACAACGCGAATACGACATACTCAAAAGCAAATGCAATTAATGTCATAGGCCGCATTTTGATTATAACCTTTGCGAGTAGAGTGTGATGGCCAATTTGTGACCTGGCAGTTCCAATCAGATATAATATAATGCAGGATGGTTCAGCAGGCCCTTTTCTTTTCAGGCTTTAGAGAGCTGCGGAATTGCCACAAAGTCTTGTCACCAAGTGCATCGTGACCTGTTGTGAAGTGCTTTTTTCCGGGCGCTTACGATAAATTATCGATGCTGCAGCTATTGGCGCGACAACCTATAACATCAATAGCCGCATTTAACGCACCTTTTGCTATAAACTTCTTCCGCTGATAATGATTCAAACAATTGGTCGTGTATTTGAGTAATTGTAATTACAATTTAAACGAAGTTCTCTGAACACATGCAACTGAACTGCTCAATTGAAAGAACGATGCATTCACCTCCTGCAATATAGATACATTCCAGTAAAACTATTTTCCACTTAGAATACTCTCAGGGTCGACCAGCCGTAAAGCGGTGCACGCAAGTAGAGAATAGTGTTTGGAAACCCGGTGCCAGAAATAATGCTATTTTGATGTTAACATGCCAGACACGTCTAATGCAAGGAAAATATTACCCCCCAGAAAATCCCTTTTTGTTTTTTTTTGCCGAGATGTCATTATGGTGCATCATCAACAAAGTCTCAGCACCTTTATGTAGGGAAATCTTTTCGCGACCACGTGACGTGGAAGCCTCACGAAGTTTGTTTTTCTTATGCAATAAATATTCGTATGTTGGCAGATGTTCTTCGGGCAGTTTTCAAGCTGTTGATAGAATAATGAAAGGTAAAATGTTAGCGCGCGAATTAAGTTTTAACGAAGGAAGGCATTTGTTAACTGACGTAGTTCCTCCAGTAGAAAGCAGCTGATTTATTTACAAACTTATGCAAGCACTCACCTTATCTGATACACTACATACTACCCTGCAGAAAGCACGTTTTCCCACCAGAGGCATAAAAGTTAACGAGCGTTGAAGCTTCAACATAGACACTGACATTGACAGCGAGGGAAAAACGCGAACATTTACCCAAAGCGCCCGTCTGTGGTTCTTTGTGGCTTCTTCATTATCCTGAAGTCAACTTTAAGCTTGCGCAATGTAGGTCATTTTCAAGTTTAAACCTTAGCGTAAGAGCCAATTCTTCTTCCTCAAGGTCTCTCTTAGATCCACTCTTTATTCAGAGACCCAAATTCTAAAACTGCCTTTCGTTTGTACCATTCATCGACCTTTAGTGCGGCCTCCCTGCTCCGCAATACTCCGCAGGAAGTAGGCAAAAATTAAAATCCCTCTCTTTTACTTTCACTCGTCCTCAAATCAACAACAGATGCCGGACGTCTAGTTAAAAAGGCATACGCATTACCTTTTGTGTAGATGCCTTAAACAGCGAGGCTCATTCAAATTTCAATATGCTAGCATACATAGAGAGGTGTGAATGCATTATTTGAAATTTGTTTTTAAGCATGAAAAACTTAGAGGAAATGAGTGCTGAACGTGAGGTCGTATCACTATACAGGGATGCTTATCGTTTTTTCTTGTGATGAGTGAAAATTCCGTTTATCTTCACAATTATGTTTTCGCAGCCAGTGACAACAGTGTTTATGGGACTGATGCTAGCGGCGATGACATGATAAAGTGAAATTCCGTTTTTGTGATGACAGCCATACGGCTAAATAAGGGAATTTGGCACTGGAGATTTTGGTGCTGCTCTAGGAAGCACTGTGTGGTGTTCAAATACTTTTCAAAGCGAATAATATTGTTTGAAATTGTTTCCTTTAGGAGTATAAAAAACCGACTTCATCATCTCGACTCAACACTGTTGCTCAGTGGTTTGGTCGCTGGACTACTGAACCCGAGGATGTGGTATCAAATTCCGACCGTGGCAGCCTCATTTCGATAGCTGCAAGCGAAAGGCAAAGTGCAAAATGTCAGTGCACGACAGAAAAAAAAAGCCAGGTGTTCGAAATTTCCGGAGTCATCCACGGCGGCTGCTCTCATAGCCCCAGCCACCTTCAGACATTGCACACTTTAAACCAACTTTAACCAAACTCTATCACTGGCGTCAGAGCAGCTTTGTGTTAATTTTACCGATGACAGTACCAAAATTTGTAATTGATGGCACAACATTTGAGTGTTATTGTGGATAATCCTACAAATCCAGGCACACTACTAAAAAGGTCATTATCCTCACCATCTTGTCTGCTCCCAGTGCGCGGTCATGACCTCTGCAACTGTTCTCAAATTATCTGAATTTCTATGTTATTATTGTTATAATGTGATGAATTATCATGTTATGCCAGTAAAGTTCCTAAATTCATCCGCTCACATACCATCTCGCGCCTTCGCTATGCTTATATTTTTTGGAGTCTATTCCGTTAGCCTTAACAAACTTCGGTTATCTCGTTTAAGCATTACATGTCCTGCCCAGGTCAACGGAAGTTCCGGTAAGCAGCATCTAAAAAGTAAAGAACCCAGCAGATTTGGTGACGCGGATGTAATAGCTATTGAGACACCATTTGCCGCTGTGTACAGTAAAACTATTCGATTATATTTCTTGCATTATAAAGATGTAAGAAAGAGTTGCTACCACCAGGAGTTTACAAAATATTACAATTCACAATTCCCTTTCGAATTGCCCAGATCACTGCATTGCAGTACGGAGAAACGCGCCCGTATTTCGTATCTTGCTATGTGTGTGTATATATAGTTAATGGAAAATTCCAGGGGCCCTTGAAATCCCAACTGCTCATCGTATTTTTCAACTATCAATTCGGTGTTGTTCCTCCAGTTCTAAGTGCTGTGGCAATTACGCGTGTTCAGTGAAGCATCTAAATCGCGGCAACCTTTTGGTCCGGGAGGCACAGCATGTGTGTGCTTTATTGTTGTGTGGCCCGGAAGTGTCTGAGGAGGTAAAATTAGAGACAGCATATTCAAACCTTACAGTCGTTTTACTGTTCACGGACAGGCACTAATGAGTGCATAACGATATGCCTATTTCTGTCGCGATATCGATGATGTGAATGTGGTGACATTTGCTGCCAGGACAACGCATTGCTTAAGTTTGAAACAATTTGAAACAGTTTGAAACATCCTTAGGAAATCTATAGAAGCTTTATTAGGTGAAACTCCTGCTTGGATATGATCGCTTTATTTTCTGGTATGAGGAAATTAAAAAACAAAAGGTAGAATTTAGAAGTATTGGTACAGAAAATAAAGATTTCAACATTATATACTCAATAAGTATTCAAGAAAAACGTAGGAGCTATTTGCAGCTTTAACTTGTACCTATTCGCGACACGCGTGCGCAAAGGATGCGGGACAGTATAGATTGTAGTTTTGTATATGTAGTTTTTATGTATGTAGTTTTTATTTCTTGAAAATAAGAAACTGGAATGTGCCTCTTGTTCTTTTTGTAATCGCTGTATGTGAAATGAGAACAATCTGTGGCTCAGAAGGAGACGATTAGTAAAAATGCTTCGGCAATAATTTTTAGAGCTCTCCCTACGGACAATAAGTATATGGCGCCCTAGAAATCAGAATCTACCAAGCCCACTGATTTTTCATAGACGGGCTTCGAACTAAATTACTGAGCTTTATCATTACACGAAATTCGCTTGAGCGTTTACAGGCTATAATCAAATGCCTCAAGGTGAGATAGTTAGCGAGCATACACTGTGATCAGGATATTATCACAGCGAATGTTTCTCGCGGAAGAAATGTAGGCTTTGTCATTCCATTCTATTGCGGCCGTAAGCACCTACTCTATCTTCAATGCGAGCAGTAGGAAACCCGCCGGGGTGGCGCAGTGGTTACGGCGATCGACTACTGTTCCCAAGGATGCGGGATCGAATCTCGGCTTCGGCGGCCGCTTTCCGATTGAGGCGAAAAGCAAGGGGTGTGCGATGTCAGTGCATGTTAAACAACCCCAGGTGGTCGAAATTTCCAGAGCTTTCCACTACGGCGTCTCTCATAGTCTGAGACGCCGTAGTGGAAAGCTCTGGAAATTTTGAGACGCTTTGGGACGGTAAACCCCACAAACCAACTAACCAATGCGAGCAGTAGGGAAGTACTGAGTACGTTAAATTGTTAACTGCTGCAACGAAATATTTTACGTGAGTAATTCATATTTTCGTGAATAGTGTCCTCGTTATTACCATGAACTAATCTCTATCAGATATGTTGCTGTCACAAAAATGTGCCAAGCATTTGATATTGTTACCTTGTCATATATTTTTTCTTATTCGCGTTTAGATCACTTCACATCCCATAGGTGATTGGGTGAATACAATTGTTCAACTCTTACTGTTTCGATGTTGTATGTGCCAGCTGCAAGTGATAACGCCGGAAATGAAAGACACAGGATGTGAAATCCCCTGGGCCAGACACAAGAAGACTGCTTTGTGACATGATTTGCGTTATCTGAGACGTATGATGAAAGGGAGCTATGGATGGCTGCGCAAGGATTGTTCTTACCCTATTATGGCATTGTTTTATCGAATATAAAAGCTGGCTTCTGCCTGGCAAGTGTCATTCACGAGCCGGCCAGGCAAGCGCCTTTCAGTTTTACAGTTGAAATGAACATGAAGGCCTACGTTTTACTCCTCATTGTCAGCACCGCTTTCGGTGAGTTATAGAGTTATAAGGGTTTTTCGTTTTTGGTTTTAAGGTTTCCGTACAGTTGCCCATGAAGTACGTGTTATGTAGCGTAACTCTATAAACATTTCTCGTCGAAGGTAACGGTAGCCTTGGTGAAAGATAAGCCTGCTATTGAGGTCATCATAGAAGGTGAACGTTTGTCATACGGCAAAGAAAACTACTTCAGACAAGTCGTCAGCTTTTACTTGGATTATGGTAATTAAAATTAAAAACTGAACAGACCTACGCGCATACTTGTAGTCACGATGACGAGGAAGTCGGAATCGTTTTGAAGACGTAGGAGTTTTATTGCTTAAAATGAAAATGCAGTGTACTCTACTGGAATCGTTTTGAAGACGTAGGAGTTTTATTGTTTAAAATGAAAATGCAGTGTACTCTAATGATGGGCGACTTCAATGCCAATATAGGCAAAACACGGGCTTAAGACCAGGCATAGGGTGAATATGGCATTGGCTTTAGAAAACGCCGAGGAAATTACAAGTTGAATTCGCAATAAGCAGTACCTTAGGAATCAAGAATATCTTCTTCAGCAAACGCAAGAGCCAGAAGTGAAGTTCAAAGAGCCTTAATGACGAAAATAAAATCAAATTGGTCTCATAATATGTTCTTAACTTCGCATTATGCAGGATACAGGGGTAGGAAGAAAGGTGCGATGCAATGAACAGAGGATAGTAAGGTCTCGAATTAGTACAGATTTTGAAGAGGCAACGGAACAAATCAGTGGAAGATGACCATCGAAGAATTCGCGATAAAAAAAGTGTAACAACTCCGAAAGTCAATGCAAAACCGATATTGAGCTTTATTCGGGGAAGGAGACTAGTGTAGGAGCAAAATAACGCCAATTTAGGAGGGATAATAACTGAATGTGCAGTAGATAGTCGGAGATAGGATAGTTGGACAGAATATCGGTAAACTATCTAAGCAGAACAAAAGTAAGTTTTACGTAATGCCAAACATTGGACGAATGACTCAAAAACAAAGAGAAAGAAAAGACCTATCCAAGATATTAAAAGTAATGGGTAACCGCAAATATTTCTGTTGAACTTTGGACCACTAATGTGCAATAAGGCGAGAACCGTATTCCTGATTTTACTGCATCCGCTTTTATAGGCTGTGTGGTGCGGCGTTCGAGAAAGCGCCAAATGAAACGCGCCCTGGAAGCTACTAATGTGGAATTTGTTGTTATTCCGCTCATAATAACGAGAAACATTAACTCTTTGTTTCCAGCGGCGGACGACTTTCAAAAGAAGTGCAACCAAATGAAGGACGCAGGGCCATGTGGTGCATTGTGGCCGAGGTGGTGGTTCAATGCGACCGCAGGAGAGTGCCAGCCATTCACCTACGGCGGCTGTTTCGGCAACGAGAACAGATATTTGTACAAGGAAAGATGCGAGCGCACTTGCATGGGAAAAGATAGTGAGTCTGTCATTTTGTGTATGCAAAGTACTACTTTGAAAAAAGACGCCACACATCTTAAATAATTTAGAGAAAATATTTATCTCGATTTCAAGGCTGATAACGGCTCCATTAAAATAAACATAACAAAACAGAAATAAGCTCTACTTTATTGTATTTGAGGCCCCTGTACCTCTGTTAACGTTCAGTGTTACGAGAAGCACACGGCGTATCGTTCGAGCGTAACAGGATAACCACAGCTCTGTGAGATATGCGCGGTATTGTATGAAAATTGGTCCGCTGCAAATGTTTAAAAATTTACGTAAACAGCCAGTTCAGAGAACATGCAACTAACTTAACGACATCTACGCGAAGATAAAAACTTTTTGAACGTTATTTGTCTAGCCACAGTCTGACGAGTATAGACAATGCCTTTGATCCCGAGAACGTGTAAATTAGAAGGAAGAGGAAAGAACACATCATACGAGAAATCATATAGTCAGATTAAATATCTAATCTGGGAAAGCGTCTTTGTGGTTTGCCTCTATCACCCTATCGTAGCCAAGAGCTGAATTATCTGTGCATCAGTTGAATATTACCACGGCTCGCACAGAAAGTAATATACGTGAATCATTCATAATATAAGTTGTTATTTCAGGGTAGATCTTTTTCCGCATTCTCGGTTCTTTTCTTTTTGCTCTGCTGTGTTTTCATGCAAAGTAATGCTTTTATTGCCTATCCAGCTACGGATCCTCCTTGCCCAAAACACGCAGGACTCAAGGAAGCGCAAATCGGGCTATCACTGAACGAAAATGGTCCCGGTAAGTGGATTAGCATCTCGAACTACACTGTATGACTTAAACCAAAGCCAGATAAAGCCGTCCTGAAAGCCATATAATTATGTGACTACAACAGTACTTTCGTATTTATTTCGCAGTAGGCTTATTTTTTGTAGTAGCGCGGGGCCCTTCAGCGGAAATGAAACCCTAAAGAGTTTCTTTGGCACCCCCGATGGCATTTTCCTTACGCTTCCTTCACGATGCCAGTGCACTCTCCTTACTACACTTTCTGAAAGAGCGAAAATGAAAGGCTGTATTTCAGCCACCGGCATAAAGGCGTATTCGCATATTGCAGTCAATTCTAGGTTGTCGACACTGGGGAGTGTCGCATGGTGAAGGCAACGTTGCCACATGCACCCTCCAAGACATGCTTGGGTGCTCCGTACTGAGCAGCTCTGTACCATATAGGTAAACTTGGTGGTGGTGTTAGGCGTATGATTTGCGCTTTAAGCTGTGGCTTCACGCTTTAATAGAGGCTTAACAACGATATATATAAGTGAAAATTGCATTTGACATCTTTCACTAGAAATAAAGATAGGTTTGATGAATTACAGGGACAACGATCTGTGTGTAGAAGCCATTTGCTTCATAAAATAAGCCATTCCTATAATGTAGACTCGGGTAGACCGGCATCTCAGCCTGGTCATCCAGACGATATTCACCGGTTCGACTATTTGTGAAACTAGGTTGTTCGTGCACAAATCAAGATAGTTTAACATTGATCGGCATAACCAAGACCAACGTTAACCGATTTTGTGCTTAACTACCGTGAGGTAATCACGGGCGGATTGCTGTAGTCGCAACTCACATGTACTCAAATGTAAGGTTCGGGCAGTGACAAGATCTTTGATGGCGTGGTATGCTGAGACAAGTTTTCATAAGACACTCGAAGGCACTGAATAACAACGAAAATATCTCACCTTGTGCACACCGTACATTTAGTTTCGTGTGTAATGTGAGTGTTATTTCCGATAATGAAATTTGTACTTTTCGTATATTTACAAGAGACGGTGTCCAAAAAGAACTGTGCCCAGACGTACGAAACAGGGCCGTGCAAGGCTAAGATTCCCATGTGGTGGTTCAATACCTAGTCTGGCAAATGTGAGCAGTTCAGCTACGGAGGCTGCGGAGGCAACCAGAACCGCTACGAGACAAAGCGACTGTGTGAGATCACCTGCGGAGCTAAGAAGCGTGAGTGTTTTATGGAAGCTGTGCGCACGTTATAGAGCACCTCTACACTTCTAAGTGAAGTTAATGTGGTTGCCTCTTCCGCTATAAACGAGCATGTATTTTTTTTATTCACAGCTATTGCCTGGCCAGGAGAACCTCTAGAGGCGCTCAGTGTACAGCCTGGTATGTGCCGGTTTCGTTAAACCATAATAATATTATTACTGTCCTGCCCTTGAGAAAAATCCTAAGATGCTGCCTTTTTATGCATATATGCATTTGATAAATTACTAATACTGAGACGGTTCACTCTCAGTAAGGAACCAAAACGGAGGGAACCAAATTCTATTAACTGTCATTGGTGCGAACATTGGTGTTGGTAAGCAAATATGAAGGAGAGCTTGATTTAAACTGCTTGACAGGAAACAGGCTTTTAGTCAAGCCTAAAACTGTCAAGGGTCCTCTTCAGCCATACGCATGCCACCCAGCACTTCGTGAAATCTTCCCCGGTCAAACAAGGAGACCTAGAAACGTCCATCAATAACTTGAACTCGTTCTCTCTAATACTGGGCAACGCTGCACTAATCCCGAGACGGTAAAGTGGACTGATAGTGATTGAAAGATGCGGGACTTCGGCCGTATTCTATGCATCTTATTGTGTGTTGTCTCTCACAAGGTGTATTTCTTTTATGCCGATTCGATCTTTACCTTTTCCTTCCCTCAGAATCTATGGTTGATGTGTGTCGCCGCCCCCCGCGCACCGGTCCTTGCATGGCTTACATCCCACGCTTCTACTACGACGCTCAGTCAAAGCGATGTCGGGGATTCGTCTACGGAGGCTGCGACAGCAACGGCAACAACTTCGAGACGATGCGCCAATGCATGAAAGCATGTGCCCCTACGGACCTTTGGAAGCGCGAGCCACTGCCCGCATAGAAGCCTACGCTGCTCTTACTGCTTCTTAAATACGACTGTGTCAGACGTTTTCTTAGGAACGTTAGGATGAACGTGCATGACATGTATATATTATTGTTTACCGTGATAAAAACGACAAGAATGATTCCAGGAGATGTACGGCGTGGAAGTAAAGTTAATAAACCTAATTTATCAACCGGTATTTCTGCTTCTAATATGCACGGTTTGTCACTCATGGCTTTTGGAAGGCAACATCATCGTGCGGACGTAAGTCGTTTCAGACGTACTCTGGTTGTACTAATATTGAACAATTTTTGTGTATGCTAAGAACTTCAGCTTATCTGGAAAGGAAATAATTTTAGCCAGTGAATGTACATAAGTCGGCAGTAGCCCTGTGCAGAACTATGTGTAGCGACTCATGGGAATTTGAGGGCTAATGCCACATATTTTGCATCTGCCATTCACAATACTTTGACGGTTATGTATAATAGCTTCGTAAGAAAAGAATGTTATAAATGCAAAGAACGTGAAGTGGAGAATTGAGACAGCGTGGGAATGCGGTTTTGCGCCTAAAAATGTATTGTTAAAAAACCAAAAACAGGTTTACAGATTTGAAGTAAACTGAAAAAAGCATCGCAAAAAGGTCGCAAAAAGCACAACAGAAAACCGAGGAGAATTACTGAAAAGTCAACTAGGTGATAAAAATGTTAAACACGATAATACTCCTCACAACGTTGCTTACGCGTGCTTTGCAGAATAAAAAGATAAAGAAAAAAAACTCTTTAGGTTTAAACTATGCTAGAAAGCTGAAATTCGGACTGAATATGCACGAAGGCTTTAAGAAAAAGAAATGAAACTATGTCTTGTAACTCACATCGAAGGTGACTTGCAGACGTTATGTTCCATGCACAACTTCGAATATAACGGCCTTGCGGCGGTACTGAATTAATTCTCTGCTGCGGCTGCATTTTAACGCTATCACCCTGGCATATTAACTGTAGCAACTGCCTTGGCACTTCACGTGGTTCTCCCATATGCGTGGGTTTGTTTAGTACACGGGAAGTAAGTTTACTTTAGCAAGGGCATTCCTGACGGTAGGACTTGAACGATGCGCTGCCATGCTATTCATCCATTGATGGCTTTTCTCCTTGTAGTGGTCGTAGCTAGCAGGGCTCCAAGCGCGTCAATCGTCGGGCGGGATATCTGTAAACTTTATGCTTACTCTGTGTGGTGATACTGGTGAGTAGTTATGAACTTCTCAACTTGTAGTGAGGATAATAGTGCATACACCAGCTGACGAGTCCTGGGAGAAAAACCAGTCGACTGGTAGCGCACTAAGCATTCTTTTGGAGACTGGTTGTGGAACCGGCAAATTGAAAGGACATATGTAGAGCTGCAGCTCTGCTGTCCTGTATAATTTTGCACCACAGCAGCGTGCATTAGAATTTTGTCAAATCTTTTAGTGAGGTCCAATTGGAGCCAATAGCAGAAGCTGGCAAGCCAGATTTGAGAAACGTTCGCGTCATCGAAACAGGTACCTTCCCATTCGCCTTTGCCTTGGCTGTTATCAAGAAAATTACATTTGTTGGCTTCACACTAATGCCACATAGAATATGCTCTCAGGAATACAATTCGAAAACAATTTAAACACAATGGCAAAAACGACGTTTTCAACATCTAGTTTTGTGCGGCTTTTTTAGGAGATAACTAAGCCGTATATTGCAAAACTAAGTTTCATTAATATGTGTCAAGACATTTTCCCACGCATGTAAAAATTGAAAACAAAAAAATGGCCACAAAAACGTCGCTTACCTTCTTCTCTGAACGCGCCATAATAAATACTGGTATTATTCTTTATTCTGCCTGAGTTCAAAATTTCTTTACGCTCAAGAAAAGAAAGTAGCGACCCTTGATGGAGGTAAAAAGCAAAGCACTAAAGATCAGCCACGAACCTCGAAAGACGGGACAGCTTTAAAAGGGTAGAAGATTTCCTCTAGGCCCGCAAGCTGCACTACGCCGCAGTTTGCATGAACATCATCATCATCAGCCTGGCTAGACCCACTGCAGGGCGAAGGCCTCTCCCATATTTCTCCAATTAACCCGGTTCTGTGCTAGCTGCATCCACTTGACCTTTGCGAACATCTTAACCTCATCCGCCCACCTAACTTTCTGCCGCCCCCTGCTACGCTTTCCTTCCCTTGGAATCCAGTTTGTTACCCTAAGCGACCATCGGTTATCCTCTCTTCGCATTCCATCTCCTGCCCATGCCCATTTCTTCTTGATTTCCACTATAATGTCAGTAACTTGAGTTATTTCTCTGACCCAATCTGCACGCTTCCTACCTTTTAATGTAACGCCTGTCATTTTTCGTTCCGTAGCCCTCTGCGTTGTCCTCAACCTAAGTAGAAGCCTGTTGGTTAGCCTCCACGTTTCAGCCCCATAGGTGAGTACAGGTAAGATGCAACTGTTGTATACTTTCCTCTTGAGCGATAGCGGTAAGCCGCTAGTCATAATCTGCGAGTGCTTACCAAATGCGCTCCATTCCAATCTTACTCTTCTTGTTATTTCCCTTTCATGGTCTCGATCTGCAGTTACTACCTGTCCTAAGAAGACATATTCTCCTACTACGTCCAGTGCTTCGCTACCTAACTTAAACTGCTGTTCCTTCCCAAGGCTGTTGAACATTACCTTAGTCTTCTGCATATTGATTTTCAAGCCGACCTTTGTACTTTTCCTGTCTAGGTCATCAATCATTATTTGCAGTTCATCACCTGAGTTACTTAGCAAGGCAATGTCATCAGGAAATCGCAGATTACTAAGGTATTCTTCATCTACCCTTATCACTAACTGCTCCCATTCCAAGTCTCTGAATACTTCATCTAAGCAAGCTGTGAATAGTACTGGGGAGATCGTGTCTCCGTGCCTAACACCTTCCTTTATGAAAGGTGTTAGGCAACAACTCTGCAGAAATCCATAGCTCTACCCCGGCGCCACATCGAAAGGCCACATCAATTTTCAATGGCTGCCAGGACACTTCCGCGGGCAGTGCTCCTCGCCTAGCGTCATGCCAGCGTGGTCGCCATGACGAGTAGGTAGTTAAGCGTTTAGTAATTAGTTAATAAGTTAGGTAGTTGATTAGATAAGAGTAAGGAGTTAATTTGACGCTAGACCGAGAGAATTGTCCGGGGAATATGACTTTTCAATGTGGCGCCTCCGAGGAGGCCTGCATTTAGTTTTGCTTTGGATCATACCGTTCTTGCCGCGAGCCATTTGCCCAGCAGCAGGAACGGTACGATGCAACCGAAAAGCGCTGGTAGAGCGTTCTGCAGCGCGCGGGCAGGCGCATGCGAGCGCGCACATCAAGCAATCTACCGACACACCCTTCAGTGCGCGGTTTTTTTGGAGCGCTCCACTATACGGTCTCTTACTGGACACCTGGAAGTAGCCTTTTGTGCATGGAACCTTGAAAGATAATACGAGACATCACTATTGTGACACAGCGCATGGACGCCTCTCCGTTTCGACTTCATCACAACTGAGCCCCTGCCTGGCCTCTTCAGGAGGACTATACAACTCCGCATTCCCTTCCATAGAAATGGTGGATGACAGAATCGCCGTGCTGGCGAGCCGCTTGCGGTGCCTGCAAAAGTACGAGATGCTCCTCTACCAGCCGGATCATGCATCCTGGTTAGCATGTGCCGTGTTGCATAACTTTTTTGGATGTCTTCCTGTTTGCGGACGAGGAGGGTGTTGCTGGCTTCGACAAGGGTCACATCTGCGTACCAGCCACTTAGAAGGGCGACCACTGGTACCATGTGCACCTCCACGGAAAACCCATGCAGAATCATGTGAGCCTGTTCCAGAGAACCCACCACCAGAGGTTGCCAGAGCTGCACATTTTGCGGCAAAGCTTAGCGTCAATCTCTACGCGCATAGCACTCTCCTCTTCTCTTAAATGTAATACCCCTCGCGCCACCCGATATTTCAGGACTTAAAGCGACCCCTTCTCAGGCGAACGGAAAGCAGTGGTGCAATGAGGCACCCAAGGTGCAATGGGAATGTTGCGCCGCGTGCAGGCGCACACATGCACGTGGAGGTTATTACTTAGCGCGGGAGTGTGCGGCAGTTGGAACTTTATAAAGGCGATAATGTTTACAGCCCAGCCCGAGAATGTGTATGTAACAGTTTTACACAAGTGCTTCCCAGTCTGGCCTCTTAGTTCTGGCGCAACTTCGAAACCTAGTGGCGAAGATGTCTATAACGCTATAGCGTTAAAGCCCCCGTTCACCAGAATATCCGGAGTCGGCGTTGTGAGCGATAAATCAGAAGCTGGCAACTGAAATGGCCACGCACTGATTGGACGAATTGTTTTCTTCCACACCCTTCCCTTTGCCCTCAATGTTTGCTTTAAAAAATTTACACTTGGCACCTCCATACGAACGCCATACTGATTGGACGAATCGTTTCCTTCCAATCCCCTCCATTTGGCCTGACGGTTTGCACCAAGAAAAATACATTTGACCCCGTCACACCAATCCCATACTGATTGGACGAATGGTTTCTTTCCAACGCCTAATGAAATAAAACAGCGCAACGAACGGGACGAAACACGAAGAAAGGGAGACAGAGACACAGCGCCTGTGTCTTTGTCTCCCTTTCTTCGTGTTTCGTCCCGTTCGTTGCGCTGTTTTATTTCATTATGTAGTACCAACTAGCCCGGCATCTTGCACTTCTGAATTCCAACAACTGTTTGACCTCAATGCTTGCATCAAGCAAATTAGATTTCGCCCGGAAATACCAATGCGATACTAATTTCAAATATAGTTTCCTTCCACCCCTCCCATCCATTTTCCCTGACTGTTTTCCTCAAAGCTATTACATTCGGTCCCGCCATACCAATGCTATACTGATTGTAAGAATGGTTTCCTCCCCCCCCCCCCTCCAATTTCCCTGACTGTTTGAACCAAGAAAACTACACTTGGCCTCGCTATACCAATGCCATACTCACTGGACGAATGGTTGCCTTTCACCCCCTCCCTTTGCCCTCAAAGTTTGCATCAAGAAAATTACATTCGGCTAAGCCATACCAATGCTATACTTATTGGACGAATGGTTGCCCTCCATTCCCTCAAGAAAATTACGTATTCCCCGCCGTACCAATGCCACACGGGATAAGCGTTCATGAATACAATTCCAAAACAATTTGAAAACCTCATAATGCACCTGTACCTACATGCATGCCATTTCGCCGCGCCATGCCAATGCCACAATGAATCTGCTCTCGGAAATATAATTTGAATTTAGAAAAAGTTTTATTAGACATAAAACATTCACATTAGACATTCACATGAGCGGCGACAAAGGACCAAAACAGGAATTGCACATGATTAACAACAAAGGAAAGTGTACATAAAATATATGCTAACGAACAAATACATCACAGATCAGTATTTACATGCAGAATAAAATTTCAGCAGTTTGTGATTATGATATATACAATTTTGACGGGCAATGCACACGAAGGTATAGACAATGTAGAAAATTTGCCAAATAAAATAAATATAAACATATACAGCAATCGTATGCACAGTATGTATCGAACATGTGGGTTGCAATGTGAACGAGAACACAAAAAGAGCATTTATTGGATACATACATACATACATACATACATACATACATACATACATACATACATACATACATACATACATACATACATACATACATACATACATACATACATACATACATACATACATACATACATACATACATACATACATACATACATACATACATACATACATACATACATACATACATACATACATACATACATACATACACCCCGCCGGGGTGGCGCAGTGGTTACGGCGCTCGACTACTGTTCCCCAGGACGCGGGATCGAATCCCGGCCTCGGCGGCAGCTTTTCGATGGAGGCGAAAAGCAAGGCACCCGTGTGCTGTGCGATGACAGTGCACGTTAAAGAACCCCAGGTGGTTGAAATTTCCGGAGTCCTCCACTACGGCGTCTCTCATAGCCTGAGTCGCTTTGGGACGTTAAACCCCACAAACCAAACAACCATACATACATACATACATACATACATACATACATACATACATACATACATACATACATACATACATACATACATACATACATACATACATACATACATACATACATACATACATACATACATACATACATACATACATACATACAAAAACGCGCATTACTCAAAAAACAAAGCACTATACAAAACACTATAGGTTACATATGCATAATAAAATAAAAATAGCATAATTCCCCAGAGAGGGGAAAACAGTATAAACAAGGAGGGTTCTAATAAAGGACGACCGGCATCTGAAGTCTGCTGCCTCGTACAACATGGAAGCGTGTGTGCCAGCGCCGCAAGAACCGCGTCTCGTCGTCGGTTTCTAATTGTCCAGACAGATACTTCCAGACGACGAGCGTAGCCTCTGCAAGGCTGGGTATATTGCTCGTGCGGGAGTTCGGCGCGCCTCAGCGAGGCACCTGCGACGCCGCAACACAAACAGAACCACACTGAACACAAGGTGTTCAAAAGGGTTGCGCTGACGCCTGACGCCGGGGTTCATGCGGACACGTTACACATTCTATATGCGAGCCGCCACATTGTTCTCGCAACTACATATTCGGAATAAACATGCGCGAGGCTCTCGGGAGCACCGCAGTTGGCACACCGGTCATTGGGTACAACACCCCATCTGGCAGGGCGCTGGGGCGTCCTCCCCACTAGTCAAAATCTCGCACTTCATTTGGCAGCCGACAAGCTGCCCACGCTTGCATTTTGAGTACAGCGGTCTCGTTGCTCATCAGCTGAAAGCCTTCGAACGGCTACTAATTCTCTGATGCGTATAGCTGGCAGGTCGCCTACATTAACATCTGACAGGTCTGCATCGAGAGTCGACTTTATCTCGGCAACCTGGCGGTAAAAAGGCAGAGGTCTGTCCGCTTGTGGACCGAGGTATTGTTCGGGTGTAAGCACACGACGCACCGTGCTCATCCAGTACAGGATGAGCGAGCGACCAGGCTCAGACGCGTCAGCTAATAGCCTCTCCACCAGCCTTAACGCTAGTACTCGAGCCATTGTCGGGATGCACGGAAGGCCAATGCCTCCCCATGCTCCTCGGAAGGTGTAGGATGTGACGGGCGACTAGCGCTGTCCTGCCATACCAAATAAAAGTCCGTAAGGGACGCGAGTCTTTTCACCACCCGGCGCAGGATTGTTGCGGTACGCGCCACATAAAAGGTGAAAGCGCACGCTCGTGTCTTGACGACACGAACTTTAGCATCGAGCGCGAGGTGGTAACGCGCTGCGTCAGAAGGGCGTGCGTGGCTCGTTAGAGAACACGTCTCATGTGCGGGGGGGGGGGGGGGGGGGAGACACCGCTTGGTTCAAACAGCACGCCAAGCACACGCACTGCGTCCACAAACGGTACGGCGGCGGCTAAAGGGCCCCTGAAGTGACCGAAGCGGAGAGCGTTACTTTTCTTCGGGTTACGCTCCTGATACAGCTGCGTATTCTGAACAGATGTTCAAAAAGCAATGAAGCTGTCATTGTCAAGCACAAAGAGTGAAATGGCGCTCGCGTATGCAGATACGACAGTGTCCTGTCCTGCTGATGGATAACCTCGAATACGCCTGTTCGCGGCTACCCTACGCTGCAGTGGGTCGAGCGAAATTATGAAGAGTACCGGCGAGAGCGGGCACCCCTGACGCACTCCCCGCGTAATCGCAAAGCTGCCCGCAATTTGGCCATTCAGTACTTGTTCACTAAAATCTGTGTAAAGGCCGCGTAGGAGCAGAACGAATTCGTCAGGAATAGAGGGAATTTATTGCCTTCCACACACATAGGCACTTGTATATACACACACACCGACTGTAGATGATTAAATCTTATATGGCAATACACTCCTCATGATTCGAGGTACGCAACAGGAGGGAGGGGGAGTTAGTACGGCAAAGCTTGCATAACAAGCCTGCCGTCCCGAACGACGAAGAAACGGGTGTGCCAGGGCTGCAGAAACCTTGCCTCTCCATCTCTGTCCAGTGATCACAGAGATATACAAGTTCAACAGGTGATAATGCACCTCTAGGCGCCTACTTGACGTAGGGTGATTCAAAGTCACTTTAAAATGCGCATAGAAGTCTAGGTGCAAGAAACAGCCTTTTGCGACCTTAGCTGAACACCGGACGAAAAACTATAAACAGCAGAACATCACCACGTTTCCGTTCTGCCTCTGCATATAAACGTAATCAGATAATTCAAGATCACAGAGATATGCTCCGTGTTCACATACCTGGCACACATGTTAGTGTCTTGTTGATGCGTTCAGTCAACTCGTTTGTCTGTAGATAATATGGTGCTGAGTGTCTGTAGGTGACTCTGCAAAGACGTGGCAGCTCCGCAACCATATCGGCAGTAATTTAGTGGCCAGGGTTACTGATCACTAATTGTGGAGGTCCATGCCGTGAGAGGCCCGAGTACAAAAGGAACAGCAACACGGTTTGCGAGGTAGTCGATGGTAGAGCTGCTGTTTTACAATAGCGAGTAAGGTAGTCTGCAGATATCACGATCCATGGGACCCCGCCGGGGTGGTGCAGCGGCAAGACGCCCGACCACTGTGCTGGAGAACCCAGGATTGAACCCGACCACGGCGGCTGCGTCTCGACGGGGGCGAAACGAAGAGGCGCCGTGGGCTGTGCGATGCCAGCGCACGTTAAAGATCCCCAAGTGGTCGAAATGACTCCAAAGCCCTCCACTACGGCACCCCCTTCTCTCTATCCACCTTCACTCTCACCTTCCTTCCTTACCTCACGGCGCAGTTCAGGTGTCCACAGAAGCAAGTGTGACAGATGCTGCGCCTGTCTTTTCCTGTGAACCAATTATTATTATAACAAGGACCATGTAGATCCATTCTAATCTGCTCCAACCAGCAAATCAATTCGAAAGACTATATGTATATATATATATATATATATATATATATATATATATATATATATATATATATATCATAAGTAAATAGACGTACTTGGTTGCTAGAGGTTACATAAAAGTGAAAAATTGCTTCATACTGTTTCCAAGTTTATTTGTAGTCGACGTTTCGGCAGGAGCCCTGCCTTTCTCAAGACTGAGGGTACATGATTCTTGTTTGTCTTCTTATAGACCAACACCGATCTGTGACGTAAGCGCGAAGCGGTGGCGCTTCTATCGCCAGCGTGGTCCGACTGGGGGTGAAAAATAGGCTTAGCGCCCATATAAATACATAGAAGCGAAATATTCCAAAGCAGTTTTCTAAATTCCAGGGTCATTTGTGATGTTGTTATTCGGTACAGAGCAACCATGGACATCTTAGAACAGATCATGATAGTATCAAATCTCATTAACGAGGCGAAGTATTCTTAAAACGCCGCGAAACGTATGCGGGTGCGAGTTGGGAGGGCGACCCATAGAAACACATGTAAACACAACTTACCGCAACAATTTACTCGGTACAGCAGCGTTGAACCCCTCTCAATTTTTGGTGAACGTCTTGTATCACGCCCTGACATCATGTTGCATGGTACACTACATTCCCTTGCAAGTACTGCAAGTCTGACTACTTGCGGGACAGTTCACAGCCCGATAAACTGACCGCGCACAGTTGCAGACGGCAATGCGCCACCGGCGCTGTCGCTAGCAGACGCTCCGGAGCTGGAGACGGCCGCGGTGGGTATCGCCAGATACGCTGTCGTCTGCTGCAATGCGCGAATCTCGTTCGGTTCATATTGTCGTATGGCGTTCGACAACTGCTTTATAAATGTAACTCTGTCTAGCACGTATCACTGGAGCGACATTTACCCTATGCGGCAGCATATCAGACTGTAAGAAAAACTGCGCGATTCGCTACACCCAGCTTGCCTTTCGGCGGGGTCTGCATTCATAACACAGGCTATTCGGGGAGTTTTAAAAGTAGATTGCCTCCGTAATGACGCACCCTACTTTATCACACACTTCTTCAAAGCGCTGGTCAACGTTTAACGCCCGGCCACCACTTCTGATGCTCTGTGAAATGAGAAAAGTGTTCCGGTAAGTTGTGTTTACATGTATTTCTACGGATCGCCCTCCCAACTTGCACCCCCATACGTTTCGCGGTATTTTAAAAATACTTCGCCTCGGTAATGAGATTTCATATTTTGATGATCTTTTCTAGGATGTTCATAGTTGCTTTATATCGAACAATGACATCACAGGTGCCCTGTGAAATGAGAAAACGGCTTAGAAATATTTCGGTCCCATGTATTCCTATGGGCGCTAACCCTATTTTTCACCCCCAGTCGGCTGCGACGCCTCGAGCGCCCCCTTTGTTTGTAAACATGGTGTTGGTCTATAGGGTTGGCAATAGGTGATACAAACAGAATATGGGCACACACAGGTGAATCAGCTGGACACGCACAACACACACATACACACACACAGGTGCGGAGAGCAGGCTAGGCCCAAAGGGTCATCAACCGAAGGCACCGGCCGCCGGGAGTCATCTGTACACAATACAATACACAATACAGGGAACCGCGGAACAACCTTGAAAGGAAAAAAAAAGACGAAAACAGGTGGGGGAACGTGTTTGCTGCAGGTGGTGAGAAAATTATTTTTCTTGTTCTCACTAAAAGATGGGAGCGCCCAGCGTGATAAAAAAAAAACCAGGTGGACATTGCTGGTTAGAAGAACCTGACAGCGGCGAGTAAAGTTCGAGCATTCGCGACTAGAGATGAACCTCAAAGAAAGAATAAGAAAAAAAATAAATATGTGGGACAGTAGAATGGTGAAATACTTTGAGGTTTTCGCTAAAAGATGTGAGGGCCAAGCAAAAGAAGAAAACAGGTGGGGGAACGTGTTTGCTGCAGGTGGTGAGAAAATTATTTTTCTTGTTCTCACTAAAAGATGGGAGCGCCCAGCGTGATGAAAAAACCAGGTGGACATTGCTGGTTAGAAGAACCTGACAGCGGCGAGTAAAGTTCGAGCATTCGCGACGAGAGATGAACCTCAAAGAAAGAATAAGAAGAAAAAAAAATAATAATAAATAGATATGTGGGACAGTAGAATGGTGAAATACTTTGAGGTTTTCGCTAAAAGATGTGAGCGCCAAGCATGAAGAAGGTTTTTACGAGAAGTGGAATGTGGAGGGTATCAAAGAAGCGAAAAAAAAGGGGGGGGGGGAAGAGGGGAAGGAGAGAAAAAAAAAGAAAAAAGAGAAAAAAAAACGAGGAAAAACTGTAAAGGGATAATGATTGATATATATGTATAGCATTAAGCTTGCAGGGCTCGTAAGGACGACATTGCCCCAATGTTTTCATTTATCCCGGTATTAATTGTCCTAAACTTATAAAGTATGACTCACGCTGCTCCCGCTCCCGTGTATTATTGAATCCCCCCTGAAGAACTGCTAGTTTGACTGAGTCTAATGAGTGCTGTTTCTGGTTGGAATGTTTTGAAAAAGGAAGGTTGGGCAGAGAACGGACATGAGCTCGGTGATTATTAAACCGCATTCGTAGAGGGGTAGCTGTCTGGCCAATATACTGCATGCGGCATACACCGAATTCTAGGAGATATACCGGGTGTCCCAGCTAACTTGAACCAAGGGTTACAAAATAATATCGTTGAGGTAGGTCAGTGAAACCAATTGCATACAACTGCCAGCCTGTTTGCGCACTACAGGCAATTTTTTGTTTTGCAATTACTTAATTAGCTAATTATGTTAATTTCTCTAATTTATTAAATATCAACTTTAGACCAAAAATGTCAATTGAAAAGTTGTAGAGCACCTTCAGAAACCCCCATTCCATTAATTGCGATAAAGAAAGACTCACGTGTATCTTTTTTTTCCGGGCTCAGAAGAAAGCCCGCGAAATACAAATAATACCACGTGACTTGCGCATTTGTGCGCCGCGATTGTGGTGCTCTCAGTCGTGGTTTGATCGAACGAAATCAGATGCGGCCGCGATCCGATGGTCCCGTTGCAGAGGCAGGCAGAAATGTTGGCGATGGTTCGAGCGAGCTCGAGCTCCCCCGTCGCCACCGCGATTTTGGCCAGGCCTGCGCACCGCAGCAGCCTACGTCACGACAGGCGGATGGCAATAAAGAACCGGCAAATGAAGGTGCAGCGCTAATTTTAGTCGAGTCACATGATGTAATCTCGCCCCTTTACCCAAGCCTGTATGCGCAGATTCAATGGCTGATACCTTATCGCTCATCCGTTTGTCGTGACGTTCGCTGATGGGAGAGAAGGAAGCCTTGTTAGAATCTGGGTGGTGTCGGACTGCACCGTCACGTGGGCCTTCTGTCTGACGCGGGCGAAGAAGCCATCGCAGGCATATCGGCCTGCCGCTTTAACGGGGCCAAGAAAACACGGCCGCAGCTAATTTCGTTCGCTCAAACCACGACTGAGAGCACCACAATCGCGGCGTACAAATGCGCTAGTCACGTGGTATTATTTGTATTTCGCGGGCTTTCTTCTGAGCCCAGAAAAAAAGATACACGTGATTCTTTCTTTTTCGCAATTAATGAAATGGGGGTTTCTGAAGGTGCTCTACAACTTTCCAATTCATATTTTTGGTCTAAAGTCGATATTTAATAAATTAGAAAAATTAGCGTAATTAGCTACTTAAGTAATTGCAAAACAAAAAATTGCCTGTAGTGCGCAAACAGGCTGGCAGTTGCATGCAATTGGTTTCACTGACCTACCTCAACGATATTATTTTGTAACCCTTGGTTCAAGTTAGCTGGGACACCCGGTGTAACGTTTGAGGCATCCAAATCAAAGTTACCATCTATTCTCCACTTAAAATTTGACGCTGTGCTTGTTGCGCAGCTTGATGTCTGCATGTGCCTGCACACCTGGCATCTACTCTTTCCGCAAGGCCGGCACCCCAACCGCGGGTTATTACCTATTTTTGAGTGGACTAGGATGTTGCGGATGTTTTTCGGTCGTCGGTAGACAACCTGGGGAGGAGTCGTTTCAGTTCAGTTCAGTTCAGGCGTTCAGTCGTGTCCGACTCTTCGTGACCCTATGGACCATGTCACGCCACGCTTTCCGGTCTCTCACTATCTTCTTAACATCACATAGCTTCATCTGCAATGCCTCGAGAATGCCATCTAACCATCGCGTTCGCTGCCTACCCCTTCTCCGGCGACCCTCAACCTTTCCCAACATCAAATCTTTCTCCAGCGACTCCTCTCTTCTCATCAGATGACCAAAGTAGCTGAGCTTTAACTTTAGAATTTGACCCTCCAATGAGCAGTCAGGGTTTATGGTCGACAATATCGACTGATTTAATCTTCTGGCAGTCCAAGGGACTCTTAAGAGTCTTCGCCAGCACCACAATTCAAACGCGTCAATTCTTCGGCGGTCAGCCTTTTTCACAGTCCAACTCTCGCATCCATACATCACAACTGGAAAGACCATAGCACGGGTTATACGGATCTTGGTTGGCAGACTAATGTCTCTGCTCTTTACTAGGCGGTCAAGGCTAACCATTGCTCTCTTTCCCAGAAGCAGGCGTCTCCTAATTTCATGGCTGCAGTCTCCTTCCGAGGTAATCTTGGCGCCCAAGAACAGAAAATCTGTCACAGCTTCCACTTCTTGTCCATTGATGCTCCAGGACTTGATAGGGCAAGACGCCATGATCTTCGTCTTTTTAATGTTCAGTTTAAGCCCAAACTTCTCACTCTCTTCTTGTACGCGCATCAGAAGTCTCTTGAGTTCCACTTCACTTTCTGCCATTAAAGTGGTATCATCCGCATATCTAAGGTTGTTGATACGTTTTCCAGCAATCTTCACTCCAGCTGAAGACTCGTCCAGACCGGCCTTCCTCATGATGCACTCTGCATATAGGTTAAATAGGCAGGGCGACAGTATGCAGCCTTGCCTCACCCCTTTCTCAATCGGAAACCAATCAGTAAGACCATGCCCAGTTCTGACTGTGGCCTCTTGCCCTTCATAAAGGTTCCTGAGGAGACAGATGAGGTGAATTGGAACTCCCATCTCTCGGAGAGCTTGCCACAATCTGCTGTGATCTACGCAGTCAAACGCTTTCGCATAATCAATAAAGCAGAAGTAAATGGGTTTCTGGAACTCTCTTGCTTTTTCCATGATCCAGCGAAGGTTGGCAATTTGGTCTCTAGTTCCTCTGCCCTTGCGAAACCCAGCTTGCACGTCCGGAAGCTCCCGATCCACATACTGCTGCAGCCTACCTTGCAGGATTTTTAACATCACCTACGCTGTAAAAAAAAATTGGTGAAAATGACGGAAAATTCTTGGCTGCTCTATTTCCAAGCATTCTCCGTCATTTCAACTGATGGTGCTTTTAGTGATTTTGATGTTTACTTGTCAAACTGGAATATATTTAAGCCGTTAATATGACAGTTGACCATCATTTCTAAATGACGGTGCATTTCCTCATTTTGATATTGTACTTAAGTAGTAAATATGAAAGTTGATTGTCATTCTCAAATGACGGTTCATTTCATTGTTTGGTATAATACAATTAGGCCGTCAGTATGATGGCTGGCTGTCATTTCCACATGATGGTGTTAATCATTGTGATGTACTGCTTGTGAACCAGAAATACAACGGAGTCATCAATGTGCCATTGTACAATGTGCCGTCATATTGTTGTTGTGTCAGTTTGAAATACATTTAAATCGTCAATATGACAACTTGGCATGTTTTCACTTCACGGTCCAATGACATTAAGTACTTTTTTCTACAGTACAGTATCAGTTAAAAATTTTTAATAATTCAACATAAGGCATATTTAAGCCATCAATATAATGCTATAAGAATCCATCAATATCATTTCAGCTATTTGAATCTGGAACACATTTATTTAGAATTTCCTACAGCATCGGTTGTAAGATGCTGAGCAAAATTTAAGTTTGTGCCGCTCTGAAATCGAGCCTCAAGAGTTAAGTTCAACTGCTTCTCTTTGTCATTTGGATCTGTTCCTTTTTATTTTTAATCAAGGACTTCCACTGCTGCTGCTGTCAAGCTGCAGACTGACTCGCAGAATATCTTTAAAGAAGTCACAAAAATTGGCACTTTCAAAAAACCTTTATTATTATAAATGCGCTAAAATGTAATGTAAAAATACACTTTGAACTTGCAGCTTGCTGCTCGCAGATCCTTCCCAAAATCATGCACCGTGTATCTAGAAAACAGAATATGACGTATACTCATATTAGATACATGATCATATTAAGGGTAAATAGAACAATATGGGGCCATAAGAAAAGAATATTTCGGATGGTTTTCTAACTTCGGATGTAAGAATTAACTTCTGATGTAAAAAATACAAACATTCAAAACGTGGGCAACTTCTGTTACCATCATTTCATACCAGTAATTTCTATAAAATGAGACAACAGAAATCTGTCCAACTCGTATTTATAAACTTTGAGTCATTTTGTTCAAACTCTTCCCTGACTCTGCGAGAGATAGTGATTTTGTCAAGCTAGCCTGACATTGCTGTTATTTCCCAAAGCCTTAGAAAATAAACAATTTGAACAGAGATGAACCACAAAAGTTGAGATGACAGTCAATTCTTTATAGTACCGTAGTTCAGGTAAAAATTTTACACTGTCGGAAGGAATGGCTTCATTTTCTCACTTCATTACCATTTCATCTCTAAACCATTGAGATTATATTCATGCAATTACTTTTATGTTTCCCATGTGAAGGCAACTATATTGGTCAATTTTCTTCCTTTGCCTGATTCTTTCAGTTAAAGAACACAAACGTTTAAAGTCATCTTCAATCCTAATAATAATAATTCCTCAAGGTCAAACTTTCACTTACGGGGCACTTCATATGCTGCAATTTAGGCACAGTCTTGGTTGAATGCATCAGTACCATCTCACTCAACTGGCCAGCTCCGAGAAACAAATTGACCCTCCCGCAAGGCACATTTGCAACCGCCACAAGACCGACAACCAACTTTTCAGATTCACTAGGGCTGCAGGAAGGTTAGAAAAATCAAATTTTGTACAAAAACATGACTTTACATAAACTTCCAATTGCCAACATGGTGGAGCAAGAGATTCGCAGTTTTGTTTCCGTTCTGATGCTTGACTGTCTCAGCAAATTGTTTACATAGACGACAAGCAGTAATCGATGACAATGGCTGTAGTGGTTCTGCAAGCCTAAGGCAAACATGGGCTTCGACGAAGTTTAGACTCAAAATAAACCTGCCACTGTGAGTTCACTCAAGGGTAGATGCTTGGGCGTGTTGGTTCATGGTATAAAAGGAAAGAAGCATAGCAGAAAAAGACATGGACACACGGTCAAGACACACATGTGCGAACTTCCAACAAATGTTTATTTTAGTAAAGAAAGGTTTTTGTACCTTCATATTACAGTGGACCATCAGGCATGCACTAGCAAAGCATATCTGACAGATACACAAGTTCCCTTGACAAAGTGCGACCAAGGGGCTGCTTGCATAATTTTCTTTGAAAAGGGACAATCACTGGGCTTTAATTATTTTACGTGTTAACCTGTTTTTATGCACTTTTAAAACCACAGGCTTTCTGAGATGGGAAATGTATTCAAACACATGGCAGTGGGGCGACAAACTTTTCCCGCACATGCTCTTCTACGCCCAGCCCATGGTCCCGAAGCTTATCATTCAGGCATCTGCCCATTTCTCCTACATATTGTTTGCCACATGGGTGAGGAATTTGGTAGGGAACATTCTCGAAGCAATAAACAAATTTTTGCCCAAGCTTCCTTGTGCAGCAGCCAACCGGCTTATTGAGCTCTGAAAAAGTTTTTGTGCACAGACGACTCAACTTGTTAGGAGCCGAAAAACCCGCTCTGCTGCTAGATCACTGCGCTATTTTCCTTTGAGCCCAGCAACCCAGTGGCAGAGTTCTATTTTTCGGCTCCTTATAAGTTGAGTCATCTGTGCATGAAAACGTTTTCAAAACTCAATAAGGCAGTTAGCTGCACAATGAAGCTTGAAGAAAAATCCATTTATTGCACTGAAAATGTTGTCTATCCAATTTATCTCTCCTATGGGCTATGGCAAACAATATGTAGCACAAGTGGGCAGATGCTTGAGTGCATGTGCGGGAAAGGTTTATCGACCCAATTCCATGTGTGTGAATGCATTCCCCATCTCAGAAAACGTGCGATTTTAAAAGTGCATAAAAACAGGTTAACACGTGAAATAATTGAAGCCCAGTGGATCGTCCCTTTCTAAAGAAAATTATGCAAGCAACCCTTCGGTCGCACTGTTGTCAAGGCAACTTGTGTATCTGTCAGATACGCTTTGCTAGTGCATGCCTGATGGTCCACTGTGACATGAAGGTATAAAAACATTTCTTTACTAAAATAAACATTTGCTGCACTGCATGTCTCTCCTGCTTGTGTCCATGTCTTTTTGCGCTACATATTTTTTCTTTGAGCTCACTGAACAACCACATTTTGTGGGACACTTCCCTGCATAGTCTTGTAGTTCATGTGGCTAACCACTTTCAAAACATGGCAGTTATAGCTGCGAAAAACCACTACTGCTACTGCGTTGCACTGCAGAAAGGTGTGCGAAGGCACTCACAATTCTGGATCTTTTCTTGAACATTTCCAAGAATGTGTGCAAAAGCAGAACACTAGATTAAATGGAAAAAATGGTCCTTGGCGCATGGTTTTGAATAATATTCAGAGCGTTCATTAGGCAAAAGTACTGTGATGCTGTATGTTCTTGGCAGTTCTTGTCAGTTTCATAGGGTTATTCAAAAATTCTAAGCATTTACCTCATCTCTTAATGATGAATTAATCAAGATTGTTGTATTTGCGAAGAAAGCAAGCACATGTGAGCTCTGCGAAATTTGAGCAGTGCAAGCTTTGGCAGTGGACGATATCTAAGAACAGTAAGAGCTTGCAGCCATTCGTATGTACTGAATGAACCCACTGTTGATAATAGGCTTGCTTTTATTAGGCTCCTTTCTGAATTAAATTTTCTGTCTGATCACATTTTCGGGCCCCTTGAATTCTGAATTATTGACTTTCCACTCTGCATATTATATAGTGGTTCGGCTCTTTGCAGCAGCACTGCGGCAAATACAAAAAGGTTTGAAAAACTTGAAACATTGGTTCTATGACTACTGCTGTGGTTCCATGAAAATGTCGAAATAATCGAGAGTCGGAAAACTCACAGCTCAGAAATTTCGCCTTTGAATGCTACATAGTTGGTCGTTTTGCACATTGCCTGCTTCAAATCTCAGCAACTACAGATATTCAAATTTTTGGAGCTGCAAGAAATAATCACAGTAAAGGGTTTTTTTGCAATTTACTTTAACTACCACAGCAACTGCCAGCTGCCGCCGAATATTTCCTCGCCTTATTCTCAGATGAATTTATAATACAAATAAATTCTTTCTTAATGCACTACACAATTTTCAACTTAGCCTTTCATGTCTAATGGTGCATCAATCAAGTCACACTGAACAACACTTTCTTTAAAAAGCTTTTCATGTAGGAATGAGGTTCCTTGAACTAAGAGGAGTGAAGGAAATCCTAACGCATTGTGTAGATGTGCATTAACTCTAGCCACTGCTATAAGCTATCACAGTAGCACATGCCACATAACAGTGACTGTGATCAATTCAACGGTCACCTCACCAGTGTAAAAACACCCGTAGCAGGCTCAACGACCTCGGTGAAATACCGCTGGCTGGCCCTTTTCCTCGGCCCTTGAAAGGGTTTATTTTTCCAAAGTACCTGTAAAATATGAATAGTAAAATAAATTAGATTGATTTGGTGAGCGACGCTGCTAACAATGGCGCATTAAAAAGCAGAGGGGTGGGAGAAGCAAGAAAGTAAAGATATGCATGGAGGAGTAGTTCCAGCATATACTCAATAATTTGTCTAAAAATGGCAAGGCCAGTGATGGTACGAAGGAGCACTGAACGAGGATAAAGAGGGTACGCCTCAGTTCGCAAGTCGAGCCAATGTTTCGATAAGTAGACTTGTCTTCGTCTGGCATGACATGGAAATATGACATGGGAATGGATTTTGAGTATGTCAAGAATTGTGTTCCTTGCCTCCTCTTTTCTAATTACTTTGCTTCGTTAGTGTCGCAAAAATGAAATAATTGTTAAACCTAGCTTGCCATTATTTTGCAGTTATATCATGGGCACATCTTCCATATATTCTTATAAACTGAGGCAAATTCCCATATTTTTTTTTCACCTTTCCCACGACTTTTTAGTAGCCTGTATCTATGCGTAATCGAACATTAAACACTATAATGCTCAACAAAAATATTGATTTATTTATACCACGCATTACTTTTGATTCGGATAGCACATGTTACCTTTAGATATCTCCATCACCGGCCTTGGTAGAACGACAGGAAGAAGATGGTTTACACGGTATGATGGAGCACCGAACAAGGGTAAAGGGGGTACGCCTCAGTTCGCAGGTAGAGCCAACGTTTCGACAAGTGGACTTGTCTTCGTCTGGGCTTAGACGAACACAAGTCCACTTTTCGAAACGTTGGCTCTACCTGCGAACTAAGGTCTTCCCCCTTTACCCTTGTTATTAGATGAAGACAAGTCCACTTGTCGAAACGTTGGCTCTACCTGCGAACTGAGGCGTACCCCCTTTACCCTTGTTCAGTGCTCCATCATACCGTGTAAACCCTCTTCTTTCTCTCGTTCTACCAAGGCTAGTGATGGAGATATTTGAGGTAACATGTGCTATCCTAATCAAAGTAATGCGTGGTATAAATAAATCAATATCTTTGTTGAGCAGCATAGTGTTTATTGTTTGATTACACATAGATACAGGCTACTAAAAAGTCGTGGGAAAGGTGAAAAAAAAATTTGTGGGAATTTGCTTCAGTTTATAAAAGATGTGCCCATGATATACCTGCAAAATAATGGCAAGCTAGGTTTAACAGTTATTTCATTTTTGCAACACTAATGAAGCAAAAGCAATTAGAAAAGAGGGGGCAAGGAAAATCATTCTTGACCTACTCAAAACTGATTTCAATGTCATATATAATGTGACTCATATATTTTGGCATATACTTGTCTAGAATGCCTTGAATGTTTATAGTGCATAATCTTCTTTGAGGCTGAGTATGCTGAAGTGGTGAAGAGAAACATGTTTGGGACATCCTGATGGCAGACATGTTTACACTCTTAATATGCTCAACTATACAGAATCATTTCCTACTATACATGCTTCAAGAGGAAAACAGGGTAATCTTCAATAGTAGTAGGTTGCAGTTAGGGCAAAAGACTTAACTTACTTCAAGATGCAGCTAAATAAATCGAAGCAGCCTCTACATATGACGATGAGCAACAGCAATGAAACAACATTTTCACATTATTACCGTGAAAGTCTTAAATATCAGCCCAAAACACAGGACGCGAACTCAAAACCTTCAGGTAGTTACGTGGACATCAGCTAGAGTTCAGTAAAGGAGGCTATTAGATCTCATTAACAAATTGGTTGCTTCCTATTCAACAAAGTAAATAGAATGTACTGTCATGCTCAATACGAGTTGCCACGCATCATGAGTGAATCAATTCTGGCATCCATGCAACAATAAATTAGTGAGCATTTAGGGAGAGCATGCAACTTGTCATATAATAAATGAACTCTGTTATCCATTTCTTCAACTGAATGAATAAATTGTGAGCAAGGCTATAGTCAGTGTGTGCCAAGAACATAGCTCCTACTGCATCTTGTGCGTTGTAGTGCATATTAAGTGCGACAGTAAATTTTCAGAAACTTTTATGCAAGTCAGAAATGTATTAAGCACTTGATGTAAAATGCATTACTAATATGCATGATATTTACTAGTGTAAATTATTTAAGACTGTCATCTTGCCATGATAATTACCTGCTAAGTAACTTTTTTACGCATGATAGTCAGGCACAACTAAAGAATGAACCAGCAGTTGCTCTACAAGTCCCTTCAGCAATTGCCATCAACAGTTTCATGATGGCATGGTTGATCCAAGTGCAGAGTGTTTATTCACCTTTCCCAGTCATAAAAATAAAAAATACCACTTGTGCAAGTTGTTCTATGGAACCCCAATATATACAAAGCCTCAGCAATGATTAAATTGCTCAAAACCTAGAGATGAAATTCTATTTATTTCCTAGCAAACTAAAGGGCTTTATCCTTATAGTAACACTTATGTCTTAAATATGTAACCAGTACAGAAATTACAACACCTGATGAAAAGGTTTTTTTCCATCATTTGAAACTCATTTACCTCTGAGAAAACACCATAGTAAGAGGGCGCCAGGTGGATAGGAGATATTGAACACGAAGAACGCTTCAAGTAGTAGTGCCATTGCTTTCTCCATGCTTGCAATGCTAATGCACTCTTCTTCATCTACTGCAAGCACAACTCGATGGATGTCCCCCATGTCTGAGCCTGCATGTGAAAACCACATTACTTCACATAAAACGTCATCACGGGTACACAAAACAATTATGATTTGCAACATACTTTGCATATGTACACTTACAAATATGAAATGAATCTCGAGAATAATAACATACAGGACTATTGTTTCTATATTAATATAAACTGTCCAGTTGTAAGATGAGCAAAAACTCTCAGCATGGTGCAACCCGCCTTTCTTGATTTAGAACAAGTTTTTCTAGCAAGAACACTGCTTCTACAACATGAGGCTATCTATTAAAGAGGAAATATAATAATATATGTACACAAAATAGACTCGATTGGAAAATGACTACTGACAAACCATAAGGATTACAGCTACAACTTTGCCCATCTAAATAAAAAAAATGTTTACAATATCTTCTAATTCTAGAAACAAAATTATTTAAAAGTAATAGCACTGCGAACTCATACTATATTTGACTTTGTTTTGGCTCAAGAGAAGATGCCCCTGCGGCCGAAGAAAGACAAAATCTTGTTATCAAACACCTTTCTCTGCGCATGCGACCATGGTGGCGGGGCTGCCACGCAGACGGCTCTCTGGGCAAAACGCAGCAGCGGGCCGCTCTACTGTGATGTTGACTGGAGTCGTGTAACGCTTGGCACGCGGTTTTTTCCGCGCGTACGTTCGCCTACTTACGTACAGAGAAAAGCTGGCTGAGGCTTTCAGCGAACATCGTCCCAGCAAAAAGAAAAAAGAGACAGAAGGTATTGTTATCAAACACCTTTCTCTGCGGACTGGAGGTGGTCACGCGGTAGACGAAAGACAAGCTGGGGCACCATGGCCGCACTGTGGCCCTCAGCGACGAGTTATATGATAGCTCCCAAGAGCAGCGCCGAAGGACGCAGGTGTTCAGGCGGGCGCTAGGCCCCGCTGCTTGAGCAAATCGACTATGAGCGTCAGCAAGACGCCATCTTCCAAATTTTCCGCGCACGCCACATACCCTGCCCTGGCGGCTAGGCGTCAAAGAGAGATAAAACGATCTTCAAACAGACGGCAGCTCGCCAGGCATCGGATGTTAATCCTTTCAATGTCTGCAGTCACCAAAAGTAGCAAAACACTCAAAATTGATCCGTGCATTTTGATATAAAGAAAACAGCACATAAAAAAACAGCCAGCACTGTCCTGTGCTTTTAATAGGCGAATGCACACGTTGAAAATATGAGCCTCGTGACATCACTCCGGTCAACACCACAATATTTCAACCCGCTGCTGGGTTTCCTGCTTTTGAACACGCGAGAGCCCTCTCTGACTGCTGCTCTTCAATCACCGAGAACAACGTACCATTTAACTTATGCACCTGTATCACGCCCAACGTGCGGTCCATGCGCGCTTTGAAAATTACTTGCACAATGTGCCGTGAGCACCCTGGCCGTGAGCCACGCCATTATCACATATATTCAGCAACCCCATCTCCACAGCAACTCCTTCCTAATCACCTCTTATAGGCAACCTGCAATGGAGTTTTCTGAGACATGTGGCGCCACCTGGCGGCCGACGGGAGCTAATACTGAGGCGGCGCAGAAGCAGACGCCGTATATGTTGTGGCCGCTGTGTTCCTTCTGCGTTCGCTTTTTATTGTGCCAGTGAGTGTGATTTACTCATTTAGTGACTTCGGTGGTCTCGTGCGATACTTCGACTACTACGGATGTGAACAAGAATAAAAATAAGCGCAGGGGCGGCGAGAAAGACTGCCCCAATCATGAAGGAAACCTAAGCGTACCGCCTGCTGGGAGAACCTGGGGAGAATGATGAGAGAAGGAGATAGGGGCTGCGAGAGAGTAATGTAACTGAAATTCGTTGTGTTATGGGGCCATTGGCGTGCAGACGCCAAGAAGCTAAAATAAGACGATCGCTGTGAGCGGAGGAAACCGTATAAACTTCTTAATCGGGGAGTCGCACGCTGGTTGAGGCCCACTACTCAGCACGCGCTCCGCGCTGTAAAATCTGGCGTGTACTGGTATATGCTGTGCAAGGTCGAGTGGAATTGTCCTTTTAAAGGAAGTAGCGCCAGAAAAGCAACAAAGCCGCGCAGCCGCAGCATCGTATTCCAGCGGCATTTAAACGGAGGCGAAATAAAAAAATAAAAAATGTTCGTGGATCTGTGAACCGGATTTCTAATGCGGGTCTATTCAGAACCACAAAGCCAAAATATGTTCAAAACTTCCAATTACAGATTTGAATAAGCATATTTATCTGTAAATTAGTTCTTAAGGTGTTGAAAAAGTCGAAGTGAGAGAGTGTAGAGGCCCGTGATACTGTTGAGAATGTAACTTCGTTCTATCGTTCCGCGCCAAACATTTCTTACACCGACTGCTGAAGCTGCTCAACAGTTTCTTGTCCCAGATGATAGACTGTTTCATCATTAGTAGCAACAGTAAAAAATCCTAACTCTTAACGACCCCCTTTACGAAAGCTTTGCCGTGAGTGCCAGCATTACCCGCCGGCTTTCCCCAAGCTTGAGCTTGAGGTACGGAGGTACAAAATGCATGCCAGTTGTTGTTGTTAAGAGCTTTATTTTTCCAACGGTGTACGAGGCCCCCTACTCCCCGCCCCCGACACGCGCAGTTTTCGTTGATGACGCACGCTACAACCGCACAGTGCTTGCAATCGCCACGACATCCGTAACGGGTACCGCACCACGCCTCCTGTAACCTCCGCGGCACTGTCGAAAGGGGCACCACGAACAAAAGTGTTCGTCATGATATTAAACTGTAAAGCAAAACCGCCAGGAAATTATTATGCTGCTGTAATCAAAAAGCAAGAACAAAAAAAGAAGAAACGGCGATCAATCTCTTTTCAGGTTCTCTCTGCAATTTCAATGTTTGGGTATGAGGTGTGAACGCAATAGGTAAATGAAAAGCTACGTTTACAACATTTTTCATTCATTTAATCATTTCTTAATTCATCATCACATATCAGACTGATGCCCTGAGAGAATAAATTTTGTTACAAAAAAAAATGTTCCGTCTACACACGCGAAATTCAAGGCTGGGCGCGCGGGTGTTCAGTCGCGAGCGGCGCGCACTTCGCGGTGACATCGACACTGTTCACGTTCAAAACATGACCATTCTCGAATAGGCGGTGTCCTTTCGCCAGTATTGGTTTTCAGAAGTAGCTCTGAAGACATTCGATTGCCTTAAAACTGCAGAAAATGAGAGCCGAGATGCTTCCAGCCGTACAACGCGAACGCAACCCGACCGCGCCGGCCGCCTCAGATTATTCGGCGCCGCCGTTGGCGGCGCTGAACGCTGCGCTCCACTAGCGCCGCCTGGCCACTGCAGGTTGCCTATACGTAACCTTTCAATTTGTGACGTTAAGACGCACAAACCAAACCATGGACACACTTTGCACAAATAGGCGTGAAAAATTCACGTTCTCTATACAAATATATTGCGCCTACAACTTTCCCTTAACGAATGCTAGCGGACAGCCTTCTGTCGTCATGTGGAGCACAATACGAGCGCACGCCGGCTGCCTTCAGATGCATGTTTCGCATAAGCTCGGCGCACGCGCTTGTATCCTACACCACAAGCTCCACAAAGTCTTCAAGTAAATAAAAACACGCAGCACACTTACCGTAATCAGGCGGACTTGGTTGGAGACTGCAGCTTCGTGTGCGGGGCCGACTCCGAACCACGCCGTCCTTTTGCAAAGGGCAATACAAAATGGCGCAACACACACAAAGGAAGAAGGAACACGAGAAGCCGACGAAAACGGTGCAGGAGACGTCGACTTCGCACGCAGTCAACGCAGCGGTAGGCTGATTCTCGCCCGACGCCGAATAAAACATTGCGATAGGCCAAGCGCGGATCACGGGTTGTGTGACGTAACCCAAACGGCGGCGAACGATCTGCGCGCATTGTGTTTGTTTTTTAGGACTCCTGGTTTCTTCACTCTCTCCCGCTATTTGACTCCTCGGTGCAGTTTATTCTGTTGGCGTCAGCGCTCCATCAAAACTGAGTAGAGGGAGGCCGTCAAAGCGACGAATATTTTTTACAGTGTAACAATACCGGAAAAAAGCTCGAAAACACAAGCAGTTAAGCATTATTACCCTCTGGTTGAAAGCTCAGATTTTGATCCCGAGGACAGTATTATAAACCTTTCATCCACCCCCCTTATAGCAGAGGAACGATCTGTACTCTCATGAGGACTTACATTTTGCCCTACTACTGGAAAATATAATGAATTTTCGGTATTGAAGGACCTTGACAACTTTGCGCGAACTCTGAGACTGAGGGAATACTTTTTCGAAGGGACACAGAGCACGGCACATGGCAAAGAATTCAGCCTTAGAAATCACCAATGGGCTCCGAGTACGGGTAGAGATAAACATTTGGACATGTACATTAGTGCCGCCCAGAACGATGTAATCAGGGCTTATAAGGACTACAGACCAGGGAAGCAAAACCTTTCCAAAAAGGAACGGGACGCATTGAAGGCGCTCAGTAGACGGAGGGATCTGGTCATCAAACCGGCAGATAAAGGAGGCGGCATAGTGGTAATGGACAAGGACAAGTATATTGAGGAAGGAATTAGACAACTCTCTAACACTAAATTTTATAAACACCTAAAAGCGGACCCCACTCTAGAGCATCAAAACTTCATAGCAGGGACCCTAAATGAGCTCGCAAAAAGTGGGGACAGCTCCCTGCGATTATGCAAAGCCCTGACCGCCTCACACCCGTCGCCGGGCCGATTCTACATGCTTCCGAAAATTCATAAAAAGGGTAATCCTGGCCGCCCTATAGTATCTGGCCTCGGCGCAATCACAGAACCAATCTCCAATTACACTGACACATTAATTGGACACATACCTGAAACACACCCATCCCACATACGTGACACAAACCACTTCCTTCGCGAAATAGCAGGTATAAATCTTCCTCAGGGGGCCTTCCTTGTAACCTTAGATGTAGTCTCTCTATATACAAATATCCCGCATTCCGACGGAATCAAAGCTCTAATTGAGGCCTATAATCAGAATAGGAAGGAAGGATCCCCCATTCCAGAAGTCCTAGAGGTATTGACAAAACTAGTACTAGAATGCAACAACTTTGAATTCGACAACGAACACTACTTACAAATTAACGGCACCGCCATGGGTACAAAAATGGCCCCTACTTATGCTGATATCTTCATGCATAGCATTGAATTTGAATTTTTACTTACTTCCCCTATTAAGCCCACCCTATACAAACGCTACTTGGATGATATTTTCTTAATTTGGACTGACACAGAACAATCACTCCTACATTTCGTTGAAAACTTCAATCTCCTCCATCCTAGCATATCATTCACGCACACATATTCCCGAAACAAAATTAACTTTCTTGACGCTGAAATTGCGGTTCATGAAGGTTCACTCACCACAAGCGTATACAGAAAACCCACGGACCGACAACAATACTTAAATTTTCAAAGCTGTCATCCTCATCACTCAAAAACAAGCATTCCATATTCTCAGGCTCATCGATTCAAAAGAATTTGTTCCCAAGATCAGGACTTCGCACGAAACGCAAAACGTATGCGGGAAGTCCTGACTAAACAACGGTACCCGCCAAATATTATTGACAACGCCATAAAGAAGGCATATGAACTCAACCGAGAGGAAATACTGGAGGGACGTCCACGAAAGGAAAACATAGACCGTCGAACAAGCCTGGTACTCACCTACACGAGTAACCCCCCCAACGTGAACAAAATCCTAAAGAAACATTTCAACATTATAGAACAGAGCGAACGTCTCTCCAGTATTGTCACGACTCCTCCCCAGGTTTTCTACCGACGACCGAAAAACATCCGCAACATCCTAGTCCACTCAAAAATAGGTAATAACCCGCGGTTGGGGTGCCGGCCTTGCGGAAAGAGTAGATGCCAGGTGTGCAGGCACATGCAGACATCAAGCTGCGCAACAAGCACAGCGTCAAATTTTAAGTGGAGAATAGATGGTAACTTTGATTGCGATGCCTCAAACGTTATATATCTCCTAGAATGCGGTGCATGCCGCATGCAGTATATTGGCCAGACACCTACCCCTCTACGAATGCGGTTTAATAATCACCGAGCTCATGTCCGCTCTCTGCCCAACCTTCCTTTTTCAAAACATATCAACCAGAAACAGCACTCATTCGACTCAGTCAAACTAACAGTTCTTCAGGAGGGATTCATTAATACACGGGAGCGGGAGCAGCGTGAGTCATACTTTATTTATAGGTTTAGGACAATTAATACTGGGATAAATGAAAACATTGGGGCAATGTCGTCCTTACGAGCCCTGCAAGCTTAATACTATACATATATATCAATCATTATCCCTTTACAGTTTTTCCTCGTTTTTCCTTTCTCTCTTTTTTCCTTTTTTTCTCTCCTTCCCCCTCTTCCCCCTTTTTTTTCGTTTCTTTGATACCCTCCACATCCCACTTCTCGTAAAAACCTTCTTCATGCTTGGCGCTCACATCTTTTAGCGAAAACCTCGAAGTATTTCACCATTCTACTGTCCCACATATCTATTTATTATTTTTTTTCTTCTTATTCTTTCTTTGAGGTTCATCTCCCGTCGCGAGTTGCTCGAACTTTACTCGCCGCTGTCAGGTTCTTCTAACCAGCAATGTCCACCTGGTTTTTTTCATCACGCTGGGCGCTGCCATCTTTTAGTGAGAACAAGAAAAATAATTTTCTCACCACCTGCAGCAAACACGTTCCCCCACCTGTTTTCTTCTTCTTTTTTTCCTTTCAAGGTTGCCTGTATTGTGTATTGTATTGTATACAGATGACTCCCGGCGGCCGGTGCCTTGGGTTGATGACCTTTTGGGCCTAGCCTGCTCTCCGCACCTGTGTGTGTATGTGTGTGTTGTGCGTGTCCAGCTGATTCACCTGTGTATGCCCATATTCTGTTTGTATCACCTCTTGCCAACCCTATAGGGACCGGGCAGCTGTACGGGTGGCGCCGCCTCTCGGCGCATCGCTCAAACGTCGGAATGCGCCGGCCCCAGCCGGAGCAATGCCAGCGCATTGGAGCATACTGTTTGTCGTTGGTTTTTGTGGAAATTGAAAATTCTAAGGTGTAGATGACGTTGTGCGTGAATATACTATCCTCAAGAGAACAGAAAGTTGGGCTAGTTGTGTGAATATGTCCAGTGAAATGAGGTCTGGCCGAACAAGGCTGGCGAAACGTGGTGCGTTGTTGGCTCCACAGGCAGCTACGCAAACTCGTAGGACGTTTTTAAGTCGATTCATTTCTACGGGTTTACACAGAAGCATGAGTGGCGGGTGACCTAAGCATGGTTCTTTGAAAGTCAAAGGCACGAATCTACGTATTTGTTTACTGTGTGGTCATGGAAAGTGCCGAATTTTTAAAATTCCGCTTGCTACCGGATGCTCTGTGCCTTCTGTTCCCCAGGAGTGACGGCACGACAGTCTCGAAGTCGAAGCCGCACTCCTTCATCTGTAGTCACTTTATTGACAATTGGAAATCGAAGTAACCCAACAACGTAAGTTACAACGCTAGCATTTCCCCGCCTGTGTACAAGAAAGCCCCAGCACGGAAAAAGAAAAGGCAGCTCCACCATCGTCGTTCGGGCTGCGTTACGATCTTCAGTGATGGGCAGAGACAATGTTTGTGCAGATACTTTCGCTGACATAGTCACAGATAATTTACTTTTTTTCTCTTAACAGAAAGCAGATAGGAGACATGAACAATTCCTATTACCATGATCTTGTCATTTTTCCTCTTTTCGTTTTTCAACCAATGAAAATGCGCTGAGAGCTCTGCGTTGATACTCTTAGAATTTGTTAACATTTGTTTGTGGCATGTCCATTTTGCCTAATAAAATCACTCATTTCTCAGCTCAATCAATACCACATGGTCACAAAATCTGCTATCGGCTTCATAAGTCGAACAAGAAAAAAAATACAATTTAATGTGTGGAAACGAGCATAAACGTAGCATTTTTTTTTTAATTTCGAAGGCCGTGTAGCAGTTTTTTTTAATTTCGCATTCACGTTGCACCTGACACGGCTTTACGTATTTTCTCAGCAGCGGCCATTTCCTGGCCCGCCTAAATACATGTGTTTCTCATCGGCGTTTTAGTGAACGTGAGATTTGCTGATTGTGGCGTAGTATGACAAGACCATTTTACCTCTCTCAGATATTGCTTCTATGGCCAATGTAAACAGATTTAGCAGCAGTCCGGCAAGCTGCAGTGACAAAGTTGTAAAAGGAATGGCTTTCAGTTATCCGGATTCCTTTACGTGCAAATAGAAAACTGCATACATGGTCATGTCCCCTCACACTCATCAGGTATCGAGGTCAGCTAGGTATCGGCCCCGCAAGTTCGTGGTACGCTGAGAAAGTAGACCACCTTAGCGAACGAGCCATCAGAGGGATTCATTTAACAATAGAAAGCTCTCTTAGTTGTCGGTGGCTTATCTTACAACACAGCACACTGTGTTTTTTTTTTCGATTGTATTTAACAGTTTGACAGTGTTGGACTATTGCCTTCAAATGTTCAAGGCAGGTGCGGTCAGTCGCATTGAACTTGCTGCGCTGAGAGAACGCTAGCAGGAAATTTAATTTTTTTTTTCTTTTCAGAACCTCGGGAGAAAGGCATGTATAGTATAATATTTTCTAAGTCAATTATATGTAGCAGCTCCGACGTGTTCAGCAAGAGCATTGTCGTATATGTAAAATGATGCTGAGGTTGTATTACTCATTTGGCTTATATTATGATTAAGTTTAATAGTCTCAAGACCGGGTTCAGTGAGCTATTGTAGCGTAATTGTGCAGGAAGTCCTGGAAGTATATGTGTGTTTGCTCTTCCAACCATAAATAGGATCCTACTTTTGTCTTGCTTGTTGATTTTTCTCCTTTTACAGTTCTCGTTGCAAGGTTGAAACTGGAATGTCATTTGCTATTATTCTACTCTGAATCGTTTGAACCTAGCTATTACCAAAAAAGACAGGTGCAGCATCTTTTTCATTTTACACGAACGCTGACCACTACCACTACTACGGTGCCACGGCTACGGCTCGGCGGTATTTGATCTTCAGGTGGGTTTCGACTAGACCTAATATAAGATGGACGCGCAATTCCCGTCTTCGAAGTCGCCTTAACAAGGGCCTAACGAAGGTGTTCCTAGCGCATGGTGAAATCACGCGCGCGGCATTTTCGAGTATATAACAGAAATACCATGCGCCGGGCGGTTTCAAAAAAAAAAAAAAAAACACGCGCGCCCTGCCGATAACGGCCCTTTTCTTTTTCAAGATTTTCCGGTCAAAAAATACTCCTTGCGATTACTCAAAGCAGCTCACAGCTCTCATAGCCACACCGCAAAACGACGGGTAGGAACAGGCTCAAAAACGCCTTCCAGAACGGAAACGACTGCACCGCTCAGCTGCCTCGGCATTCCGCTGTTTCGGCACTCCGCCGTGGGCCGCGCTGTTCCACCCAGGCGACGGTGGCGCCATACAACGGGCGCCCGGTCCCTATAAGAAGACGAACAAGATTCATGTACCCTCAGTCTTGAGAAAGGCAGGGCTCCAGCCGAAACGTCGACTACAAATAAACTTGGAAACAGAATTTTTCACTTTAATATATATATATATATATATTGACAAGCTGCATTCTTTATTTTCCCAATATATATATATATATATATATATATATATATATACACCCGACTGTAGAGATTTTGTCTAATATATTGCCCAACGGTTCTGTGCAATGTCTGAAAAAATGGCTACCTCTTTGACCACGAGACCGCCTGAACAAACTATTGGACATCTGGCGGCGCCACCTGCGGCGTGGTACCAAGGTCGGCCAAGAGCAATCCTTGCGGGAGGCAGTCAAGATGGCCGCCTTCAGCACCGACGCGTTTTATGATAGTGTGCGCACAGGACCGGCTTTCGCTATTTTACGATGGTTTCATTCAGTTTTTAAACGCATATGTTCTGCTTTAGTGCACCAGGAATGCATTGGCTAGTCTTAGGCACAAAACTGCGTCAGTCGTTTCTACAGTTGCCTGAGATTTTTATATCCAGCACGTTGGACAACGAGACTCAGCCCATATTTTTTTTTACTGATTTGAGTCTCCTGGTGTGTTTTTATTGTCTTTTCGCTATGCCTGTCTTTTGCTGTCTCCTTTATTTTATGTAGGCACTATGACAATACATGTTACAGGGACTTGACCATGCATCAGTGATGAAACTTATGAGTGAATAGTTGACAGAATTACGGCGGGGAATCGTCCGACCTGGGTCTCCCTGACAATAATGAGGAAGCTCAAGAGAACACTAAAGAGGACGATGACGGACTGCACAGTGATAGACGACGAAGCTGAAAAAAACGGTTGGTGCTTGCCTGAAAACGTCCCCAGGTGGTCGAATTACTCCGTAGCCCTCCACTACGGCTCCTCTTTCTCTCTCTCCACTTTTACTCCCACCTTCCTCCCTTCCCCTACGGCGCGGTTCAGTTGTCCACAGGTTGTACAACTTTTGATTCGATCGGAAACGGGGAGTCGTGCGCCCGCGGATTAGAGGCTGGTAGGTAGCCCTTGGCTTCTTGCGGCCTCTTCCGCCAGATGGACGGTGCGGTGCTGGATCGCAGGGTCCGCGCTTCGCAGCAGGGTATCCCAGGCTTCTCTACTTGTAATATTTTGCCCTATCCCTGGAGATTATGGGCACTCCCAAATTATGTGGTCGAGGGTCCCTCTCGCCCCACAATGTTTGCAGAGATCATTGTCCCTAAAGTCTGGTAGCGCGTGAAACGCCCAGACCGGGTTCATGAACGTATTAGTTTGTAGCCGCCTCCACGCGACAGCTTCTCTATTATTAAGTCTAACATCTGGCGGGGGTACCAGTCTACGTCCCAATTTATAATGGTCGATGATTTCCCCGTAATTTTGCAGACGCTGGTCGTATGCCCAGTGTTCGGGGGGCTCGACGGCTACCCTGAAGTAGAGAGCTCGGCTAGCTCGTGAGCCGCCTCCTTACCAGGGACGGCAGCGTGAGCGGGTGTCCAAATTAACTGAATTTTCCTATTTATTGTTCTTTGGGTGAGGATTTTGGCCACCTCCGGCGATATCCTCCCCTTCCCAAAATTTTGAATGGCAGTTTTGCTGTCGCTAATTATGAACTTGGCTTCTGTTCCTACGCAAGCTAGCGCTATCGCAACTTCCTCCGCAGTCTCTATGTTGCGGCCTCTGATGGCTGCCGTGGATACCGGTGCCCCTCGACCATCGACTACCGAAGCTACCGCCGCACCTGTTCTGCCCCTTGCCGCATCAACATAGACTACTTCCTTTGCTCCCATGTTCTTGAACAGTCGCTCTAGGGCTTCAGCTCGTTTGGCCCTTCTTTCGACATTAAATTCTGGATGCATATTCCCAGGGAAGGGGGGACTACCAAGGCATTCCTGATTTCACTCTTAATTGTGACTTTTTTTTTTAACTCCCCTGTCTAGGTTGAGGCCTACTTTTGCAAGGGTTACCCCGCCCGTCTCGGTCGTGCTTAGTCTCTCTAATTGGGAGACTCGCACTGCCTCCGCCAATCCTGCCCACGTGTTATGCACCCCGAGTTCGAGCAGTCGTTCGCTCGAGGTACCCATAGGCAGTCATAGCGCCTTCTTAACGCATCTTCGAATCAGGCAGTCTAACTTCTCTTTTTCGCCGGCCTTGATGCCCAGGTAGGGCGTGGCGTAACTGATTCTGCTTATTACGTATGCCTGGATTAGTTTTAGCAAATTTCTCTCCTTGAGGCCTCTTCCTTTAGTGGCGACCCTTCTCAAGAGCCCGAGGGTTTGCATCGCATAACTTTCTAATTTTTTCAGGACCTCTCCGTTGTGACCGTGGGATTGAATTACCATCCCCAAAATCCTGATCTGATCTACTTTTGGCACCGGTTTGCCCTCCCCCTGAATATGAAACTCCCCGCTATTCTTGCAGAGGAGGTACTTCGGGTTATAAACGAACAACTCAGATTTATGCGGGGAGCACGAAAGTCCCCTTTCAGCCGCGTAATCGACAATGATGTCGGTCGCTGCTTGCAGGCATTCCTCCGTACTCGCATCGCTCCCATGGTTAATCCAGAGGTTAATATCGTCCGCCTACATGCTAAAATTTAGCTCCTTGATTTGGTTAAGTTTACCCGGGAGGCCTCTCATTGCCACGTTGAATAGAAAAGGCGATAGCACTGAGCCCTGCGGTGTGCCTCTGCTTCCTAACTCTATCGTAGGAGATTCTAAATTTTGAAATATCATGCAGGCTTTTCTGCCCGATAAAGAGTCTTTTACGTAGTTGTACGTCCTCTCCCCTACTCCGAGCACTTCGAGCCCTCCGAGAATAGCCTCGTGCCTGACATTGTCGAAGGCCTTGGTGAGGTCTAGGCCCAGGATCACTTTGGCGTCTCTCGATCGCGAGTCTATGATATCATGCTTTAGTCTGAGCATTACGTCCTGCGTGCACAAGTGTGGTCGGAAACCGACCATCTCGTGCGGCCACAGGTTGTTTTGCTCCATGAAGCACGTTAATCTTGTCTGTATTACGTGCTCCAGCAACTTCCCTACGCATGAGGTTAGGGAAATCGGTCTCAAGTTTTCCGATTGCGGGGGTTTTCCCGGTTTGGGTATTAGTATTATGTTTGCCGTTTTCCACTGATCTGGCAACTGGCTCGTTTCCCAAACGTTTCCAATGAATTCCGTCAGTAGACCAATAGAGTCATCGTCTAGATTCCTTAGCAATTTATTGGTGATCCCATCGGGGCCCGGGGCTGATTTAGTTTTTAGTCTTACAATTTCCGCCCTTACCTCTGCCTCCGTGATGGGGGCGTCAAGCGGCTCATTGGGCGTGCCACCGTAGCTCGGGAGTGGGGAACGCTGGTTGTCTGCAACATACGTTTTTACTAACTTATTCATAAACGCCGCATCGTCACCTTCAAAGGTGTGCCTGACTTTTGCCAATCTTATTCCCGATTGAGTTTTTGAATTTGTTGGGGCCAGCAGATACCAGAGGATGCCCCACGTTTTGGAGAGAGTCATGCCTCCCTCCATTTCGTCGCATCTGCTGAGCCAGTTTTGTTCGCACAATTTGATCGCGTAGCTTTCAATTTCCTTGTTATGCCTCGCGATTCGTCTTCTAAGATTCTTGTTCCACTTTTGTTTCTTCAGCCTGCGTTCCATGCTTTGTTTAGGGTCCCACATGTGAAGCAGTCGGCTATCTGCTGTACCAGGAGCGTCGTCTCCTACCAGCGTCTTTGTCGCCTCATTAACGTGGCGTTTGAGTGCCTCTGTCCATTCCTCAATGTTCTCAATTCGTTCTAATTGCGCGGTTGCCCTGATTTCTCTAAATTGATCCTATTCTGTAACGGCCGGTTGGCACGCCCTGTGCGTCTTGACGCCCTCTTTGAGGACCGAAACGATAATGAAATGGTCACTGCCAAAATTTTGCTCAGAATTTTGCCAGTCTAAGCCCTGTAAGTTTTTTGAAAATGTCAGGTCTGGGGATGTGTCCACGCATACGCTGTTACCCGTCCTCGTTGGATGATCGGGATCCGTATGGAGGGTGAGACCTAGCTCGTGCGTGTCCTCCCATAGCTGCCTACCTTTGGTGTCCTGTAAAGCATAGCCCCATTCTTGACGTCTGGCATTAAAGTCACCAATGATCAGCAAGGGATTATTCCCGGCCGCCTTGGTGGCTTTTCGCATAAGGGCCCTAAATCTAATTTTCTTTTGCTTGGGTGAGCTATAAATGTTAAGAAGGAATAGACTGGGATCCTTCTTTCGTCCCGTTAATATCTCGAGGAATGCGTTCTCGATATCTCTCGAATTCAAATCGTGTTCTATCACCGCTACATTGCGCTTGACAAACAAGTGTGACAGATACTGCGCCTTTACCTTCCTACGAACCAACCACCAACCACTCATCACCTGTTGTGGTTTCACCTGTTGCGGTACTAGCCTTCTTCCAGGTATCATCTTGGTGGAGGTGAATAAAGATCCCCCTGAGCGCCGATTAGCCCCTTTACGCTGCTAAAAGCTGGATTTGCGAAGCGGTCACCACCTACCTGGGATCGCAACCACTTCTCAAACAGCCACAATGACCTCCGAAGCAGCCACTACCACCGCAGGGACATCGCCTCAGCCAGTTGTTCTAACGAAAATTCGCCACCCTCCCATATTTAATGGCGACACAACACAGACGTTGACGACTGGCTAGATGCGTATGAGCGCTGCAGCCGAAACAACCACTGGGATGCCACCATCATGCTCGCTAACATCTTTTATTGGGCTGGAACAGCTCGAACATGGTTTCAAAACCACGAACAAGTGCTCGTTACCTGGGATATATGCAAGCGAGAGCTTAAGGACTTGTTCGGGGAACCAATTAGACGTGCTCTGGCTGCAAAAAAGGAACTTTCGTCTCGTGTTCAAACCCCCGTGAAGTACTAGCTCGCCTACATTCAGGACGTGCTTGCGTTGCGTCGCAAGATCAACACCTCCATGCCGCAAAGTGACAAGGTAGGGAATATCCTGAAGGGTATCGCGGGGGATGCGTTCCACATCCTATTCTGCATGAATTGCTCTACCGTCGACTCGGTGCATCAAGTCTGCCGAAAATTCGAGCAGGCTAAACAAAAACGTCTCGTACATCGCTTTGAGCTTTTTCCGAACACGGCGGCTACCTCATCCTGCGATGACCTGGCCCCTTTGCACCAGTCCTCCCATCCCACGACCGTGACGCGAATCGTCCGGAGAGAACACGAGGCCCTAAATCCAGCACCACTCCTGTCTCCGCTGCCCGACATCGTGGCCATGATACAGGCCGTTGTCCGCCAGGAACTTGCAAACGTCGGCCTCTCTAGCTCCGTGCCGCCCCCGCCACCATCGCAACCTGTTCCTTTAGTGGGTGCTACAACCACCACCACAGCCTCCCCACGTCGCTACCTTGGTCACAATCCTGCAGAGTGGCTCACACCAGACGACAAGCCAATCTGCTACAGGCCAATCTGCGATATTGCCGTAGCCGCACTTTCCCCAACCCTCGTTCTTATTACAACTGTGACTGTCGGTAATACTATGGACCTCGACGCTTTGCTGCCCCACCAGAGGAGCTCCGCCCCGCCTATGATCAACCTGGACACTTCCCTCCGCAACCAGATGACCCTTGCACCGAAACCATCCCTACTGCTCGTCGCTACAGCCGATCTCCGTCTCCCCGGGCTCATCGATCCCGTTCACCGGTACCTCGTCGCGACTCTTCCCCATCATACGCCGACACCTACTGGAAAAACTAGCGAATGCAGCGCCCGGGAGTGACGCTGCATTATCGACCTGGACTGCCAACTCGGTTCTGAACCCCGCACTTAGACGTAATCTCATTGGCATTCTTGTGGATGGAGTCCAATTTCTGCACTTATTGACACTGGCGCCCACATTTCTGTCCTCAGTTCCTCGCTCCGCCGACGCCTCAAGAAAGTCCTCACACCCGCCACCTAATCTACCGTTCGTGTTGCGGATGGCAACACAGCTACTGTGATTGGTATGTGTACTGCACGCATTAGCATTGCCGGCCACAACATCCTTGTGTTATTTACAGTCCTCACCAGTTGCCCGCAAGACGTTATGTTAGGCCTCGACTATTTAACTGCACACTCCGCTCTCATTGACTATTCTTCCGGACTGCTTCATCTAGACCTGCCGTTTTGTCCCGATGAACAAGCTGATGCAACTTCAATGCTCCATCCTCGCTCCGCTGCATTTACTCGTCTGCCATCTGAAGCCGCTGTGTATGCGCTCATGTCGCCTTTTCCCCTCATTTCTGATGGCGACTACGTTGTTTCTCCTTTAACCGATGTGACTCTGCAGCGTAGCATAGCCCTCCCACACAATACCGTGCATGCAGCGAATAACCACACTTATCTTCCAGTCCTGAACTTCAGCTTTTTTGTACAAGTTCTTCGTGAGAAAATTTCTCTCGCCGAACTGACCCCGTTGTCTGACTTTAATGTGTGTGCACTTTCACCTGACCCTACTGCTGGAGTATCGACACAGCATGCGCCATCCCCGCTTACGGAAGCCCGCATATCAGGAATGGTGGCTCCTAACTTGTGTCCGGATCGTGCTCAAGCACTTACCAGCTTTCTGGCCTCGTAAAGTGACATTTTCTATTTTGGTAACCGACCCTTGGGACTCTCTTGTTACTCACCATATCGATACCAGAGACGCCAGCCCAATTCACAGAAGACCTTACTGAGTCGTCATTTCTGAACGTCGCGCCATGCATGACGAAGTGAACAAGATGTGGGCAAGGAGCAATATAGAGTCCTTGAACAGCCCCTGGGCGTCACTAGTCATGCTTGTTAAAAAGAAAGACAATACCTGGAGGTTCTGCGTTGATTACCGACACCTCAACAAAGTTACGAAGAATGATGTTCACCCACTTCCCAGGATAGATGATGCCCTCGACTGCTTACACGGTGCCAGGTATTTCTCTTCAATTCATCTTCGTTCCGGTTATTGGCAGATCGCGGTTGACGAACGGGACCGAGAAAAGACCGCCGATCGTTACTCCCGATGGCCTGTACCAATTCAAGGTGATGCCTTTTGGCCTGTGTAATGCGCTCGCTACATTACAGAGTATGATGGACTCTCTTCTACGTGGTTTTAAGTGGACGACGTGCTTATCGTACCTCGATGACGTCATTGTCTTCGACCTTCGAGAGCCATCTTCACCGCCTTGATGCCATTCTTGGAGTCTTCCGAAGAGCTGGCCTTCAGCTTAATTCAAAGAAGTGTAACTTTGGCCAACGTCAATTCAAGGTACTCGGACACTTGGTCGATGCCCGCTGCATTCAACCCGACCCCGACAAAATTCGTGCTGTAAGTGCATTTCCTACACCCCGCTGTAGCAGTGACGTTGGCAGTTTTCTTGGCCTTTGCTCGTAATTTCGGCGGCTTGTAACCTAACTTTGCGGAGACGGCTCGTCCAGTCACCTTTCTTCTGAAGAACAATGTTCTATTTTGCTGCGGCCCAGAACAACCTCAAGCCTTTTCTGCGCTGATCGCAGCCCTCACCAACCCGCCCGTCCTGGCACACTTCAACCCCTCAGCACCAACGGAGGTACGCACCGACGCCAGTGGTCACGGTATTTGTGCCATTCTCGCCCAGCAGCAAACGGGTCGCACTCGCGTCATTGCTTATTCCAGTCGCCTCCTTTCAGCGGCTGAGAAAAATTATTCAATCACAGAACGTGAGTGTTTAGATCTCGTGTGGGCCATTACAAAGTTTCGCCCTTACTTGTTTAGTCGCCCGTTCTCCATCATCACCGACCACCACGCCTTATGTTGGCTTTCTTCGCTGAAGGGCCCTACTGTTCGTCTCGGCCGTTGGACGCTGCGTCTTCAGGAATACATTTTTTCTATGATCCACAGGTCCGGCCGGCTACACACTGATGCCGATTGCCTATCCCGCAGCCCGGTAGATCCGCCGTCTGAAAGCGAGTGTGACGAGGACCCTTGTGTATTGTCTATCTCTGACCTTTCAAACATTCGTCATGAGCAGCGATTAGATCCCTAGCTTTGCGGCATTATCAACCGCTTCAGCACTGATTACCCTGACGCTACCCTTGCTTTGCATGTGCTTCACAACGGCACTTTATATAGGCGCAATATGCGACCAGATGGCGCTGAGCTTATGCTCTTAGTCCCCGACCACCTGCATGCCACCGTTCTTCAGCAGTTACATGACACGCCCACTGCAAGTCATCTTGGCGTATATCGTACTTACGACAGCGTCCGCCGGCGCTTCTTTTGGCTGGCCAGGCCTCTACCGCTCTGTTCGTCGTTACGTGGCTTCTTGTGACAGGTGTCAGCGACGGAAGAAGCCCTCGATTGTGCCTGCTGGATCCCTACAGCCTACCGACATCCCAATATGCCCATTTTCCCGAGTTGGCCTTGATCTCCTCGGGACATTTCCTCTGTCTGCTTCGGGGAATAAATGGATTGCGGTGGCTATGGACTATACTACGTGCTACACCGTTACACGAGCGATACCCACCAGCTGTGCAACTGACGTGGTAGCATTTTTCGTCCACGACGTCATCCTGCTCCATGGTGCACCACACCAGCTGCTCATTCATTGACCGTGGTCGCTGCTTTCTTGCTCAAGTAGTCGAAGACATTCTCCGATATTGCTCCAATAAGCACTGCTTCACCACCGCTTACCATCCACAAACGAACGGCCTCCCCGAACGCTTCCATCGCACACTCACGGATATGCTGTCAATGTATATATTGGCTGATCACCGTAATTGGGATATTACCTTACCGCGTCTGACCTTTGCGTATAATGCGTCCAGTCACGATAAAATGGGCTACTCGCCCTTCTATCTTCTGTTCGGCCGCGACCCTTCTCTACCATTTTCACAGCGTACTGGCTCCCACCGCTAATGCAAGTTAATATGTTCGTGACGCTATATCCCGAGCTGACGCCGCCCGTGTTATTGCTCGCCGTCGACTGGCTTCCTCCCAAAACTGTCAAAAACGCCGCCAAGATTATCGTCATAAGAACGTCCACTACTCTTCGAACTCCATTGCCTTGCTCTAGACTCGCGCTCGTAGAATTGGGCTCTGTGAGAAGCTCTTTACGTGCTACACAGTCCCCTATTGTGTTTTACGGCTAGTCACTTCCGTGACATACGAGGTCACCCCTGTGCTCCCACACCGACAGTTCGATATGCCCCGTACAGAAATTCTTCATGTCGCTCGCATGAAGCCGTACCATTCCAGCTCTACTTCCTCGGCATAGTAAGCACCGGGACAGTGCTTTTAGTGCCGGAGTAATGTTACGTACATGCCACTGAAGAGGACGCTGATGGACTACACAGTGATAGACGACGAAGCTGAAGAAAACGGTTGGTGCTTGCCTGAACACCTAGTCTCTCATCACCTGTCGTGGCTTCCCCTGTTGTCGTACTAGCCTTCTGTCGCGTATCATTATATATATATATATATATATATATATATATATATATATATATATATATATATATATATATATATATATATATATGGAGTCGACGTTTCGGCAGGAGCCCTGCCTTTCTCAAGACTGAGTGTACATGGTGTTTGCTTGCCTTTTTATAGTGTTGGCAACTCAGTAGGTGGTACACGGACGACCGAATATGGGCCCATACAGGCTAGCCAACTACGCATGAACAACACACTCACGCACACGGAGAGCAGGGTAGGCATAAAGGGTCATGCCATCTACCCAAGGCATCGGCCGGGAGTCAGCTGTATACAATGCAGGCAGCGGTGGAACAACCTCGGAGGAAGAAAAGAAAGGGAGGGGGGGGGGGAGGAGTCATGAAAATATTGGAGAGACATCTCTCCGATATTTTCACGACTCCTCCACAGGTGCCTACAGACGACCTAAAAACATCCGCAACTTTCTAGTTCACTCAAAAATAGGTAACAACCCGTGGTTGGGGTGCCAGCCTGGTGGAAAAAGTAGATGCCAGGTGTGCCAGCACACGCGGACATCAAGCTGCGCAATAAGCACAGCGTCAAATGTTTAGTGGAGAACAGATGGTAACTTTGATTGCGTATTTCAAGCTTTATATATCGCCTAGAATACGGTATATACCGTAGAGTACATTGGCCAGACGGTTACCACTCTACGAATGCTGTTTAATAATCTCCGTGCTCATGTCCGCTCTCTGTCCAACCTTCCTGTCTCAAAACATATCAATTGGAAAGAGTACTCATTCGACTCAGTCAGACTAACAGTTCTTCAGGGGGGATTCAATAATACCCGGGAACGGGAGCAGCATGAGTCATACTTTATATATAAGTTTAGCACGATTAATAATGAGATTAACGAAAACATTGGACCGTTGTCTAATATACGAGCCCTGCAAGTTGAATGCTTACCGACAAGGACCAGCGCATGTATCAATCGTTGTCCCTTAAGAGTTTTCCTCCTATCCTTCCGATTCTGTTTTCAATTTCTTCCCCACTTCTTTCAATCCTCCGTAAGCCACGTCTCGCAAAAACCTCCTTCACGCTTTGCGCTCACATCTTTTAGCAAGAACCGCAAATGTTGTTGTTAATGCGTAGCTGGTTAGCCTGTATGTGCCATATTCGGTCTTCCGTGTTTGTACCATCTGTTGAGTTGCCAACAATATAAGAAGACAAGCAAGAACCATGCAACCTCAGTCTTGAGAAAGGCAGGGCTCCTGCTGAAACGTCGACTCCAAATAAAACTGGAATCAGTATGAAGCTTTTTTTGACTTATGCATAACCTTTAGCAACGAAGTACGTCTAATTACTTTATATATATATATATATATGAAGGAAAGAAGCCAACAGTCGGCGAGGTCAAGGAAAGCGTTGGGGATGTTACTTTGTCTTTTTTTTATTTTTTTTTATTGTTAACTTGGATAAGCACAGACATTAGTAATGTAATCTGTTTAGGGGAAAGATAATTAAACACAAAGTAGAAGAAAAAACAACGTGCCGATGGTGGGAACCGAACCCACGACCTCCGAATATCGCGTCCGGTGCTCTTCCAACTGAGCTACATCGGCCGCTGTCCCCCCTGCTACTTGCTTGGGTATTTATGTTGTCTGTATACGAACCTTGAATATCGCGATTTATATATATATATATATATATATATATATATATATATATATATATATATATATATATATATATATATATATATATGTATATATATATCGCGATATTTGGAGGTAGTGGGTTCGGTTACCACCATTCGCACGTTGTTTTTCCTTCTACTTTGTGTTTCATTATCTTTACCCAAAACAGATTACATTACTAATTTGTATAATTACCGAAGTAAAAATGAAAAAAAAAGATAAAGTACAATCCCCAACTCCTTCCTTGGCCTCGCCGACTGTTATCTTCTTTTTTTCATATATATATTGTGAGCACTGTGCCCTACGTCCTTCGCGTTACCTTACAATATATATATATTGTAAGTAAGATACAATATATATATATTGTAAGATGGGGGGTTTATTGAGCAGATCAGCAGGACTGGGCAGATCAGCGGCGAACACAGCGACTGCGAACACAGTCAGGTCCAACACGCACAGCGATCACGATGTCACTGACTGGAATGCTCCTCGTGCACTTCTTCCTCTTCACAATTACCCGCGGATCGAAGAGGAGACATCCTGGTGACTTACGGCGGGAGCAAGGCGGCAGGGTCGTAGTAGGATTTGAGGCGCTGGACGTGAACAATCTCGCGTCCGCGCCGGCGTAGATCATGTTACGGCGTAACAGGTTCCACCACATATTTAACCGGAGAGGTGCGCTCCACACCTCGGTATGGACCATGGTATTTAGCAAGAAATTTTGAAGACAGTCCAGGAGCATTGGAATGTATCCACAGCCACACATGAGCGCCAGATGAGAAGTCCGGTGTCGACTGTTGGCTGTCATGGTTGGATTTATAGCGGTACTGGGTGTTAGCTGTGAATGCGCCGGAAATTTGACGACAGGCTTCCGCATACTCGGCTGCTTGATCCGCAGGAGTATACTCTGATATGTTTGGCTGATATGGGAGTATGTTGTCGATTGTAGCAGAGGGGTGACGGCCGTAGAGGAGAAAAAGAGGAGAGAAGCCAGTAGTAGACTGCGTTGAGGTATTGTAAACGTACGTGACATACGGAAGAACGAGGTCCCAGTTTGAGTAGTTAGAGGAGACATACATAGAGAGCATGTCGCCAAGGGTACGATTGAAACGCTCAGTGAGGCCATTAGTCTGGGGATGATAGTCTGAGGTGGTTCTATGAATAATGTTGCACTTGTTGAGCAAGGCTTTCACACCGTCAATCAAAAAACGCGTCCTCTGTCGCTGAGCAGCTCTCGATGTGCGCCGTGGCGAAAAACAAATCGCTGCAAAATGAAGGAAGCTACTTCTGATGTTGTGGCAGATGGAAGTGCGGCGGTTTCTGCCTACCTTGTCATATGATCAACGGCTACGATAGCCCAGCGGTTGCCGGCCGCAGTGTAGGAAAGCGGCCAGTACAAATCAATGCCGACGCGGTCGAAAGGGCGTGGTGGGCTGGATAACGGCAACTCTACAGCAGAACGTTGAGGAGACGTCTTGCGACGTTGACGGGTGAGGCATGAGCGAACGCACTTGAGTACGAAGGTGTACACGCCCCAACAGTAGTAACGCAGACGGAGACGAGTGTATGTCTTGAAGACGCCCGCGCGACCGGATTGTGGGTCAGCGTGGAAATAGTCACATATTTGCGAACGAGCTGCCGGGGAATAACTAACAACCACTTACGGCCATCTGCCCTGTAGTTGCGGCGGTAGAGGAGGTTATCACGAATGGCGAAGTGGGAAGCATGGCGGCAGAGAGCACGCGACGGAGAAGCCGCTGTAGGATTTGAGATAAAATCGAGGATAGAATTTATCCAAGGATCTTGCTGCTGCGCTGACGGAATGTCATTGATGTGAAGCGATGGCATGGAATTGTCGGAAGAGGAAAGGCTCGTTACCTCAACTATAAGGGGGCAGTGGGAAGGTGCATCGGCGTCGTGATGCTTGCGGCCGGAGTGGTTGCGGACGGACATCATATTCATTAAGGTGAATAGCCCATCTGGCCAGTGTGCCGGACGGGTCTTTCAGTGAGAAAAGCCAGCAAAGCGCATGGTGGTCCGTCACTACGTCCAAAGGGAGACCATAGAGGTAAGGGCGGAATTTAGCAAGAGCCGAAATAATCGCTAAGCACTCTTTTTCAGTGACAAAGTAATTAGATTCAGCCTTCGTGAGTGTACGGCTAGCATAGGCGACCACGTATTCAGTATAACTTGATTTGCGCTGAGCGAGCACAGTGTCAAGACCAATACCACTGGCGTCTGTGTGGACCTCAGTAGGCGCTGTGGGGTCGAGGTGACGTAGGACAGGCGGTGCCGTGAGGATGTGGCGTAAAGCATTGAAGGCACCGTCGCATGCTGGCGACCACGACGAAAGTTCGGAACTGCCGGACAGAAGGTCTGTCAAGGGAGCAGCAATGGAAGCAAAATTTCTAATAAAGCGGCGAAAGTAAGAGCATAGCCCGAGGAAGCTACATAGATATTTGATAGAAGTCGGTTTGCGAAAGGCTGCTACGGCACAAAGTTTGGCAGGGTCTGGAGATACACCTTTTTTGGAAACAACGTGGCCGAGAATGGTGAGCTGGCGGGCGGCCAAACGACATTTGTTTTTCAAATTCAGCTGCAGTCCGGCATCAGATAGGCTGGTCAATACGTGCTTCAGACAGTAGAGGTCTGTGTCAAAGTCAGGAGAAAAGACGACAATGTCGTCGAGGTAGCAGAGGCATGTCTTCCATTTTAGGCCACGCAAAATGATGTTCATCCGCTCAAATTTTGCCGGAGCATTACAAAGGCCAAACTGCATAACTGTAAATTCGTAAAAGCCGTCGGGAGTTACAAAGGCAGTTTTGGGGCGATCAGCCGCTTCCAAGGGAACTTGCCAGTACCCGGAACGTAAATCTAGGGAAGAAAAGAGCTCGGCGCCTTGCAAACAATCGTGAGCGTCGTCGATGCGTGGGAAAGGATAGACGTCCTTTCGCGTAATCTTATTAAGGCGACGATAATCGACACAGAATCGGATAGAACCATCTTTTATTTACGAGGACAACAGGTGATGCCCAAGGGCTGCTTGAGGGCTGAATCACGCCATTCTGGATCATTAGGTCGACTTGCTCTTCAATAGTCTGGGGTTCGGTTGCAGACACACGATAGGGTCGCTGTCGCAGTGGTGCGTGGGTGCCGGTGTCGATGCGATGAGTGACTGTAGAAGTTTGACCCAAAGAACTTTTATGAGAGTCGAAGGAGGAGCGAAAGTGCTGTAGTACCTTCAAAAGCTGAGTGCGCTACTCTGGAGGAAGATCGCCGTCGATGGAGCGGAGGAACAAGTCTGTAGAGGGGGGAGCGGGCGCAGGTGAAGGGGGGCGGAGCGCAGTCACGGCACAGTGCGGCGCGTCGTCAGGTTCCTCAGAGATCAGAAGAGATGCGATTGGCTGGATAATTCCGAGGCATTCACCATGGCGCAAAGCAGTAGGGGAGTTAAATGGGTTAGAGACGCATAACATGGAAATGCCATCGGAAAAAGCGAGCTTTGCGTAGGGCAATGAAAGGCACTTGCGGCGCAGGAAAGTACGGGCTGGTGTGAAGAGAACGTTGTCATCGCTAACAGAGGCACAAGTGGCACGAACAAGCACAGAAGAGCAGGGAGGAAGGCCGATATCTTCGGCGACGAGGGCTTTAGCACAGGAATTTGATGGATCAGCGTGTGGTAAGGCATCGGGCACAGTCGAGAACCCTACTTCAGCTCGAGCACAATAGATAATAGCAGCGTGACGCGACAGGAAATCCCAGCCTAAAATTACAGCGTGTGAGCAACTTGGCAGCACGATGAAATCAATCGTATAAAGGCAATTATCGACAACTACTTGAGCGGTGCCCGCTGCTAAAGGCTTGATATGCTGAGCGCTGCCCGTTCGTAACGAAAGTCCCGCACTTGGCGTCTCCACTTTCTTTAAAGTTGCTGCATAATTTGGCGTTTATAACCGAAATCGCAGCACCAGTGTCAATTAGAGCCATGACAGCAACACCCAGGACGAAAACTTCCGTTAGGTTTGCCGCCGACAGATGAGGACTTGGCAAGTTCGACGGGGTCGCAGTTCTCCCCTCAGGAACTGCGGCCTCTAGTTTTCCTCAAGTGAAGCGTTCTGCCGACGTCGCATCGGAGAGATAGAGCGGCGTCGCGGTGACGGTGAACGGCGGTCGGATATGGCTGAGCGGTCTGGGGAGAACTGAGGGCGCGCTGGAGGCTCAGTAGGCGCAGAATACTGAGGCGTCGGAGACCAGTACCCAGAACCATGAATAGGTGGGGCCCACACTGGGAGACGGTTGCAGCAATAACGAGAAATATGTCCAGCAAGCCCGCAAGTGCAACAATTTGGCCGGTTATCTGTCGTGCGCCAGGGATTGCGTGGTCTTGGAGTCGGTCGAATAAACTGCGCAGGTTTTCGCGCAGGCGCAGGAGGCCGCTGAACGTAGGCAGGCGGCGGCAGGGCATATGTAGGTGGTGATCGGTCAGCAACAGCCGCATATGTCAACGGCGCTGCAACAGGCATGGATTGAGGGGCTGGAGGAAGAGATTCAGCTACCTGTTCTTGAATAATTTGGCGCAAACTGGGAGCTAGGTGTGAGGAAGGTTCTTGATGGCAGGACATAAGAGAGAGCTGTCGAGCAACTTCTTCCCGAATGAAGCTCTCGATGTGTGGCAGGAGCGCTGAATGTTCGCCTGCATCTGTCAGGCCAGCAAGCGACTCAGAGTGCATGGTGTTCGCACGATTAATGGCCCTGTGTTTCCGCAATTCATCATAACTTTGACACAGTGTGACCACCTCCGCGACGGTGCGGATATCTCGAGCAGACAGCATCTGAAAGGCGTCGTCATCGATGCCTTGCAGAATGTGCTTGATCTTGTCGGCCTCTGACATCTGTGCGTTCACGCGCTTGCACAAGGCGACGACGTCCTCGGTGTAACTCGTGCAATTCTCGCCAACCTGCTAAGACCGCGCACACAAGCGCTGCTCAGCGCGGAGTTTCCTCACAGTCGGACGGCCGAAAACTTCAGAGAAGCTGGCTTTAAACGTGTACCATGATGGAATGTCCGCTTCATGGTTCCGAAACCATAGATTTGCTACGCCAGTGAGAAGAAAATCACGTTGCTTAACTTCGTTTTTTTTCCGCGTCCCATTTGTTGTAAGCGCTCACTCGCTCATAGGATGCGAGCCAGTCCTCGACGTCATGGTCGTCAGTGCCGCTGAAGATGGCGGGGTCTCGCTGGCGGAGTCTCGCTGGCGGAGGGAGCCGGGACAGATGATGGCCGAGCCAACTTGTACGGCAGGCATCGCAGGAGGTGGTAATGTGCGGCTGCGGAGTTCCTGGGCGAGAGGACAGATCTTAACCGGCAGCTCCACCAAATATAAGAGGGGGGGGGGGGGTTCATTGAGCAGATCAGCAGGACTGTGCAGATCAGCGGCGAACACAGCCACAGAGAACACAGTCAGGTCCAACACGCGCAGCGATCACGATGCCACTGACTGGAATGTTCCTCGTGCACTTCAATTCAATTCAATTCAATTTTATTTTTCAGAAAGCTTCTGAAGGGTCACCTGGGCTAAAAGCTGTCATGTCAGCTTGACAAGGCCCAGGTGCCCGAATGTACAAGGCAGGGCATGGTGGCCTACCATGCACAGGGCAGTACAATGAAAAATAAAATACACAAAATTCATGGTACAGATTTGTACATATATATATATATATATATATATATATATATATATATATATATATATATATATATATATATATATATATATATATATATATATATATAAAGTAATTTGTTGGTTGATCTATTCTTTTTGCAAAAAAAAACATTGTCAAAAATAAAAACCCTGTGAAATTAGAAAATGAGTATTATGCATGTTGTAAAACACAAAGTTATAAAAGTTATAATCCTGAATATAATTTGAGACTACATTTAGCTATGTGAGAATGCCGATATTTCTCTTGCTTCACTGTAAATTTTGTTTTCCTTGCAACAGACGTTCTTGGTTTTGGTTCACAGCAGCCTCCTTGATATTAATGGTATAAGCTGAGAATTTGCGTTATTGCGCTCCTAATAACGAAACATTCACTTCCTGTTTCTAGCGGCGGACGACGCAACCAGACGAAGGACGATCGGGGACGATGTGGTGCATTCTTGTCGAGGTGGTGGTTCAATGCGACCGTAGGGGAGTGCCAGCCATTTATACTGTGGCTGTTTCGGCAACGAGAACACACACTTGTACAAGGAAATATGCGAGCGTACTTGCATGGGAAAAGAAAGTGAGTCTGTCATTTTGTGTATAGAAAATACTACTTTGAATATGGAAGCCACACATCTTGAATAATTTTGAGAAATATTTAGCTCTGTTTCAAGGCTGATAACGGCTACAAAAGAAGGTAAAATAACAAACATAAATAAGAGCTACATTAGAGAGTATTTCAGACCCATGCACCTCTCTTATCTTTCAGTGTTATGACGTACCGTTTGTGTGTAGAAGGATAACCATATCTCAGTGAGAAATGCGCGGTATTGAATGTATGAAAATTGGCGCGCTTCACATTTTTCAAAATTTACGTGAACAGCTAGTTCATAGAACAAGCAAAGAATGTGAAAAGACTACGTGAATATAAAGATCCCGACAGTTATCTGTCTAGCAGCTGTCTGATATGTATAGACAATTCCTCCGATCATCAGAACATGTAAATTAGTAGGAAGAGGAAAGAACACATAATAGGAAAAAACAGTGTCTGACCAGATATCTAATCTTGGAAAGCGTCTGTTCGGTTCGCTTTTATAAACCCATTCGAGCCAAGAGCTGAATTAACTGCCCATCAGTTGAATATTACCACGGCTCGCACAGAAAGTATTATGCGTGAATCATTCACAATATCAGTTGCTATTTCAGGGTTGACCTTAATGCGTAGTCTCAGTTCTTACCTTTTTGCTCTGCCGTGTTTTCATGGACAGCAATGGTTTTATTGCATATACAGCTACGGATCCTCCCTGCCCAAAACACGCAGGACTCAAAACGGCGCAGAGTGGCTGTCAGCGAACGAAAATGGTCCCGGTAAGTGGATTGCCATTTAGAAATACACTGTATGAATTAAACCAAAACATGATAAAGTCGGCCTCAAAGGCACATTAGAAGTGACGGCAGCAGTACTTTTGTATTTATTCACAATAGGTTTATTTTTCTAGAAGCGCGAGGCCCTTCAGCGGAAATGAAAAGTTCAAATGTTTCTTTGGCACCCCCGCTGGCATTTTTTTATGCTTATTTCACGAAGCCAGTGCACTCTCCTTACTACACTTTTTGAAAGAGCGAAAACGAAAGGCTGTATTTCATCCACCGGCATAAAGGCGTATTCTCATAATGCAGTCAACTCAAAGTTGTCGACACTGGGGACTGTTGCATGGTCAAGGCAACGTTGCCACATGCACTCTCCCAGACATGCTTGGGTGCTCCGTACTGGGCAGCTCTGTACCATGTAGGTAAACTTGGTAGTGGTGTTAGGTGCATCATTTGCGCTTTAAGCTGCGGCTTCACGGTATAATAGAGGCTTAACAACGAGATATATAAGTGAAAATCGGGTCTGACATCTGTCACCAGAAATAAAGACAGGTTGCCATGAATGACCGGGGCAACGATCTGTGTGTAAAACACATCTGCTTCATAAAATAAGCCATTCCTATAATGTAGACTTGGGTAGACCGGGATGTCGGCCTGGCCATCCAAACGAGATTCACCGGTTCGACTATTTGTGAAACTAGGTTGTTTGTGCACAAATCAAGATATTTTCATATTGATCAGCATAACCAAGACCGATGTTAACCGCATCTGTGCTTGACTAACGTGAGGTGATCACGGGCGGATTGCTGTAGTCGCAACTCAACATGCACTCAAATGTAAGGTTCGGGGAACAGTGACAAGATCTTCGATGGCGTGGTATGCAGGGACAAGTTGTCATAAAGAACTCAAAGGCGCTGAATTAAAATGAAAATATCTCACTTTGTGCACACCATACATTCAGTTTCATGTGTATGTGAGTGTTATTTCCGGTAATGAAAAATGTACTTTTCGTATTTTTACCAGAGACTGTGTCCAACAAGAACTGCGCCCAGAAGTATGAAACAGGGCCGTGCAAGGCTATGATATCCTTGTGGTGGTTCAATACCCAGTCTGGCAAGTGTGAGCAGTTCATCTACGGAGGCCGCGGAGGCAATCAGAATCGCTACCAGACAAAGCGACTGTGTGAGATCACCTGCGGAGCCAAGAAGCGTGAGTGTTTTATGGAAGCTGTGCACACGTTATAGAGCACCTCTACACTTCTAAGTGAAGTTCATGTAGTTGCCTCTTCCACTATTAAAAGCATATATTTTTCTATTCACAGCTATTGCCTGGCCAGGATAACCTATAAAGGCGCTGAATGCACAGCCTACTATGTGCACTTTTCTTTAAAACAATAATATTATTACTGTCTTTCCCGTGAGAAATGCGTTAAAATATATACATGTACGTTTGACAAATTACGTTTCTTGACGCCATTCACTCTCATTAAGGAACAAAAACGGAGGGAACCGAAATCTATTGGTGCGAACATTACACAGCTTGATTTAAACAGCATAAAAGGAAACAGGCTCTTAGTCAAGCCTAAAACTGCCAAGGGTCCTCTTCAGTCATATGCGTGCTACCGAGCACTTCGTGAAATCTTTCCCGGTCAAACAAGGAGACCTAGAAACGTCCATCAGTAACCTTAACTCGTTCTCTAAAATATTGGGAAACGCTGCACAAATCCCGAGACGGCAAAGCGGACTGATAGTGATTGAAAGATGTGCACTTCGGCCGTGTTCTATGCATCTTATTGTGTGTAGTCTCTCACAAGGTGTATTTCGTTTATACCGATTCGATCTTTACCTTTTGCGTCCCTCAGAATCTGTGGTCGATGTGTGTCGCCGCCCCCGCACACCGGACCTTGCATGGCATACATGCCACGCTTCTACTACGATGCTCAGTCAAAGCAATGTAGGGGATTCAGCTACGGCGGCTGCGACAGCAACGGCAACAACTTTGAGACGATGCGCCAGTGCACGAGTGCGTGCGCTCCTCCGGCCCCTTGGAAGCCCGAGTCACTGCCCGCATAGAAGCCTGCACTGCTCTTACTGCTTCTTAAATACGACTGTGTCAGACTTTGTTCGGTCAGGCACTTTAAAATAGACGCGTATGACATGTATTTATTAATGTTAGCGGTAATAAAAGAATGATTCCAGGAGGTGCAGAGCGTGGAAGGAGAATAATTAAAGTTAATTTATCAACCGGTATTTTCGTTTCTGATATGCATGATTTGCCACTGTTCGTCTGTGGAAGGCAACACAGTCTAAAAGGGGCGGTGTGAACTTAAAGCGTTTCAGACGTGATCTGGTCGCTGTAATTTTAAACTTTTATGTGGGCTAGTAACATCACCCTAACTGAAAAAAAAATTTATTCTTAGCCGGGAAATGCACATAACGTGGCAGAAGGCCAGTGCAGAACTGTGAGCACTACTCGCAGGAAGTAGAGCGCTAACGCCACGTATTTTCCTTCTACTATTCGCAATACCTTGACGGTTATGTATTGTTAGAGCTCCACAAAAAAGAACGTTACAAATACCAAGGAAGTGAAGTGCAGTAGTAGGGCAGCGAGGGAATGCAGTTCTTTACCTAAGAAATGTATTGTTAACTAAGCAAAAAACAAGTTACTGATTTGAATGAAGCTGAAAAATGGCCGCAAAGAGCTCGCAGATAACCGAGGACTATTACGGAAAAGTCAACTAACTCATAAAAATGTTAAAAGACGATAATATTCCTTACAACATTGCTTGCGCGTAGTTTGTAGGATGAAAAAAAAAAAGAAAAAACTCATACGTTCGACTTCTACTCCGTCTAGAAAGCTAAAGTTAGGACTGAATATGCACGAAGATTTTGAGAAAAAGAAATGAACGTATTTTTGGACCTTACATCGAAGATGATTTGTTATATTATGTTCTGCATACAACTTCAAATAGAAAGGCCTAGCGGAATATTAACTGTAGGAACTGCCTTGGCGCCTCCCGTGCTTCGCCCATATGTGTGGTATTGATTAGTACACGTGCCATAAGTTTACTTAGCAAGCGCATTTCTGTCGGTACGACTTGAACGATGAGCTGCCATGCTATTCATTCATTGATGGCTCCTCCCCCTGTAGTGGTCATCGCAGCCAGCAGTGCTCCAAGCGCGTCAATTGTTGCGCTGACGCTCGCTCAGTTATGAACTTGTAAACTGGCAGTGAGAATAGGAGTGAATAAACAAGCATATGAGTACTGAGTGAAAATCCTGTCGACTGGTAGCGCACTAAGTATTTATTGAACACTAGTTATGAGATCCGCAAATTGGAACGACATCCAGAGCTGCCGTTCGGCTGTCAAGTAAATGTTTACGCCGCTGCAGCGTACATAGAAATTTTGTGAAAACTTTAAGCGAGGTCCCAATGGAGCCAATAGCAGAAGCTATTAAGCCAGATTTTATAAACGTTCGCGGTAAGGAAAAACATCCCTTCACCCCCCCCCCCCCCCTTTTCTTGCCCTGACGGTCTCCAAAAAAAAATTAAATTTGGACGCGCCATACCTAAGACACGTGGAATATCCATTCCTTTGATTTTAAAAGATTGATTGTTTGATTAAGAATCAGAGCGAATTACTGCAAGTAACCAGCTTAAATTGTTTGTTCGTTTTGCCCCAAAAAGCGCCCCTGACACGTTTAAAACGTAATTAATTACTAGTTTGTGACATGCTGTGTGCAGGTACCGCTGTTATGAGGATAAGACGGGAACCGTGTGCAAATGTATGTGAAGTCCAATTGGTTGCTTACTAGATGGATGTTTTTTGTGACTTCAATTTAGCCAAATTTATTTTCAGCATCTCACGTGCGCTGAACCCAAAGGGTTTTTGCGTATAAGCCATCGGTGTTCAAACACTCTCTTATTGAGGAATCTGCCCGTTTGACCGATATACACATAGCCACGCTGCCAGCCCACATATAAATGAGAAGCGTTAAATGCTCCTGAATCGAATGTGGAGCGAAAGTGGTCATCGAGCGTTCTTCATCTTCGTCTTCATCTTCGTCGTCTTCTTCCTCTCCTTCTTCTTCATCTTCTTGTTGTTGTGCCCCCAGATAATGCGCCATACCCACCAGGGGGATCGGCCACACGTGAAACCAGAATTAATGGAGTCATGCTTTTAGATATGAGAATAAAAAGAACTAATACATATGAATATGCAATACGACAGAAAAAGGCCCTACTGATCAGAAAACAAAAAGAAACGATTTCAACTTAATAAGAACCTGAAGTGGAATCGGTGCACCTAGGAAGGAATCCGACCAGAGGCATTAGCAAATTTGTGTACCGCTGAGCGCACTGTCCCGCTGCTGAAATCCAGCTGAGTGCCGCCAAACGAAAGTAAATTTAAACAGTCAAGGATATAGATAAATGTTTGCAAGGAATTTCAAGGAAAAGGTTTCGGAGGGAGGCTACACGAAGACAGGTCAGGAAAAAATGTTCCAACGTCTCAGGTTCATTGCAGTATGAACACATGGCTGAAGGAGCACAACCCGATGTATGAAGATGAATGTTAAGGGGAGGAATCCTATACCTGAAATTTGTCAAACACCCTTTGCACTGTTGGGAAAGGCACTGTCCAGGATTCAATTTATACCTCAACTGCGGGAAGTCGTCAAAAGATAAGAAGGCCGAATTTGAGGATTTCATCCAAAGAAATTGTTTGAATCGCGCCGCCACACATAAAGAGAATTGTGGAATTGTTGACAGGATAGGGTCAGTCAAAGAAGCGCAAGCAAGAAAGTCCACGAATTCGTTCATTGAAATTCCACAATGTCCAGGAACCCACACAAGTCTGATTTCCAGGATATGAGACGGCGCGAGGTAATACAACTGGCGACGCAAAGAAGATGCAGAAGAAGTCAACGCAGTACAAACTGAAAGGATGTTCGTCACTATAATAACGTTGCGGTGTTCTAAACAATCTCTTCGAATGGCTGAAACAATAATAAAAAATTCCGAAATAAATATGGGGATATAATTGGGAAGGCAGAGTGAAAAATCCCAATCAAGTTGAGGAGAAAAAATCCCAACACACGCTTTTTTTTGGCGCTGTGTAGCAACAGTGGCAATTGTAACATATGGATGGAAATGTTGCAGATCGTCATTCAAAATTGAAACTAAGGTAGACACTGGCAAAGAGTTGGCATGATTGGGATAAATGTCATCATGGACTAAATTAACTTGAGGTAGATGAGAACTGGCTTGTGAAAGAGAGTACACATCTTCTGACAACGGAGTTAATAGCGACTGCACATATACAGCCTGCGTTCTTTGATAGCGAGACCAATGCGTACTCAAAAACAAATTAGGTGAGGTAATGAAAATTATTTCTGAACACAATAGGTAAGAATCATATAATTTTAGAGTGGACTGTAGCGTAAGTTGTTCAAAACGGCAATCCAAAGGATGTACCCGAGCCTCAGAGCACAAGACATTCAATGCCACAAAAATAGGAAGGTCCAGGCAAAGCCGCAACGCTTGCCGTTCAATCAAGAGAAGTGGTAGAAGTTTGTAAACCGCACAGCCTGTAAACAAGATGCCGCCGAGTTCGAGAATAGGGCGCATATAAAGTTTATAGATCATAACAAGGGCTGATCTTCTCATTCCATATCTCCTGTGGCTGATGCAATGAAGCAGACCCAAGGCACGCTTCCCTTTGCGCTTAATATGTTCAATGTGTGGTCTACAGCTTATTGAAGAATCATAGCAAACGCCCAAGTACTCAAGAGTTTTCACCTGAACTAAAGGTTCTAGACAGTACGAAAGAGAAATAGAAGCAGGTTGATTGACCGGAAAGACTAGAATGAAGCATTTATTGACATTTACAGTAAGGGAAATATTATCTAGCTAGGAGGCAAGGGCATTTAGGTAATTCTGTGAGGTACGATATAAGGTATATGTATCTGTGGATGAAGAAAAGAAGGCAATATCGTCTGCATGGACATACAGGTGTGACATCGTCTCGCAAAGGTATTGAAGAAAGGAAATGATTGAATAGAAGAGAGGACAGGACCGAATCTTGTGGAAGGCCTTTCGATTGAGAAAATGTGCGAGATGAAATATCATCCTGATCATCATCATCGTCATCAGCCTGACTATACCCACTGCAGGGCGAAGGCCTCTCCCATATTTTTCTAATTAACACTGTTTTGTGCTAGCTGCATCCACTTGACCCCTGCGAACTTCTTAACCTCATCCTCCCACCTAACTTTCTGCCGCTCCCTGATGCGCTTTCCTGCCCTTGGAATCCAGTTTGTCACCCTAAGCGACCATCGGTTATCCTCTCTTCGCACTAGATGTCTTGCCCATACCCATTTCTTCTTCTTAAGTTCCACTAGAATGTGAGTAACTCGTGACAACAGTAAAAAATCTTCCTGATAAAAATTCTTGAATCCAGGCGAATATTTACTTCGGAGTTTGACAAGTTATTAAATGAGCAATTAGTAATCTGCGATCAACACTGTCATAAGCTTATGAAATATCCAGAGTTACTCGAACAGATATTTCGCGAGACCGGCTAGCCACACGGATTCTGCTCTCCAGGTCAATGTGAGCAGACCATATTTGGCATTCTGGACGGAAGTCAATCTATCTGGGAGAAAGAATTTTATATCTTAAACTAAACTGCGATAAACGCAAATTAATTATGCACTCTATTGTTTTCACCAGAATAGATGCTAAAGAACTCGGTCTGAGGACATAGCCAAGGCTTTGATTCTTTAGTAGTAGAACCACTTTGGATAGCTTTCAGGATCTAGATATCCAGGAGTACTTTAACGAACAGTTAGCAATTTTTAATAATTTCTTCACAGGAATAACATCATTAACATACCAGCAGTAATACCATCAGGGCCTGGAGCTGAAGCTCTCGCTTTTGAAATTACAGTTGCCAATTTCGGCATAGTCATCTCGGAAAAATCTGTCGCACAACAGAGAATGCGAGCGGCCTTGGGCATAGCGACGAAAAGGGAATTTTTAGTCCGCGACCAACACTATCGAATAAATTAGCCGCCTCGCTAGGGCTCAGTACCATGCAGATGAAGACGAGACTACTTGCTGCGGAGATTTAGTACGGCTTAGGAAACTAAATAGCACACTCCGTTGCTTATTATCAAAATAAAAATATGCAAATCAGCCTTATGTTCTTGATTAGATGATAACACAGCCCGTTTAGAAAGGGCAGCATGAAACTTGTATTGTAACCAATCAGAGGGGGACTGATTATGACGCAGACTCTTCCATGCAGCTTTTCGGCACCGATAAGCACGAGTGAAGTCAGAATTTCACCAAGATGAATTTTGTGGCTGACTAGATGAGACAACAGAAAAATCAGCCGGTTCAATCGCATCGTACAATCATGACACCACAGACGGCGCCCGTGAATGAGCGTCAGAAGGGGAAATAGACGAAAGGGAAGTTCGAAGAGCGGTTTCGTATTTAATATAATTTACAAAGCGCCTGTGGAGAGCCCTGTAGATAGCTTTGGAAATAATTAAATTGTAGGTAATAGGAAGAGGATCAGTGCTGGTTCCACTATCTATGGCTGCCCACAATGATATAAGAAGACCCGCAGTTGAAAAAGTTAGATTCAGTGCTGAAGAGCACCTTCCCCTCAATAAGGTGATATTCCCAAAATTGTGGCACTATAAGCCATTGTCCTGAATCCAGTCCCACATTCTACACCCACAAGAATCAGTCTTCAGGCCCTAAGAATTAGGGTGCGAGTCGAAATCACCAGCTAATATAAGGTTTTGAGAACAACGAGTTAACAAACCATCCAGTTGCGAAGTACAACGAAAGCCATTTTGGAAGTATGCATTGGCCATTGTGAAAGGGGTGCTACCGGGCAGTGTAAACTCCAAAGTGTTTCACAATCTAACAAACGAATTCATACGAAACTGAAACCTTATGACACATTTTCGACGAAACTAAAACCGATAACCCATGGCTCTTGCCTGGGCGATCTCATCTAAACGGCCGAAAGTTGTTAAAGAGAATCTTTATTTAAAGGAAAGCCAGGACACTTGAAGTAAAATAATATAAGGGTGCCTTTTCAGTATTAAGCAGAGGAGATCATCAAAACCAGAAATAATTGAGCGGCAGCCGGATGTTCTCCGTGATCGCCTTCTTCTTCGTCTTCTCGTTATTATTCGCAATCGTCTTCTTCGTCGACTTCTTTTTCGGCTTCTTCATCGTCTTCTTGGTATTGTTCGTCGTCGTCTTCTTCGTCTTCATCTTCTTCGCGACTGTTAAGAGTCAAACGTGTCCTTTCCGGGAATTCGCCACAGAAGCGACACAAGCGGCTGCCTTTAAATGCGCTCTTATTCCTTTGGGCGACAAATCACGCACCACGAAATCACGCGACAAAATCACGTGCTAGAGCATCGTCTGCTCGAGTGCTCCTATGGGATGCGGTTTGGCAATACGCTCCCGGGACGACGCGACGGGCCAAAACCTGGGGCAGTGTTGCTATCGCATTAATATCACGTTTGTACGCAGGTCCGTCTGGTCAGCCTACGGCAGCATTTTATGACTACCAGCCCTGGAACCCACCTTGTTCCTGGCCACTGCGACATAAGAACACTCCGAAATGACTCACCCTCTTCCAATCGCAGTGCTACACCACCTATTCAGCGAAGCCATTCACCGTCGCCCCGCCGCCACTCTGTATGGCCGCTTCCCGAAAACTAACTGCTGCGGCCGATGAATGTGCGGTCGCGGAATCGTCTTCACCAATATCACTTACTCTCCTTCTGTTAAAAATAAAAGTGTTTTTGTGTTATGGCGTAACTACTTTTGCTTTGGTGGACACCACACTGGTGCCACGATATCTGTAATGAGTCTTGCTTTTAAAACCCCCCTTGGACGGAAAGGTGTGTTTGCGTGGGATCGGCCTGCTAGTTTTCGTGGTGTGCGGGAGGTGAAATTTTGCACCCTGTTGGTATGTGTTTCGTGTCAGTCGTTATCGCCAGTGACAAGCTTCGGACAAAGTTGGTCGTATTGCTCCACACAACGCACGATGTCATACTAGGTATTGAATTTTTAAGCGAATGTGGGCCTACACTCGACTGCGGTGCTGGTGAAATTTCTCTTCGCCGCAATACGCTTGCATTCGTGGACGATTCAACCGAACCCCGCGACGGAACATTCAGTGCAACACAGGATTTGCTGTCACCAGCTAGAGCCGCAATGTTTGTTACAGTTCGCTCTTCTCAGAATCTTGTTTGCACTTTCTTTTTGCCGGGAGAGCCTGATTTCAAGAACGCCGCGAAGAATAATGTTCTGGTGCTAAGTGTTCTTTTTGCAGCAGCTGCAGGAAGAGCATGCGTGTAGAAAGTCAACGCATCAAATGAACCTGTTTTACTCCCATCCAGCATAAAACTCGCTCGGTTTGATGCATATGGTGCTCTGCACATCCGTTCTCTGGAGCGCCTAGATGGACGCCCACTAACTGAAATTAAGATCTTAGGTCCCTGGCCACGGCGATCGTCTGCGATGAAGGCCTCCCAGGCACTGCTCCGCTTTATGAAAAGCACAGGACTGATCGGAAGGCTATGATTTTTTATTTTACGTGATATGTGACGTGACATGTCTGTGATGTAACTGTACTGCCATCACCCATCCCTCTCTCACCCACAACTTTTGTACCCATCTACCCCTCTCCCCTAGTTCAGGGTAGCAAACCTGTTTGTTTACCGGTTAACCTCCCTACCTTTCCTCATCTTCCTCCTCCTCCTCCTTTCTCTGACGACGGGCATGCCTGCCCAGACAGGATTTTCGACTAATCTCGATGGCATGATCAACAAATCGCTTCCGTCTTCTGGGCGTCTCGCATTGTAGCATGTTCTCGCCAAGCAAATGTCGGTATTTGACTTCGCTCAGCCAGCCACTACCACTTCGCTGCCAGCTTCTCGTCTGAAATACCAGATTAGCACCTCCCAGAAACCTCCTCGTGTGTCCTCAGCAGGGCGCAAATTAATCAACGAAATAGTACACGGCATGCTACAGAAAGGCGTCCTTCGGGAGTCATCAGGTTCGTTGGCTGCCCCTGTTAAATTTTTGCACACGAAGGACCATTCCATGCGTTTTTGCTTCGATTACTGTCAATTAAATGCCTTCGCGAAAACGACTTCTATCCTCTTCCAAGTATAGATGATGCCATGAATTGTCTTCAGTCTGCGTCGTACTTCTCGTCAGTTGACCTATGGACGGGTAATTGACAAATACCCACGCATCCATCGGACCGAGAGAATACTGCATTTGTTACACCGAAACGGCTGTACGAAGTTACTGTACTGCCTTTTGCACTGCGTAATGCACAAGCTACATTTGAGCGGTCCGTGGACACTACCTTGCGTAGACTTAAATGGGAGGTATGCATGTGTTATTTCGACGACTTATCATTACGGCAAGACCTTTGATGAGCCCAACGAACGATTGAGTATTGTGCTCGCCTGCATTGCGCAAGCTGGATTGGTTTTGAACTCCAAAAATGTCGTTTTGGCGAACAGCAAACCCTTGCTCTCAAATTTCTTGCCAATAAAGAGGCATCTGACCCGTCCCATAGAATATAGCTGCCGTGAGTAACTTTCCACGAACCCTTACTCTGAAACACCTGCGAAGCTTCCTGGACCTGTGTTCCTAATTCCATAGGTTCATTCCAGGATTCACTGAGCTCGCCCATCCCTTCACTTCACTGCTACACAAGGGCACTCTATTTATATGGTCGTCTGCATGTGAGTCTGCCTTCAAGCAGTTGAAGTATTCGTTAACATCTGGGCCTCTTCTGCGCCACTTGACCCAGCGGCGCCTACTGAAGTCCACACGGATGCCAGCGGCGCCGGTGTCGGCGTGGTCCTTGTTCAACTGCATACCAGCCTCCAGCACGTTGTTCCGTGTGCAAGCCGCACTTTAACCAAATCGGAAGTAAACTGCACATTAAAGGGGTTAGAGTGCCTGGTGGTCTTTTATGCGGTCCAAAAGTTTCGACCATAGCTACATGGGCATCATTTCAATATCGTGACAGATCACCACTCTGTGTTGGTTTGTTGGCCTGCGCTATCCATCCGCCCGACTCACTAGTTGGGCCTTGCGCCTCCAGGACTACGACTTTACTGTTTCGTATAAAAGCGGAAGCCGCCGCGCTGGCACGCACTGTTCGTCACACTTACCTCTACCGGATACAGCGAGCACCAACTACGACCTCGATGACTGTTTATTTCCCCTCTCCTTGGAGTTTTCCAGTATCAAGAAGAGCGGAGAGACCGTTGTCTTCAACAGTTCTTCGACTAAGCCCGCACGTCTGCACCTGAGAATTCGTCATTCATGAAAGTTTACGTTTCAAGAACTATTCATTTAAGGCTGCCCGCCTGCTTCTGGTCGTCCCTGCGAGCCTTCGGGCCGTTGTTATTCAAGCCATGCACGACGATATTGCAGCCTGCCATTTGTGGTTCGCCCTTACATACTACCGAACGCGGCAATAATTCTACTGTCCCAGATAATACAAGGGAGTGCGGCAGTACGTTGCAAGCTGCGTCCAGTGCCAACTATTCAAGCATCGCCGTACTCCACCAGTTGGACTGCTGGAACCGATCAGCTCGTCACATGACCCATTTGAGCAAAATTGAAATCGCCTTGCCTGATCCGGTGCCCAAGTCAGCAACCGGTCACCGCTGGATTATTTTATGCGGCGACTACGGCACACGATACGTCGAGACCACTGCTCTGAGGTCTGCAAGAGCAGGAGACGTTTCCTCTTTTTTGCTGCACTCAGTCATTCTTCGCCACGGCGCCCTTCGAGTGATCATCAATGACCGTGGTCATCAATTCGAAGCCGATATCGGCGAACACCCAGTCGAAAACGTCAACAGAAATTTTCTGTAGTAGTACAAAAATTTCTATTGCGCTACAGAAATTTTTATTACACAGATATTTCTGCGCCGACAACTAAATTTGTGCTTTTACGTCAGAACATTGTGTCGCTACGAAAAGATATTCTGTTTTAACGACAGAACGTTCTGTTGTTGCGTCAGAGCATTTTCTTGCTACGACAGAACGTTGTATTGTTACGTCAGAACTTTGTGTTGTCTTTTGGAACAACACAAAGTTATGACGTAACAAAACAACGTCCTGTTGGTTGCGATAACATAACTTTGTTTTCTCGCAGCAGACAACACAATGTTTTGACGTAACAACACGACGTTCTGTCGCAAAAAAATGTTCTAACGTAACACAACCTTCTGACGTAAATGTCGCAACCACCCAAGCTATGTAGGTATGTAGCGACGTCAGACGGTTCTGTGCCTGGTCCCAGGAAAAATACTATAATGTGTTCTGTAGAGGCAAGAAAATTTGCTTTCGCGCATGTAGAATCACCCTATTTTTCTCTGTCCCAAATAAAACATTATGCATTTTCATTGATGCATATAAGCGTATTTATTCCAGTTTAAAATAAGAATTTCATGCAAAGACACTAAACAGTGTTAGCGGCAGTTCTATGTAGAGACTAATTTTTACGAGCTGTTTTTTTTTTTCTGCGCGACTACCTCTCCGCCCTCAGCCGCCCTTAAACAACTTTAAAATGAACTGATTGTGCCAAAACAAAGCGTGCCTTGAGTGTCTATCTGCTGCCATGCATGCATACAACTAATTGCGCTAATCGCGCGCATGTTCAGTAACATATCATGGGCGATTGCCGGTGCATTCGTGAGCGCAGCACGCAAGTTTCGAGACATGCAGGAATTATTTTCTCGATAAGTGCGAATGAGTTGCATAAGAGTAATCGTAAAGCCAATTATGTTTTATCTCAATTCTGAAGACAACCGGACAAATGAATCTTTCTCACCTGTGAAGTCTGCTTCCAAATTTGTAGCGATCTCCTCAAGTGATCTATCCTTGTTCTCACGTTGATGATACATTTCATCCTTTATGCATCACAAAAGCGTTGACTCTCGTTGGGCATCCTGATATCACACGTTCTTGGCCAAAAATGAGGACGGCATATACTTGCACAAGCAACCTCCCCGTACGTCTCCAGCACTCGCGCGCAGTCCTTGCTGGCTCGCTTCAACCTTCGCGGGACCGACGCTACAGACACGGCCGCTGCACGGGTAGTGTCAGAGAAAAAAGGCTCTTTCTAGAAATATTGATGCTATAGAAGGGCACACTATTTTCAGCACGATAATGGTACGGCATTTGAAGGGAAATATATTTCCACGGCAACCTTCCCACCTACGTGCATTAGCTCGCTACAAGGCGCTCATTCCTCCCCGATGGACAACAGGGCGAAGAGAAACGTTTTGCAAACTACGTTTGGGAGTACATGCAGGCGAACCGCCTCTCTGGAGGATCGGATTCGGGAACGACGGCGATATGGGGGCCAGGAAGCGGTTTCCGCCCGGCTCACGCGCGTGCCTCCCCCACTTCCCCTTCCGACCAGCAGGCTGCATGAGGACTTTTTGCTGCAGGAGGGAGGTTACTTCTTCGCTCCGTCATAGTGTTCCTCTATGCTGCAGCCTGTGTGGCGTTCGTGGCGGCACTGTGCAGCTATTAGATCCCTATCCGTAGGCTTTGTTGTTACGTGGTGGCATGACAAGCGATGGAACACGGCGACACAACAGAAACAGAACGACGTGATGACATGACGATGAAATATGCTTTAATGGCCAGCGGGCCTGGCGCTAGCGCTCCGCCCCGCGCCACTGCCCGCCGCCATCTTCGTAGCATTACCCGGGGCCACCGAGCGATCGTCCCTATCGATTGCTAGAAATCTAATGCATGACGTGACGATGAACACAGACACAGGATTGGGACATATTGAAACGCTGGGCACCACAATGAATGCGAAGACGGGCAGAATGCTTGCACCGGAGCATCAAGTCCAATCTTCACCGTTTGCCGAAGGCCAAGGCTCATGGACACGCCGAACGGCTTGGGCGGGGGTGCTGTCTTCGCTCGAGTGGTCGTCAGGTCGCTTCGTCGTGGAGTCGGTAGGGTCGGCTTCGGGTTCTTTCTGGTCGTCGTGTGTTGTGTTTAGGGCTAGGGACGAGGCTAGGAACAGCGGCTGGTCGGATCTGAGCACAAAGGGCTGGAGCAGAGCTGAGCGGCGATCTCCACGGGCTTTCGGCAGATGGACCCGGCGCACGGTTGGCTTCGACGGTGCAAGGCGAGGATGGGGATGATCCGCATCTCCAACCAAATGTTACGTGGTGGCATGACAAGCGATGGAACACGGCGACACAACAGAAACAGAACGACGTGATGACATGACGATGAAATATGCTTTAATGGCCAGCGAGCCTGGCGCGAGCGCTCCGCCCCGCGCCACTGCCCGACGCCATCTTCGTAGCAATATTGTAACAATGAGCTGCAGGCATCATGCTATTTTACACTTTCCATGTGACTGACTTTATACCTTTATAGCCTGCCGCGTCCTTTCTTTCGTATGTCTCTCCTTTTATTTCCTATCCCTGTCTTCTGGCTGTCCTTTCTATTCCGTGCCGCAGCTCGGGCGCCGCTGTATTTGATTGCATATGCCGCGGCTGAAAAAGTTCTTTTCTTTTTGTACTATTAATAGTTAACTACGAAATCGCGACAAGGAGTACGTGTGATTGTTACATGCGGCACTGTGGAAACGGTGAACTGCTGCTCCTTCACCCTACCGTGTTCATCGAACCACGCTGATAGTGAGAATTCGATATTTTCTGTCGAAATTTACGGTCTGGTGCTTTCTCTGCTTGCTCTGACTTAAAATGTTTGATATTGCATCTTTATATCGGTTCAGAGCCTCAGATTCTGAGTGGACTTCGCGACTGCGCTGTCGAAAATTTTCTTTCTGGCCAAATAATAAAACGATGTATTGATGTGAAGAATAAATTACGATTAAGGTGTGATGAATGATCGTCGAAGATTTGCGCATTCGGCGAAAGCAAACTTTCATTGATAGGGTAGCAGAAACGGCACTAATTTTGGATACCATCTTCATCCGTCGTGCAATGAGACGCTGCTGGTCGAGGCAGCAGACCTCGTCATTCTAAAAGAAAAAATTAAACTTTTCGCTACAGGCGACGATAAGCATGCAAGAGACAAGACACCATGCAAGGAACAGTAGACCACTCATAGGTAGCGCCTAGCACCCCATACCTCGTAAAACAATTACAATCTTAAACATCAGGAAGCACAAAGTACCCTATAGATTCGTATTAAATTAACGTTACGTCGATTTACGCCGATGCATTTCACCCTTACCGACACGGCTTGAAAATGAAACACTCAGCCGAGCAGGGAGGGCGTCTAAAACGCTTTACCTCTGTCTGCGAGTCATCCTTAACTCTAATACGCGCTCACGTCTAAAGGCCATTTGCGACATGCGAACATTGCTAGGGAAACTCATAGAAACGCGCGTTTAACCTCTGTGTCAGAAACCATGCGGCGGCAAAGCTCAATGGATCCATAAACCATCAATTTCAAGGACCTCAAAGGCATGCAGTACACTTGACGCGGCGGCTGTGTGAGCACTGATCGCTGGACCCTCGCGTGTTTGCAGTATTTGCTTAGAAGAGGTCGCTCAAATAGGACAAAAAAAGGTTAAGCCACCGGCATTCCAAGCCACGTTTACTGCACACAGGGATGTACGGGGCAGGACTGCAAGACAGCAAGACGACACGGTCTTCTGCGGAGCACTCTGAAGAAAATGAGGACCTTTTCGTCGGTTTATCAAAGTAAAAAATAAAGCCAGCTTGTTCAAACGAAACAATCAGAAGACCCTAAGTGCGCTGACTAAAACTTGATCGCGTATTCCGCATAGAGCAAATGTAAGGATAAAAAGTGTCTGAAAAGAGCAGAAAGGGAGAAAAACTTTAAAAGGAACCAAATGGCCAAAAGCCTGTACAAACACGGAGATCAACAGCACAAGACACCTGCTGAGCCGACACGCAGCAATTTCGGGCCTGCTCAAAACGATCGTCGACGATGGCACCATGCAAAACGACGCTGCCGGCCGAGTGAAGGCTGGAGAGCGTGACAAACGAGTTAGGGGCCTGTAAGGGAACTGATGGCCTGAGGAAGGAAAGGCAAAGGATAGTTGCGGTGCGGCAGACAAAGCTTTTTCTGTTGTGTATTTTATTTACCTAGGCGCCCCACAAAGGCGGGGTTGAACGAAAGGAAGCGTTACTGGTAAAGTGGGCAGTAGAAAAACTGGCCGGACCTCGAGCAAACTAGGCGGAGGATAAAAAAAAAGCGAAATAAGGATGGAAGAAGAGAAAACGAAAGTTGTAACTAAGGCTTGGAAGAAATTAAACGTCCAGATATATAATGTCGCTGTGAGCAAGGTTGATGAAACTGCCGTTACGCTATGTAGGAATTCTGTTGTGCCTTTATCATGGTCACCCAGAAAAGGAACTTTATGACCCGCGTAACCCATGCGAAGATATATGTTGTTGAACAAACGATCATCCAGCAAGGTCAAGGCAGCATATGATGAGAATGAACCTCAGGCAATAACTGAACTTACTGATTTTCTCGGGTGCCCTTAGGCGAAATCGGTGGTTCACGTGCCTCCTATTATAGCTCCGACAGGTATCCTCTACATGTAGTTATGATGCACCTACAAGTAGTTATGATGACCAGGCAGTTTAAAGCTTCTACGAAGATGCAGAATCGGCAATGCGAAAATATGATGCAGTATACTGTACTAATGGGCGACTTCAGTGACAAGGTAGGAAAAAAGCAGGCAGGAGACTAGGCAGTAGGTAGCAATGGCATTGGTTCTAGGAGGGGCTCGACACCGCACGCTGCACATGCTCACCCCTCTGCTGACATTACAGGTTCTGCTACTCTGGCTGCCTGCTGCTGAATGCCCCTTTTCTCAAGCCCCGTCACCCGCTCGCGGTGGGGAGTGCGTGGTCAGTGACCGTGTGCTCGGCGCCGTAGTGGATGACACTCCGAACCTAGCCCGGATACTGTTGCTCCCCTGGCAACATAGCTCCTCATCGACGTCATCAGTCACCAGACCCACCCGCGCAACATATATACCGCGATCTGCTGCCGATCATCTGGGGCTCGACACCGCACGCTGCAACATGCTCAACCCTCCGCTGACATTACAGGTTGGTTATATGAACAATTGCAGTGAATTTAAAACTAGCAACCGTTGTCTTGTAGCGGTGTCTTGCCCCTATGTGATCAGGTGGCGTAGCGCTGTGCGAATATGCTGCGACTGTAAATCCTTCCACCTGTTGTCCCAAATATTGTTGTATCTATCAGGGGATGTTGAGCTCAACCCAGGAACGCCAACATCACTCGGCGATCCATCTGTTCTAAACGCACTCAAACGCCTCGCGGACGCGCAATCCGTCTTATCTGCTGAACTAAAAGAACTTAAGGCTACGCAAGACAACCACGGAAAGCTAATATCGGAGCTAAACAACCGCATTTCTTTGTTGGAATTCGCTCACAAAAATGATCCAAACGATGTGAAAATAGACGAAAAAAATAAAACGTGAGCTTGCAGTTCTTCATGCCGCCAATATCGATGCAAACAATCGCATGCGAAGGAACAACTTACTTCTTTTCGGCCTTAAAGACGTCGAAAAGGAAACTTGGGAAGAGCCGTAAACAAAAGTTCGAGACCTGTGCTCCTCTGAGCTCGATGTTCATCTGGACGCAGGATGTATAGAACGCGCACATCTACTAGGATCATTCTGCTCAGACAAACAGCGGCCAATCATCATTAGGCTAGCGCATTTCAACCAAGGAAAACATCCTGGCGTGTGGGCCTAAACTGAAAGACACGCCATACGCAATCAGAGAAGATTTTGCTCCTGAAACACGTCTTGCTCGCTCCAAGCTTCTGAAGTTTATTCGCCCTCAAAAATGCGCCTTCAAACTGCGACTTGGTAAATTGTACGCTAGAAAAAAGTGTTATACTTACAACCATGTTACTGACTCGGTTATCGAATGTACTGTACGTGTTTCCAACGCCGATGTTAGCGAATGACGCGCAACAAATCATGCTCAACAGACGACCTTCATCATACCTCGACATCCAAATCACATTCACCAACATGATAAGCCTTATTCCAAAGCGTGACCAGCTCCTTAGCTTTGTTGACGACATTGAAGCTCACATTATCATTCTAACCGAAACGTGGTTAACTGAAGAAGTCCTTGATAACGAATTGCTTCCCACTAATCTGAACTTCACCATTTATCGTCGAGATTACAGTGGCCGTCGAGGGGGTGGCGTACTCATAGCTGTAAGAAATACACTATCATCATTCTTAGTTTGCCACGATGACGTACTCGAACTATCGTGGATTTGTGTCCATACTTCAACTGCGAAAGCTTTATTTGGCATTTGTTACAGGCCACCCGATCATGGTCAATCTTTTAGCACCTCACTGTACAATAGGCTAACATATATCAGGGACAACTTCCCCAACTCGCCTATTTTTCTATTTGGCGACTTTAATTTTCCCCAGATTAACTGGCCTCTACTCAGCGTGCCTGGCAATTCACAATCCAGTGAGCCCAAGCAATTTCTCGATCTAACTCTTGATTTCAATCTTCTTCAGTCCATATCACTACCGACGAGAGGGAATAACACTCTTGATCTTTTACTGACGAGCAGTCCTGACGACATTAAAAACGTAACGATTCTCCCTGGAATCAGTGACCACGCTCTCCTACCCATTTCCATATCACTGCTATTAAAAGTAAGATCAGCATCTCAAAAGATAATCTTCAACTATAAAAAGGGGAACTTTGAAGCTATAAATAACGAACTTGCACAGTTTCACACGTACTTTCTCGAGTCCTCCTTGTCGAGAACGGTTAATCACAACTGGGAATTATATAAAACAACATTAATAAATCTAAGAAACAAATACATCCCTAAAATAAATATAAAATCCGATCCTACCAATGAGTGGTTTACCGTAAGTCTGAAACGTCTCCTAAACAGGAAAAAAACGCCTTTATCGATCAGCAAAGTCATCTAACAGCCGTGCTACGTGGGACCGATATCATCAGTCTGCAAAAACATACATTGAAAGCGTAGCTGCCTCAAAGCATAAATTCTTTTCAGTCGATCTACTTGGAATCTTGCAATCGAACCCCAACAAATTCTGGCATATTCTGTCCCCCAGGTATCGGCCGAACCAAATAGCCCTCATGGGAACTGATGGTGAACCAGTGGAATCAGAACAGTGTGCCGCCGTCTTGAACCGTTATTTCGTTTTGGTTTTCACCCCCGCACACAACTGTTCGACCCAGCCTCCATCAGAGTCGCCACCAGTCACGATGCCTGAGATACAGATTAATGCAAACGGTATCAGTAACATCATTGATTCTCTAAAATTGTCTTCATCGGCAGGCTCTGACCATATCAATAGCAAACTACTGAAAAACACATCGGAAACCTCGTCACAGATATTACAATTAATCTTCACCCAGTCTTTCCAATCGGAGGAAATACCGGACGATTGGAAAATCGCTCAAATCATTCCAGTCTTCAAAACAGGTGACCGCAAATCAGCATCCAACTACCGTCCTATCTCTCTAACCAGTGTCCCATCCAAACTTCTCGAACACATTATATCCACGAACCTAATGGCACACCTCGAATCTAACGACTTCTTTTATCCTCAACAGCATGGTTTTAGAAAACATCTCTCGTGTGAAACACAGCTTGCTGAGTTCATACATGACTTACTAGAATCCATGGACAATAACCTTCAAATAGATGCTATATTCCTCGATTACTCCAAAACATTTGATCGCGTTCTCCATAGTCATTTACTTCAGAAACTCTCATCCCTAAGAATTCCCGCCAACCTAATCCGCTAGATTAAATATTTTCTTTCAGGACGCAAGCAGTTCACTTCCGCAAATGATAGCCATTCACCTCTCACCAATGTAACATCGGGAGTCCCACAAGGTGCCGGACTGTCACCGCTACTATTCCTAATTTACATTAACGATCTCCCTTGTAATATAAAATCAAAATTACGTCTTTTTGCGGATGACTGCGTCATATACAGGGAGATTAGGACGACGAACGACTCATGTTTGCTTCAATCTGATCTTAATACACTCGCCTCTTGGTCTAATAAATTCCTCCTTCCTTTTAGCATTAGCAAGTGTAAATCCATGACTTTCACGAGGAAACGCACTGTGAATCAGCATCAATATAGTATTGGCTCGCTTTTCATTACCCCCGCGTTATCCTACAGATATCTTGGCCTCCACCTAACACCACCACTATCATGGGTAACCCCCATTCAAAACATTTGCGCTGAAGCCTCACGCACACTCGGTTATCTGCGACGTAACTTGAAGGCCGCATCCCCGGAAATAAAACAACTAGCCTATATAACTTTCATTCGCCCCAAACTAGAATATGCGTCCTCCGTTTGGCATCCATCCCAAGCGTATCTCGCCACCGACCTTGAAGCCGTACAGAATCGCGCCATCCGATTTATAACTTCTTGCTATTCAAAGAAAACCAGTATCACAGCACTGAGAAAATTCATCGCCTTTCCATCGCTCATGTCGCGCCGTATCATGTCTCGCCTAGGTCTTCTACAGCACTTCTATTATCATCCCCGTACGAGACATGCAAAGCTACAGCCCCCCCACAGGACATCTAGCCGCCTAAACCATAATCATAGCATTGTACGTATCAACTGTCACACCTTAGCATTAAATTCTTCATTTTTTCCGGACGCAATAGTACTGTGGAACGCTCTGCCAAACACCATCGTATCATGCACTGATAGCAAATCAATCAGGATAAAATTAAACGACCATCTTTCGTGAAGAAGTCGCTGATGACGTCGGCAGAATTCTGGGCGCGCGGGGGATGCAGCGCTTACCTTGTCTTGACTTTTTTTACGTGTGTTTGTAGTTCTGCTGACGTTGCCATCGATGACGTACCAACCGGCTCAAGTTTCACCAGTTTCGTGAAAGCGTTTTTCTCATGCAAATTTGTATAACAGTTTCGGCGTCATTTACCTATGGTATATTGTTCTTTTCGTTTTTTAAAATTATTTCGTCAAACCCTTGCATTACTTCTCTTCTTTATGTTTTCTTATCTTGTTATTTTAATGTTTTCCTGTTCTTGTTCGCATTGTATATTGAGTTTGCTCCTCCCTTATGTAATGCCCTCGGGCCTTTAAGGGAAAAATAAATTTATTTATTTATTTATAATACCCTCAGGGTACAGTTGTACGTTACAGAGGGGAGGGGCGCATACAGGATATATATATAAAACAGAAGGTTAACAAAAGCGTACAAATCTGAAAAACAAAGCAAATAAAAAAGAACAAGGTACATGTGCAATTTAGGAAATTTAGAAAAACGGCATAGGTGTTAAAAACAACAATATAAAAATATAATAAGCAACAGTATACAATGATGTTATGCAAAAACAATACAGTAAGTTTTAAAACTAGGCAAAAAAGAAAGATTGCAGCGCAGATTTAAATTTTTGTTCTTCAGTTATACTTGTTAGTGATGCAGAGAGGTTATTCCAATCATTACAGGTGCGGGGAAGAAAGGAGTTAAAATAGGCAACTGTGTTTGTGTGCGGAATGTTTACCTTTTGACTATGGTTACGGCGAAACGAAATGTAGGATGGTGGCTGAACCCATGAGGAACGCAAGGTAGAGTTATGGTAGTATATTTTGTGAAAAAGTGAGAGGCAGGATAGTTTTCTTCGAGTAGATAACAGCGGGAGATGTAAGTATGCTTTCATATTAGTAACGCTGGCTGTCCTTTGATAGTTATTTAAGATGAACCGGGCTGAGCGATTTTCTACTGCTTCAACGGAGTGTTTGAGTGTTGCTTAATGAAATGAAATGGAATGAAATTTATGGCCTCCGCGCCTTTTCCCCTCATACCGAGAGACAGAGCAGTTAACGCCGAACCGGAACACGTGCGCGACCGAGACACCTCTGGGAAAGCAAGGAAATCGCGTTCAAATATCCCTGTAGCAGCTTGATTTTTCGCGAGCCTCTCAGAGGCGTGTACCTTTCTGGCAGCAGCCTCCGCTTGCAGTCGAGCATCCCATTGCCCTGGAGTTTCTACCGCACGTTTCTTCCTCTTCGCTTCGGCATCCATTTCAAGCCGAAGCTCAGTGTCTTCAGCCGTTTCGTGAGCACGGTCGGCACGTTTCCTCGTTCTTTGTGCTTCTAAATTCTTGCACCTTTTAGCTGCAACACCAGATTCAGTAGACTCACGTTCCCGCTGCCTTTGTAATAATTGTGCTTCAGCACGTCGAGCCCGGCGAACCTGCGCCGCAATGCCTGATGGACCGGCTTTTTCAATTGCGACGCGAAGCAAAGGCACACACGCTTGTGCAACGCTTCCCTGGGACGGCCGCCACGTCCGCAACTGACACACCCCTCTCTCACTGTCTTACTCTCTAACTGGGTGCATTATGCTGTCGCTCCGCCCCCTCAGGGATGTAGCGTCGCCACTTTCCCATCCTCCTCTCAAGTTTACGGAGAGATGGATGGTGAGAGAAAGAGAGAAGCTTCTACTACAGCTCCGTGGCTGCTCCACCTCCTCAATGCTGAGACACGCGCGAGCCACCTTCTCTTTCTCCGCTTCTAGTTCACGAAGAGAGAGAGAGTTAGCGGCTTCGGACGCCCGACTACTGTGCCGGAGTACCCGCGTTCGAACCCGACCTCGGCGGCTGCGTTTCGATGGAGGCGAAACGAAGAGGCGTCCGTGTGCTGTGCGATGTCAGCGCACGTTAAAGATCCACAGGTGGTCGAAATTACTCCGTAGCCTTCCACTACGGCTCCTCTTTCTCTCTTTCCACTTTCACTCCCATCTTCCTCCCTTCTCTTACGGCGCGGTTGCGGTGTCCACAGAAAACAAGTGAGACAGTTATCGCGCCTTTCCTTTCCTATAAATAAATCAGTTGTTTTTTTAGCGGCTTCGGATAGACCCCGGGGAAATCCGTGTTTGCGGCTAGTAGTGCGACGCACTAAATGCAATGCGCCGCGAACCGCTAGGCCGCTCGGCTCCTGGGGGCTGTAGATGCTAGTCGGAACAGCCCGCTTTCTTCGTCTGTTCTGTTGTTTTGTCTCTTGCGGAGCCCCCGGACTACAGTGAACTAAAGTATCCCGCGTAGTGTTGCGAAGAAGATGAGCAGTGCCACGAGAGGAGCCCTCGCAATAGGCCAGCCACTAAATCATCGTTCATCCTGTCACCGATTTCTTCTCTCTGGCACGGACGCTAGCGGTCGCATTCTACATGCGTTCCGCGTTCTTCGAGCATTTTCGCCCGTTTTTCGCCACCGACTACTCCCGAATTTGCGCCAGACCCTTCGCTACCTATCCGGCGTGGAGTGTGCAAATCTCAACAATTTTAGGCGAGATTTGTTGTCTCTACGATCAATTTCCTGCGGCCAAACCTGACCGAGGGAGGTAGGCCTAATGGCTGCGCACGCTTAGGGCGTGCCCGCTCCCAGCTGTGGCGGCTGCGGCCGCCTCACTTCGACTCGGCTCCACTCCCTCAAGCTCAGAGATGCCGTATTCCGTCACCGGCACGGACATTTCGCCTGCGGACCTAGCCGACGGCGCATGGACCGCGCTTGAAATGCAACGCCGATACCGCCGACCGACACCAGCGGATACGCCGCCGGCCAACGCTTCAGCGTCTGATGCCACTACAGCTCACTCAAGCCAGCTTCTCCGCAGCCGCCCACCGCCACCTGCGAAAAAACGACCACTCCCTCGCCAGCCGACGGATGACTACAAAGTCGTCCTTCGCCCTCAAGGTACAGTCGACCTGAACAACGTTGGCCCCGCCAAACTGGCCATATCTATTTATGACGCTGCTCAGATCGACGGCCGCGTGGCCATCACCGCCGACCAAGTTAGAATCCACCCGAGCAACAACAACGTCACGGTCAGTACTCCGGACAAGGATCGCACTCTCCTCTACGCCAAGGTCCAAACAATCACCCTGGACAATGTCGCCATCCCGGTCGCCAGGTACGCTCCAGCCGCCGACAACTCGGTGAAGGGAATAATCTACAGAGCCCACAGCCACGAGACCGACGCAGAGATTCAGGCTGAGCTCAAAGCCAGGAACCTGGACCTCACAGTGGTAGCCGCGCGCCACATGGGCCGCACACGCCACTGCGTGATCACAATCGCCGGTGCCAAGTTACCCCGATACATGCGGCATCTTGGCTTTACTTTCGAAGTTTTTTTCGTACAAAAGCCGCCCGGAGGCGTGCTTTAACTGCCGAAAGCTGGGCCACAGAGAGGATGTATGCCCCCATCCAAGAAAGCCAACCTGCCGCCGCTGCGGCACTGCGCACGATCCTCCCCCGGACGGCCAACCACCGACATGCCAGGTGTCGTGTATTGTCTGTAAGGGAGGCCACCCTACAGGCAGCAGAAGCTGTAAATACCGCTTCATACAATCCACTCCAGCCAAGTCCTCTTCACCAATCACCGACACTGACAGCGACGCGGACGAGACAAACCCTGGACGCCAGTCTCGGCCCCGCGACCGTTCCCAGAGTCGCCACCAGCCTCCTCGGGATCAATCCTTCCCCCCACTCGGCAGTGACAGCCGTTCCAGCCGGAGCCTTTCCCTCTCCGCCTCACGAAGCCCCCGGGCCAGACCCCAGACTTAACAGGCCAAGACACTGAAGCAGGTCGCCTTGAAACCCCCCCACAGAACTCACCGCCACGTCTCCCGACTCGCAGGTAACGGAGCTGGCAGACATGGTAAAGCAACTACAACTTCAACTAGCTCAAGCGAATGCGAAAATTCAAACATTAGAATCTGCGCAAATGAATGCTAGGTTGCAACCGCAGCAGGTGGCTCGCGCTCCAAGCATGGATACCAAAGAATCTAAGCGCCCAAAACGTAAAGCGTCTCCCCCTCTTCATTAGCAGACATCGACGCCAATTTTGAGGCCTCCGCCTCGCATATGTCCAAATTTGAGGACACCCTACTGCAACTCACTCCCATGATCGATCGGCTCGCAGAGAGCTACGCTACAATGGCAGCAAATATTCAAGCCCTTACGGCCCGCCTCGATCCCATCACCAGCCCACTACAGCCCACCACCCTTCCGAAATCTGCAACCCCTCCAAATCCCGCTACCTATCCACCATCCGTTATTGTCGCCACGTCGGAAAGTGCAGCCTCGTGCACCCGTGCAGGAGGTATTTTAAAATCACCTATGGCGCTCTCGCAGCGCCCCGAACCATGCGCCAAACGCGATGGCTAATTCCCCCATCATAGTCTGGCAATGGAACTGCAGGGGCTTCAAGGCAAAGCGGCGGGCCTTGGAGCACTCCCTGCAGGCCCAGCCGCGTACCCCTCACATAATAGCACTCCAAGAAACATACACAGACACTAAACTTGTAAGTTACGCCGCATACAACCAGCAAAAAACCCACAGCCAAAGACCCAACACCGCGATACTGGTTGGTTGGTTGGTTGGTTTGTGGGGTTTAACGTCCCAAAGCAACTCAGGCTATGAGAGACGCCGTAGTGGAGGACTCCGGAAATTTCGACCACCTGGGGTTCTTTAACGTGCACTGACATCGCACAGCACACGGGCGCTTTTGCTTTTGTCCATAGAAATCTAACCGCTAATCAACTGGATTTGAACTACGCTGAAGTCCCGCACACCTTCATATAGGTCCTCCCGAATACCCGATCACAAGCCCCTATTCATACCCTAATTTTCTACAGCCCCCCCCCCCCCCCCCCCCCCCCCCCCCCCCAGCGACAAGACCACACGAGTAGCCACCCTTATCCGCAAGGCCTGCATTGTCGCAAGCACAGGAATGCTCCTCATACTTGATGACTTTAACGCGCCGCACGAGCAGTGGGGCTATCCCCACAGAACATGCGGCCGTAAAGGAGCTAAAGTATGGGAAACCGCCCAGACAATGGGACTTACACTACTCACCGACCCCAACAGACCCACCCGCATAGGTAACAGCATCACACGGGACAGCTGTCCTGACCTCACTTTTGCTCGAAACATCACAGATGCGCGATGGGAAAATCTCGGCATGAACACAGGCAGCGACCATTATGTTCGCAGCACGACATTCACAGCCACGCACAGCAAAGCCCCTCGCCGCACAGTCAAGCACACCAACTGGGACGCGTTCAGATACGTACGTACTAAACGTGCACCAATCCCCATCGAAGAACTGGACACCTGGACAGCCTCACTACTCCAGGATGCCGAAAATGCCACCTCCACGACTACACAAGAGGAGGATGGCCCCAACCCTGATGCCAAACTCATCCACATGTGGGATGGACTAAACTTTATTGTCCGACAGATAGGGTGATCTACCCACCCCCCGACACGCAGGTCAAGGGGCGGGTGCCGCCGCCTCAGAGGCAGGCCGGGAGGTCTTGGGTCCCAGCAGCCTCTTCAGCCAGTTGGACGAGTAGGAGCTGGAGCTCAGGGTCCGATCTGCGCAGCAGGGTCTCCCAGGTGTCTCTACAGCCTATATTGTTCGTCTTTCTGGGAGAATACGGGCATTCCCATATTATGTGGTCGAGGGTCCCTCTCGCCCCACAAAGATTGCACTTGTCCCTCCTAGCCTCAGGGAACATGTGGTTCGCCATAACCGGGTGCGGATATGTATAAGTTTGCAGTCGCCTCCACGCCACTGCTTGTCTGCTGTTTAATTTCGGGTCTGGTGGAGGTACCAGTCTACGATCCAATCTGTAGTGCTGCGTGATCTCCCCATATTTTAGCAAGCGCTCTCCTCTTCCTCGGTCATCAAGTGGCCCTGTAGCGGCTCGGCGGTAGAGATCTCGAGCCAGCTTGTGGGCCGCCTCATTGCCGGGGACGGCTTCGTGCGCAGGAGTCCAAAATATTTGAATTTTCCTATCCAACTTTTTCTGGCCTAGGATTCTGGCTGCTAAGGGCGAGATCCTGCCCTAAAATTTTGTATGGCAGTTGTGCTGTCACTTATGACAAACTTCGCTTACGATCCGACGCAAGCTAACGCGATCGCAGTTTCCTCGGCTATTTCTATGCTCCGCCCGCCCAAATTGGCAGCTGTCACGGGATTGCCCCGGCCGCTGACGACCGTTGCTACCGTGAAACTGCCACCACCTCCCGTCGCGTCTACGTAGGCCACTTCATGTTCCGAAATTTCGCCGAATCTAATTTCTAATGCTTCGGCTCGTCTTTTCCTCCTGTCTTTGTTATATTCCGGGTGCATGTTTTTTGGCAGTGGGGGAATCACCAAATTTTGTCTGACTTCTCCAGCTACCTCCACCTTGACCGTGGGACCCCTATCCGGATTTATTCCAACTTTCGTCAAAATGACTCTTCCTGTCTTCGTGGTGCTAAGTCTCTCAATTTCAGAGGTTCGCACCGCTCCGCAAGTTCTGCCCATGTGTTGTGTACCCCTAGAGCCATCAGTCTCTCTGTGGATGTGCATATGGGCAGTCCCAGCGCTCTTTTTACGCATTTTCTCATTAGAGACTCAATTATTTCTTTTTCCACCGCATTCAAATCTAGATACGGCGTTGCGTAGCTCACTCGGCTGAAGATGTAGGCCTGTATCAGTTTCATCAAATATTTTTCCTTTAACCTTCGGTCTCTGTTGGCCACCCGCCAAATTAGGCTCAGGGTCTGCATCGCGTGATTCTGCAGCCTCTTGATGGTCTAGCCATTATGTCCGTGTGACTGGAGAATCAAGCCCAAGATTCTGATTTGCTCGACTATTGGTACCTCGTTACCCGCCACTTTAATTTTGATCTCCGACGGTGCCTTGCACCTTAAGTGCTTCGGATTGTATATAAACAATTCTGATTTCTGCGGCGAGCACGCTAGGCCTCTCTCTGCCGCGTAATCGACTATAATGTCGGTGGCGGCTTGGAGCAGGTTTTCGACGCAGGAATCACTTCCCCGGTTGACCCAAAGGGTGATATTATCTGCATATATACTAAATTTTAATCCTTCGAGCTTTGCCAATTGCTCGGGGAGTTCCCTCATAGCCACTTTGAAGAGTAGGGGGACAGCACTGATCCCTGGGGCGTACCCTTACTCCCTAGCTCTATTGCGGGGGATTCCAGCGTCTGGAACTTCATGCAGGCCGTTCTAACCGTCAGAAAGTCCCTGATGTACCGATATGTCCTGGTACCTACATTAATCTTGTTCAGCCCTTCCAGGACCGCCTCATGTTTTACGTTGTCGAAAGCCTTCGTGAGATCGAGCCCCAAAATTGCTTTCGCATCTTTAGACTTTGAGTCTATTGTCATGTTTGATTTGGAGCATGACGTCCTGCGTACACAAGTAAGGACGGAACCCGACCATCTCATGTGGCCACAGATCACCCTGCTCCATGAAATTCATCAGTCTGGTCTGGACGACATGCTCCATCAATTTCCCCACGCATGAGGTTAAGGAAATTAGTCGTAAATTTGCTAGTTGAAGAGGCTTCCCTGGTTTCGGTATTAAAATAATGCTTGAAGCACAGCGTAGCCTTCACGCTCGCTGGCTCCGACGCCAACAAAACCGCTCTCTCAAACTTCGCCTCGCACGCCTTGAGCGAGAAATCAAAACTTACGCCACCAAGCTTAGTCGGGAACAATGGCATCAAACATGCGACCGCCTAAACGGACAGCTAGGCTGTAAAAACTCATGGTATCTGCTTAAACATCTCCTTGATCCGACCCACACTAAGGCCACATCCCACAAGAACCTCGCCCGAGTAATACATGCTTTTCAGGGCGCAAATGAGGAAGTGCTCGACACTCTGACAGACAAGTACATTAACACCTCGACCGAAATCCCCATCCCCGCGGCATACACGGGACTTCCAAACACCGACATGGACAGGGACATCACAACAGCCGAAGTTCATGCAGCCCTCAATCACATCAAGACCACCGCCGCCGCAGGTAACGATCACATAACTAACAAAATGCTCCGTAACCTCGATGACCAGTCCATCGAAGCACTCACGGAACTTTTCAACAGCTATTGGCATGATGGTCGCCTTCCGGATACCTGGAAGCATGCCAAAATGATCTTTATACCTAAACCGGGCAAAAAACTTGAGCTGGGCAATCTCCGACCTATTTGCCTTACATCTTGTCTCGGTAAGGTGATGGAACACGTTATCCTTAACAGGCTTAAAAACCACGCAGACAAAGAAGATCTCCTTCCGCCCACTATGATTGGGTTCAGAGCCGGACTCTCCAGTCAAGACATCATGTGGCAAATACAACATGACATAGTACTCGACCCAGGTCCCATCCGGGCCACACGGACGATTCCCGGCCTGGATATTAGCAAGGCGTTTGACAACGTATCACACGCCTCCATTTTGACAAATCTCGCTCAGATGAATGTAGGCACCCGTACCTACAATTACATCGCGAACTCCCTACACAACCGCACCGCAGAACTCCACATTGGCGAACTCATCAGTGACAAGATTACCCTGGGCACCAGAGGAACCCCACAAGGTGCAGTCCTCTTCCCTTTTCTCTTTAATGTCACCATGAGGGGCCTTCCCCCAATTTTTAAACGCCATACCTCACGTAAAACACTCCCTATACGTCGACGATATCACCCTCTGGACCAACTCTGCTTCAGACGGGGACATCCAGAGTTCCCTCCAGACAATCATTGACACTGTCCACACCTATGTACAGGCGAACGGCCTCACATGCTCCCCAACAAAATCGGAGCTGCTTGTCATCCGCGACATGAGAGTGCGCAGACCGGCTCCCGCAGCGCTTGAGCTCATCACGCTCCACATCGACACACACCCTATACCTTCCGTCCAGACCATTTGTGTCCTGGGCATGGTAATACAGAACAATACACAGGACTCCGAAGCAATACAACGCCTCCGCGCCACAGCTCACCAAATAATCAGCCTTATTCGCCGCATCTCCACACGTCGTAGAGGCATAATGGAGGATGACCTCTGCCGGCTAACACAGGCATTCCTCGTTAGCAGGGTAGTATACTCCAATCCCTACTATTACCTTAGCCGAAAAGACGAGGAGGCAGTTAACAGCATTATCCGCTCGGTGTATAAAGCTGCCCTAGGGTTGCCACAATATGCTAGCACACAACACCTCCTCCAACTGGGGATTTACAACACACTTTCTGAACTTATAGAGGCACACAAGACAGCCCAAATTCATCGCCTCTCCAGGACAAATCACGGCCGTCTCATCCTTGACCGGTTAAACGTCAACCCAATAGGCGATCCCCATCCCACAGCCCCCCTCCCGACATGTGTACACAGCCGCCTCGTTGTCAAACCACTACCAAAAAACATGCTCCCTGGTTGACACGACGCGCGCCGTCAACACAAAGCCAGGGCACTCGATGAAACCTACCATACCGATGAACACGCAACATACGTGGACGCGGCAAGGCAAGATGCAACAATATATGTGGCCTGTGCTACCACGCCGCAATCTACACTGATCTCCGCCTTCACGGTGCGTGCCTCCTCCCCACCGCAGCGGAAGAAACAGCTATAGCGCTGGCCATCGCTGACCCGCGTACGTGTACAGTCCTTAGTGACTCAAAAATAGCCATTCTAAATTTCTCGGCAGGCTACATCTGCCTTCCTGCTGCACACATCCTGCGCGGCTGCACTCCCGACCACAAAATTAAGCTAGTCTGGGTACCCGCCCACGCGGGCAACTCTGGAAACGATGGGGCCGACCAACTTGCCCGAGGATTAACAATCCGGGCGGTCGGTCTCGCGCAACTAGACGCACTCGCTGAAGCCCCCCAGACTTTCGCCGAAATTACCAATTTACACAAAGAGACGCGACGCCTTTTCCCGCCTCCCCACCCCGACCTCGACCGAGCACAAGCCACCCTGATGCGCAGATTACAGACACACTCATTTCTTAGTCACTCCAGGCTATCACTCATTACTAACGGGGAATACGACCCCGCATGTCCAAATTGTAAGAACGGAGAACCCGCCACTCTGGCGCACATCCTCTGGGGATGCGTAAATAACCCGCCCCCAAGGGCGCTCCTGCCAGCTCCCTCTGCGGAAAGCTGGCACCAACTCCTTAAAGCCAGACAGGAACACACAACTTTCACTCATTTCGTGGGCCCAGGATGTCGCCCCCACCTGGGGGCCACACAGAACCCATCTGCCCTAATTCACAACATCTGGGGCAAATAAAGTTGTCTCTCTCGCTCTCTTCATCCTGTCACCTTGTTGTGCCGTCTCTGCTTGTCACCGCGTAACAATATATATATGCATGTGTGTGTGCATGAGCTGCTCTACGGTGCTCCAAACCTTCCAGTGTAATTTCAGTAACCGCTTTTACTTTTTTGAAGTTGAAGTTTCTGATAACAACGATGTGCAGAGACAGGGTGGAAATGTGGTGCTTTTGTAGAATTTAGATTTTTGCGATTGGTACTCAACTGCAATTGTAAAATGCTGATTCTCGTCCTTGCCACTTTTATGCGGTTTTTAGAGTGGCATTGAATCGCCTGAGGTCATGCTAGTTGATAATAGACCATTGTAACATTCAATGATGATAGATCATGAACTATCATGGGATGATGTTCCCTGAAGCCGCAACATTATGTGTGCTTAAAAAATCAACTCGACCTCCGCAGGCTTAAGATTAAGAGCATGTCATTTTTGTAAACGTTGTGATGATCAGGTTATTGCTATTCATGCAGTTGTCCGCCTAGTTGCCTCCTTTACTTCTTTCTGATAAAAGAGCGTAATTTGGATACATAAAGGACAATGGTTTGCAAAGTAGGGTAAGCCTCCGGTAGCTAAATAGCTGGGTGGAAAAATGCGACCCGTCCTTCCATCCCACTGACCGTTTGTAAACTGAAATGTTTGAAACCTAAGTACATTTGTATTATTGGACGTAACTCGGCATGGTTTGGATTGTTCTGCTTTTTTTTAGTTGTTCTGCAGCAATAAACTTTTGGGAGTGTGCTTAATTTTGTACGCACGTGTATGCTCTAGCCTTGCAATATTTAGTGACGCAAGAATTGTGCCTCAATGCATTCTTATGTCGGATGGAAAGATATGCTGACTAGATTGCATTACACAAAACATTTTTGTAAAGGAGAAGCCTAAGAGCGCTTGTTTGGCCGAAAACCTGAGGTCATCATACATTTTTGTGATTGATCAAAACAGTGATGAGGTCATAGGTCATGTGATTATAAGTCATGAGAAGTGCAGTCTAGGGAAACTTCTGTGGAAAGAAAAATGTCATGTTGGAATAGAACTATTGCCCTTTACTTCAGGATCCACGTGAGTTGCCTTTATACTGCAGAGCAGTGTTATTAAACATAAAAATTATTATAGTGAAAATGTGTGCACTTACATGAGCTGTTTACTGAGGCTTCAGAAAACGTCTCAAAAGTGACCTGAAAATACAAATCTGGGGCAAGCTGTAAGACACGGTGGTTATTTTTAAAACAGTCTATTAAAGTACACAAAAATATAGAACCAAAAAGGCAAGCATTCTATAGACCTTCTAGCAAATGGTATTATTATTAGCATACTTAGCTTTCATCAGCAAAGGCATCATGATGATAGTCCGCAATTTTGAAAGTGCTTAGGAACATTATCAACTGACGCGAGGAAACCTAATATTATGTCCAAAGACGCTTGGGCTAATACTGTCCTATCACGTGCATGCAGTTCCAAAACAAAGGAACCTCGTGTACGAGTGGCAACTGTGGAACTCTGAGTCGAGCTCCCTCATATTGCGGTTGTGTTGTGTTAGATGGAGTTGCTTATGCGCCATAATGGCGTATAATCAACTAAGACTATTAAGCGCCAAACACGAGGTGTATTATGTTTATGTTATGAATACAAACTACAGACGTCAGAGACATTACAAATTGTTCGGGACCATTGCATCCTCGAATAATTTAAAAACGCAGAATGTACCCACAAATGCATCCTCTTCGAGGAGCAACGCGGGATGAAATGGGGTTGGCTTTCTGTAGAAGTGTGTAAATTCTTCTTTTCTTAGATTCTCGAAATTTATGCAGGAGAATAATGTGTCGTTTAGGGTGTCCTCATCTCCACACCCTTCACATATCGGCTTATCTTCTTTCCTAAAAATGAATTTGTGCGTCATATGGGTGTGTCCGTTACGGAGGTGGCATAAAATTGCTTCAAATAAGCGTTTCTGATGGTTGCATAATTTTCCTTCTTCATGCTTTGGTTTGACAGCGTACAGTTTGTTGTTTGCTTCATTATCGCATGGAATGTCCCATTTTCTTCTCACTTCTGTTGGAACCAATTTTATGGCATCCCAGTGCGGTAACTTACTTTCTGAACTTCTGCATTACAGATAGCTGCAGCATTTGCATCGGGTCTCTCATTGCCGATGATCCCTATGTGGTTTGGTATCCAGCAGAACATTATTTGCTGTCATCGTGTTTCAGCTGCTATTATGGTATGTAATATGTCTCCTACTAAGGGCTCTACTGCATTACTGGAAGGCAGAGCTGTGATTGTGCTGAGGGAATCAGTGACGATTATGCCCTTTCTATGTTTTTCTTGATTATATGTTTTACAGCTAGAAAAACGGCATAATATTCAACAGTGAAACAGATGCACGTTCAGGCAGTCTTACTGTATTTTCCCATTTGTCTTGTACTATAGCGCTTTCCACTTGATGTGCCGTCTTAGAACTATTGGCATAAAAAGCTACTCAATTTTTACACTTTTCCTTCAAAGCTAGGAACTCTTGCAGCATGTGTTCACATCGGAAAGCTTTTTGTAACTTGAGTTAGTGTGAAGGCACAGAGAGAGGGGAGATTGCACCAGGGTGGTAATAGATGTATATCGGGGCAATGATTTTAAGGTTCTCCACTATTTCTAGTTCTAGGCGTTTTTCCTCAAAATGGAGAGATAAAGGTCTGATTGGTTGTGGCATGTTTTGGAGCAATATTCTGGAGGTGCACTTTGTAACTATGAGCTAGCATATATGATTTGCTAGGGACTGTATTTTCGAGACATACGAGAACGTAATCAACGATTTTCTGTATTCGAGGGGAGGATCATATGTATCAACGTAAAGGCTGTTTATTGCAGAAGTTTGGTAAGTGCTAGTTAGGAGACGCAAGCTTAGGTTATGCAATAAATGTAATCGTTAAAAATTGGGTGCTCTTCCGGATCCATATGGTATAACACTATCATCTAAACAAGACCGCACAACACAGCGGTATTGTGAAACATGTCCTGTCGGACCCCAGTGTTTTCTTGAAAGACCTTTGAGTATGTTAATTGATTTTGAAGCTTTCTCTTTAGGGTTCTTATATGAGGTAGGAATGTAAGTAGTTTTCTCTAAAAGTTATCCCTAGAAACTTACGTTCATTTTTACCTGGCAGTTCATTCTCATTTATGTACAGTGAGGAATTGAGATACACTCCTTCTTTGAGAGAAAACTGATGAGAGAACTGAAAACCATTTTTCTTTGCCCATGTTGCATTTTATTTATTGTTAATTGTACTTGTATTTCACAGGTTGATACATTTCAGAAGGCGCTGGCTATCTGCAGATCGTCGCAATAGACTGAATACGAAACAGATTTATGTACTATTCTCTTCTTTTAATTCATTTTACAAGAAAATGTGTGGCCCTTAGAATCCAACCTTGCAGGGCACCGTTTTCCTGGGTAAATGTTTTTGACAGGACTGAGCCAAGATGAATTTGAATTGTGCGGTTGGAGAGAAAATCCTTCAAAACTTTCTGCATTACGCCGCGTATGCCTAATTCTCCTAGGTACCGCAGAATTTTGTATTTTGAAGTCGTGTCGAACGTCTTCTCTAAGTCGAAACCGACAGCAGGGCTGTGCTGTTTGTGTCTGAATCCATCACTGAACGTATTTCCGAGTCGCACTAAGTGATTTGTAGTTGAGCAGGTTCTTTTAAAATAGCATTGATGGTCATCGAGAAGTTGGCGAGATTGTATAATTAGGGTTATACTGGTGGTAAAATGGTTTCAAAACGTTGTTCCTGACAGCTAGTGAGAGCTATGGACCTGTGACTACCGGAGGAGGTTGGTGGTTTTCCGGGTTTCAAGAAATGTATAATAACCTCTTTCCAGGCTTGCGGTATTAAGGTGAAAGCCTTTAATGCCTAATAGTGTCGTGGACAAAGTATTTCCCGCTTTTGCGGCGTTGTGACCGGCCGAGGCGGGATGCGTCCCTGCCATCTTCAAGGCCACACTTAGTGTGCCTTTCCTCCAGAAGTCTCATGTTGTCTAGCGTTCCTGCCATCTTCAATACCAGACTTGAACGCGCGTCAAGGAACGCCACGCGACATCCGCCGCAAAAGTGGGACACACTTTGTCCACGACAGTATGACATAGTATGACCCATTAAAGGCTTTCGTCTTAAATGGAGCGCAACCGTGCCCATGACAGAGTAGGTTGGAGTTCCTAGCTCGTATTTCTTAGTCCGGCGATCCTAAAACAACCGGTGTTCGCTGAATAAAGCTTTCCCCCGGCCTGATACTCAGCTCTTTCGGGTGAAATGTTTGGGAAAGGGGTCACAGGTCTCAAATAGTTGCTATGATGTGGCAGTGATCAGTTCCGCCATCGGACAACAATAAGTTCGCCTTGTGCGGCAAAAGCCCATCATGTGACCCTTTTTTTTTCAAACATTTCGCTCCAAAGGGCCGAGCACCAGGCCGGGGGAAAGCTTGTACCCCCATTGAAACACCGGTGGGTAACCGGCGGCACCAGGGATCGAGCATGGCACCTCCCGAACACAAGGGGGAATACGATGATGCACCAACTAGCCTCTCAAGCCGTTATTTTACGAGGCGGAATGTTTTGTGCATCGTATACAGTGCTGTCTGTCTTGGGAAGCCGAGGGGATAGTGATAATCCATGGCAAGCCAAGATAAACCAAGAACAGCCGAAATAAGCTAAGATCAAGCAAGAAAAAACCGGGACAAGCCAAGATAAACCAATCTCAAGCTACGTATATCGTGGCATTGCAGAGTTAAGTCACTGCCATTTTTTTCTGATATTCATGTGCTGGGGACCTAAGTTAGTTTCTTGTAAGCATAAAGCGATAGGTGAGTACACAGCTATGTCCTCTGCGGTTTCACTTTACTGTGAAAGCCACCCTATGTTGGTAAAGAGAACAAACTGTCTTTTTTGGCCCCGTGATTCACGGTTTGTCTTTTTAGGTTTTTCCAAGGAGTCCCGTTACCTCTGGGATTTTGATGGTTCAGGACTATCGGGTTGTTGTGCCCATTGCATATTACTATGCAATGAACGTTCGTGCAGAACGCATGAACGCATTTTAGTTTGGTTTGCCCGTTTGCGGGGAGGCTTTGTGGCCGGCTGACTTAAAAGACCGCATGGCCTGCTTGGTGTGAGATGGAGCAGCGCAAGCCACTTCCACCTAGGGCGCAGATGCCCTGCAGCAGGCTGACTGCTTGTGGCCTTGGCAGGTGCTGAAGCCTGCTGTGGCGCCGCGCCCTCCTGTGCCACCGCAGAGTACGTACGGTTACATAGCAATGAGAGTAGGATTCGGTCTACTTTGTAAAATAATGTTGCCTGTGACTTTCAGTGTCACAATTTCTTTTTTTCATTTTCCATGTTGGACAGCTTCGTGAATATACTGCATGGTGACCATGACAGCTTAGCACAAAAATTCATTTTTGCAATTTGCGGCAGTAGTGCATGCGAAAAACATTTGCCACAGGTTATTTGGCCCCGGCAGCTCTGAGAACTTTGGCCATAATTCGCACAGTTGTAGCAACGAGGTGGATTTCAAATGTCCCGTCTGATATTTAGCTTATGTATCCTACGCCAACAGTGTCTGGAAGTTTGCTGAACGCAAATGTGAGTACCAAGTGCTTAGTAAGCATTCCTTTTTCGTCTCGCGGTAATTTTATTCTGTAGACATTTCTTACTTTCTGTTCTTGTTGTACTTTTGGTGAGTCTGGGTTTGGGTTGTGCATGACCGGACAATCTGGAGATATTCTTTGGCATATACTGCTGCTTGAGATATTGTGGTCAAATGGGAGGTATTAGAGCAATAAGGGAGTACCCTGTACATATTAGAAGTCAGTTCATGGTCGCAGAGAAGGAAAAACTGCCGACGATTACCTTATTTCCTAATGCGAAATTTAAACGCAGCTCCTTAGCTGTTGCAGCTGCTCGACAGATTGAGACAAAGAATCGAGCAAGAGATGTATGTCAAATTACAGACAACTTTAAGACAGACGGTTCCTAATGGCGAATGGCAGTGACTACGCGTTTCGGCTCGGGCAGTGCCCATATCGAGATCCTTCTGGTTGCCGCCGCACTGTTGTGGTATTGGAGGAGGAGCGAAGAGAGCAAGTAAGTTACCGGGAGGACGCGGGAAGCCGCACGTGGGCCCATAGGAACGTTGCAAGATGAACAGATAGCAGCTTCTGATTCATGCCGCTGATGCCGCTTGCGAGCCAAGTCTACGTGGCTCTGCGCTTCGGCTTGGGCTGCATGCACCGTTATCCGCTAATGCAGAGCCGGTGCTTCAGCAACCGGAGAACACCGCCGCCACGCAGGAAGAAGGGGAGATACACGCAGCTGCGAACTTTGGCGGCAGGAGCCCACGCAGCAACCGGAGAACACGAGGAAGAGGGTACGCGCAGCGGCGAACGTGGCGGCAGGAGCGCGCGCTGCCCCGGCTTTGGGGCTGTTACGAGGGGTAGCGGCGACGGCGACGGCGACGACGACGCGAAATGCAGGAATGGGCGCCAAACAACTTTGCTCTAAAAGGGAAGAAGCCGGTCGGGCTTTGTGTGGCAGTATTTTAGGCATACTTGAGAAACGGGAGAAGCCGGTAGTAGGTTTAGTGGTCGGATGCGACATACAGGAGGAGCATATCACTTAGGTGCAGTTAGAACGTTCAGCCTCGCTATTTGTCTGCCAATGGTTGGCTTAGGTAGAATTGTTAACAATGCGGCAATGCGGAAGGATGGCTTAGATGGTGTCAAAAAGAAGAATGAGTTGTGGTTTAGCTCTGGCTAACCTTAGTTGAATTGCGAAAGCAACGGCGGAGGCTTCTTTTGCTTGGTACATTATTCCCTTATCACGCCCTATCAGTGTAAGGTGCTGCATTATTGGGGACACTTACGTTCATCCTTTAAAGGGCTACTGTCCGCCCTACAATCTAAAGTATTTTCTTTCCCCGTGACTGGGAGGCTTCGCCCCAGAATGCAAGGTGGAAAAAATGTTTTTGAAAAGAGTAACTAGTAACACCGTTACAGCTACAGCAATCACCCGATTCATTGGTGTTTCTTTTCTCCCGTTCTCTCGTAAAGGTTTTTCACTCTCCTGCCCGGTCGTCCAGCCACCGCAAATCAAATTCTCCTTCCGCTTCCGTGTTTGGTGGGAGGTGGGGCGTGGCACTCTGCGTGAGCGAAAACGAAAAGGGCGAGGGAGCGCGCGCAGCTGCATTCACCGAAATCAGTCTAGCCAAGGCGAGGGAAAAGCGCGCCGCGGTCGGCGCCCACAATTGGTCGTGTACGCCCTTCCTTCGCCCGTAAGTCAGCGAGTCGGATCAATAATGTCTCGGCTACTCCGATGTCAGCCTAGCGGCTCGTAGAGAACGGGGAGCTGGTTTCTCGAAGGGGAGGATAAAAGAGCTTTGATTGGTTTTATTTTGTTGCTTTGTGGCGCGCGCATCGCTGTAGCATTTTTCACAGAATATCTCCGGTACTTGATCGAAGCATCGGGCTTCTTTGCTTAAATATCGTAACCTGGACAGTGGCCTATGAAGGGTATGAAACTAGAGCGTAAGCTCCCTCCCAGCCCACATATAATGTCACACTAAAACCAAGCCGTATGGACTTGCCAGCGTGCCGTAGCAGTAACGAGAATGCAGGTGGTTCTGCCAGGCTGATTCTGTATCACCCTCTCATATGAAAGGAAGGATCTGAGTTGGAAGCTCCTGCCCGTGGCATAGGGGTGACGTGAATTCAAATGTCAGGGCAGACTGATTTCTTTATGAGGAAATCTTAGCTTCGTCTCCTCTCGACGTAGCTGCTGCCACCCGAGGTCTCGCCTTTGCTGTCGTAGTATTGTTTTCGTAACACAATCACGGCCATGGTCATTGAGGAACGCTTTAGGCAACCATGGCACAAAAAAATTACTAGGGTTCAACGCTGCTGAAACAAATATTGAGCGAAAGCACTAGCTGTGGGTGACCGAGCGTTCTTCTCTTTTGAAGCGAAAAGCTTCACTGGCTAGTCAACACCGGGTCTGGCGTGTGTGTGATCACTTTTAGCCACCGCTCCGCGTGCGCAAACTCGCCGAGTGACGTCACTAGGATACGCGCAGGTGTTTGAAGCGAAAGGCTTCACTACGAGTGTCAGAGCCGAGCTTCGCATATGCTGTAACGTCACAGCCAAGGCCAAGTACGCAGTCCCCTCACCAAGCTCTGCCGGCGTTGCCTAGCAACGCTTAAGAGGTGTGCGAGAGGTGTGCGAGTCCTCCTTATTAAAAAAAAATGGCTGAGGCTTAGCTTGGTTAAGCCTGGTCAGATGCGAAGCATATTGATTGCTAAACTCGGCTTTCCATGGTTACACTTGGCTAAACTTTTCTTTCTTTGATTACACGTGCTTTTACGTTGCTCGTATCAGTGGAGCATCGTTGTCGCCGAGCCGCATGCCGAGCACGCTCCTTGGCCAAACGTTATTCTCGCTCTTCTGGGCTCTCTGCAGCACGCCGCAGCCTTCGCTTTTCATTCCACCGCTCGGCTTCACTCCCTGGAGGCATCGCCACCTTTTGTGAGGGTCTACTGGAGGCGAGCGCAATCATCGTCATCATCATCATCAGCCTGACTATACCCACTGCAGGGCGAAGGCCTCTCCCATATTTCTCCACTTAACCCGGTTCTGTGCTAGCTGCATCCACTTGACCCCTGCGACCTCTTAACCTCATCCGCCCACCTAACTTTCGCCACCCCCTGCTACGCTTTCCTTCCCTTGGAATCCAATTTGTTACCCTAAGCGACCATCAGTTATCCTCTCTTTGCACTACATGTCCTGCCCATGCCCATTTCTTCTTAATTTCCACTAGAATGTCGGTAACTTGAGTTATTTCTCTGACCCACTCTGCACGCTTCCTATCTCTTAATTTTACCCCTACCATTTTTCGTTTCATAGCCCTCTGGGCTGTCCTCAACTTAAGTAGAACTCTCTTGGTTAGCCTCCACGTTTCAGCGCCATAGGTGAGTACAGGTAAGATGCAACTGTTATATACTTTCCTCTTTAGCGATACCGGTAAGCTGCTAGACATAATTTGCGAGTGCTTGCCAAATGCGCTCCTTCCCAATCTTATTCTTCTTGTTATTTCCTTTTCATGATCCGGATCTGCGGTTACTACCTGTCCTAAGTAGACATATTCGCCTACTACTTCCAGTACTTCGCTACCTAATGTAAACTGCTGTTCCTTCCCGAGGCTGTTGAACATTACCTTAGTCTTCTGCATATTGATTTTCAAGCCTACCTTTCTACTTTTCCTGTCTACGTCATCAATCATTATTTGTAGTTCATCTCCCGAGTTGCTTAGCAAGGCAATGTCATCAGCAAATCGCAGATTACTGAGGTATTCTCCATCTACCCTTATCCATAACTGCTCCCCAATCTCAATCGCGAGCGCAATCGTCTCCCATTTATATATAAATCTGCGCTATACCACGTGGTCCGCACAGCGTGCAAACGCAGCTGAGGGCGCGAGCCGGTCCCCGTCTCTCCTCTGTCGTGACGTAAGCGTATCACGTGGTGTGACGTCACCATACCACGTGGACCGCACGGCGTGCAACCGCAGCCGACGGCGTGAGCCGGTCCCCCGTTGTTGGTGTTGAAAACCTTTATTTCCACCGAGAAGAAGCTCCGTTTCGGACTCCCCGGCACGCAGGCCTGCTGGAGCCTTACTCAGGAGCCTCGCGAAGTAAGGTCTGGTGAATATTCATTGTTGCTTCACGGCGTTAGCCGCCAGGCGGATGGCGTGCTACTGCTGAGCGGGGTCCTAGCTTCGCAGAAGGGTCTCCCAGGCGTCTCTATCTATATTTTCTTTAGCTCCTGGGCTGTTGTTACATTCCCAAATCATATGATCTAGAGTCTCTCCTCTGTCGTGGCGTCAGCGTATCACATGGTGTGACGTCACCATACCACGTGGTCCGCACGGCGTGCAACCGCAGCCGACGGCGCGAGCCGGTCCCCCGTCTCTCCTCTGTCGTGACGTCAGCGTATCACGTGGTGTGACTTCACCATACCACGTGGTCCGCACGGCGTGCAACCGCAGCCGACGACGCGAGCTAGACAGTTAAGGCCCCGTTCACACTAGGCCGACGCGATGCCGACGCCGACGCGACAGCGACGCCGATTATCGGCCGACGAATCGGCCGACGGCGTCGTTGCCAGACGAGCTAGTCATACTACACCGACGACGACGGCGATGCCTCCGACGACTGAAGATCGTCGTTGTGTGACAGTGTCGCCGACCGACGACACCGATGAGACCCGTCGGCCGACGCGTCTTTGCCAAATCGGCGACCGAGCGAAAGCAGCCGCCGACCGAACCAAGCTCCGGCCCAAATTGTATTAAAAATGCACGAGCAGCAAGTAAAACACAGATACAGTTCTCTATGGGCATCGACACTACCGTACATGTGCACATGTACCCGCGCACGTGCGAACGTGCAGGCAATTTCTCTGTGCGTTTGGCGAGGGCTATCTCGTTTCCTGAGCTTTCTCGCAACGATGCCACAGCCGGCGCTTTTCACGCTGGAAGAAGAGGCCGACCTAATATCGCTGATAGAAGAACGCCGCATAATCTGGGATGTTCGGCACCGGCACTACCACCGAAGAGAATTAAAAGAGCTTGCATACAGAGAGATAGCAGCAGCGTTCGGAGACAAGTTTACCGGTAGGTATTTTTCTACCTTGTCATACGGTGTTGCCGTTTCTGTACTGTTGAGTATGCTTCTAGTGCTGATATATTCACTTTGCATAACGTTACCGCTGTTATACATGTCCTCAACTTTGTTCAGCCTAATTATGATATGCAGTTAGCCCAGCCATCGAGTCCTACTAGAAAAATGAAATACTCCAACAGATTCAGCATTTTCGTCGCCAGGTACGTTGCACCGAATTGATGCTACATTATTTTTACTTCTTTTTCAGCTGCACAAGTACGCACAAAGTTCGCTAACATGCGAACAACGTTCACTCGTGAAAAGCGCAAAATTGAAATGCGTTAAGGAGCGGGCGCTGACGACGTGTACGAGCCGCGCCGGGTTCACTTTAGAAGGCTTTTGTTTTTAACAAGTGGATGCCCGACACAACCGAGCACATCTACAATGCAAACGGAAGAGGAAATTGAGGCAAGTTTGTACATTTTTATGGTTGTTGGGGAGAAGTATTTTTTATACATTGTGTACAGGGCAGTGCTGCGGGCAGTGAACAAAAATCGAAAAAAAAGCATGTAGACATATGGGCAGAAATAGGATGGAGACAGGCATATATGAAGCGTTGCTTCACTTGCCAGTCATGGTTTGTGAAGATGCAGCACATATATTTTCTCAAGTTTCTATGTTTTTTAACCTTCTTTGTCTAGTTGTGCAAAAATGTTTGGCACGAACCTTCATCCCGCGAACTGTTTTTATTTACATGAAGAATAAAAGAGAGATCCATAAACTGTTCATAATTATACTTTAATGCTGAATCATTTAGCACATTTTTTTCATTACTTGAATGCAGTATAGCAGACTGTTTGTGGTTAAGATGCAACTTTCATTTATTACTGCCATTATATTGATAGAATTTTACATGGCTTTTGTGGCCTTAATGAATGCAGATATGTTCTTTTCACCTACTCATGCGAGGTTAAAATAAATGTAGATATGTTTACCCACACGACGTTCAAAATATTAAGCGTTTCATTGGACCTGTGTTTCCTTAAATATAAATCTGGAAGCCACTCATTACTCTGTAAACATTAAGTAGGAATGATATGCAACCTGCACTGCTGTATATTTATGTGGGCAGGAAACATGCATGCAGGAAAGACCCTGTTTTCAAACTTTGCTTTTATTTCAGCATGTGGATAGCCAGCTAGAGCTGAGCCCACAGAACCCTTTGGAGACCGATGAGGCTGTCACATCAAGGCGTCACGCTGATCCGAATGGAGGCACCTCAGAAGGAGAGGCCACTCAAGACGAGGAAACAGCAACCAGGCTTCCAAGTCTATCGAGGGCTGGGGTAAAAAGAAAGAATGAAGACAATGAGGCAGAGCAGCGGAAACGGCTGCTAAATTCAGCTGTGGGCGTCCTTGAAAGGAGCCAGAGCCTGGCCGCAAGGGATGAGTGCGATGCTTTTGGCACACTCTTAGCCCACACCTTACGACAAATAGCAGCGGGGCCTCAAAGGCAGCTGGCAATGCTTCAGACGTATCAGTCGCTAGTAAAGTACAGCATGTTCCTTCACGGGACCACTATCGACGTGAGTGTCATTGATCTATAATAAATGTTTGAAAACATACCACATACTTAGCCACACAAGTCGACTGCCAGCTGACTTGTCCCTCTTTGTTAAAATATTCCTTGAAGTCTTCTCTGACTTTCTGAGCAGTTTTGCAAGAATTGCTCCCAGTGTTCTTAAGTGGCTGCATGGCACTTGCTCTGCTTTCTGTCTCTCGCCACGTTCCCCTTCGAACATCACCTGTAGAAAGCAGTGAAGCCTTTTACTGAATGGTCACTTATATTATTGTTTTGTATGCAGCTGGGTTACAATACGTATTCACCAGCACCAGAAATGTCTCACAAGACGAATAATATGGAGATTGGGTTTCAGACATTTATGGAGTACATCAGTTCATAACTAGAGCTCAATAGTGCATGCTAAGTTTCTTGCAGATTAATAACATCTACTCAACTTGCTGAACCACATATAAGGTCTCCACAGGTCCCATCACCTGCTCAGAAGTAGTACATATTTTTAAATGCAGCAGCATTACTACCTGCATTCGTAGATCTTGCTGGGGAGCCCGTGAAGCCACCTTTGAGCAACCGCTCGGATAGAACCTGTAGCCAGTGAATTTCAAATCCCAGCCAAGGCACAATTCTGCACATCTTCATTTGTTAGGTTTTATTTACTTCTTTGCTTGCAGGCAACTAAAGCTCCCATGCACCCAGGAAAGGTGTGTTTATTATGGCTTTTTAAATAAGCAAAGAGTGTTCTAATGACATAGGCTCTTTTATTGTCCGCCCCGATTAGCATGGTCTTGTAAATTGATTATTTTGATGACCTTTTCTGCACTAGACGGTAACAGCCAATAATTTCCTTATTGCCTCTTCGTACGGGGTCATGTGCACCCTTAAATAATGAGAGTATGTTTTCCATGGTTTGCAGCTGTGCAAAGACACCTGCAATTGGAAATGCACTGATTATAGAATGCAAAATTTATTAGTATTCAAACATGAGAAAGGAAATGACTGAAACAATGTGAAAACCAGTACGCACACTCCATTTTTGTTGCAGTCATACAAGTAGTCTATGATGCACGGGCATGCGTGACAGTAATGTTCAAACAGATTATGTGGCTTTACATTATAATGCATGTTTCAACCACTAAATGTCAAATGCACAAAGGCTGATTGCTGATTGCAAAGGCTCCAGCTGATTGCAAAGCCTGAATATTTTCCCTACCTGCTGACAGCATGCTTTAAATATGTGCCAAGTGCAGCAGCCCTTATTGCTCTGTCATTCTATCACTGTTTGAATATACATAATGGCACATGCAGCAGCAATCAAGTTGGCTGCTTCGCCTTCATAAGGGCAAATCATGTTTCTGGATATTACAAAAAAAAGATAGATGTTAGAATACTGTGAACCAACATATTACCATGATAAAAGCATCCAAATCTTGACTGTCCATTGGTATTTAAAGAATTTGCAAGCCAATTTTGGTGGCAGTGGTCAACACACAATTTGTGCACTGTGTGAAGCTTCTTTTGAACTTGGTCAATTGAATTTTCACATTCTGGTTCTCAAAATGCAGCATGCTGTATACAAGGGTTGTGGGTGGGCCAGGTCCATCACACAAATCATTTATCTTTACCACACTTTAAGATGACATTTTTTTTTCTTGCGACTTCTTTAACCCACTCAGCTACTCCCTCTCTCCTTTTTTATTCCCCTCGTCTTCTTTTCTTGACTTATCTTCCTTCCCACAGTTCCCCGCACATTCCTTCATCATGGCCACTTGCGAGCACATCGGAAGTTTCCTGGCACGCTGGATGCAGCCTTGTGTTTATTTTTTCGTCTCTAATGAGTCATTTTGTCGAGGGTCATTTCCGCCCTAAATACCACTTTTACCCCCCCCCCCCCTGACAGTTGCGCCATAGTTTTCCTTTTCTGCTAATTCGCTTTCCTTAAATTTTCTCTTTGAAGTTTCCCATTTTCTTTTATTTGCAGTTGCTTCTATTTGCTATAACCTCTGTTTCAGTGCCAGCCTGATACTTTTACAATAAAGGACTAATATGCTACAACCATATTCAATGACAACAATCTTTTCGAACCCGTCTTCTATATTTATTTACCAATCCCTCCCCCCCCCCCCCTGCACAGGGTAAGACGCCATGTAGCACCTAATGGGCATGCTGTTTCTCTTGACCAAACATGTTTGTAATAGTAAAAAGAATGCCTTACCAGTCAATATGTCTTCAACATCTAAGCTCTCAGGAGACATGTAGAGCTGCCGAGTTCCTCTCCTTAGTCGTAGGAAGTTGTGGAGGACAATTGTGGCTAGTACAAGGTACTTCGATCTTGTGGGGCTGTGCCGTAATGGCGCCCTGTACATTTCCCACGAGTTGGCAAGGATGCCAAAAGCATTCTCTGCTGTACGCCTGGCTCTAGACAGTCTGTAAAAAATAAGTTAATAGCATAATACTTATCTCAGCTTGTGAAAGGGATTGCTGTGTACCCTTTAATAGAAGCAAGAACATGGTAGCAAAAGATGTGGCTGCACAGCTGTGCTTAACGGATGAGTGAGCAAGTGCTGTTAAGACTTCCCCATCTTATATCATTGCGGTAGGAAGGTAAAAGTACATTTGGGCGGGAAAAATTTTATCAACCCTGCACATAGATCTTGGTGTGCCTAAAATGCGTTAGATATAGTTTTCTGAAATTTCCCCATAACAGTGCAGCCTCACATAGTTGTTAGCTTCCCGCCTTTGCAATTTCATGCTGCAATTAAATTCTTCAACACACCCTGAAGAAGAAAAATAAAAATGTATACAAGAAATGAAAACTGATCTTTAGTACAGAAGGTTGTTACCTGTAGTTGAAAATTCGCTTCTCATGCTGCAGCTGTGCAGCAGGGTACGGCCTCATTAAATATGGCTTTAGGCCGAAGCCTTCATCTCCCACAATCACGTATGGTGCTGGAGTAGACGAGTGTGGGAGAACAGTGGGTGGCGGTAGAAATTCCACATTGTGTTCAATCTTCTTGCGAAGGTCTGCGGCTAACCATACCCCGCTGTCATTAACCCTTCCATTTTTGCCTACATCCGCATCAACGAGGGCCATCAGCACAATGCTGAAAGTACCCTTGTAGTTGCGGAACTGAGCTCCACTTTTAGGTGGTTGTCGTATAACAACATGCTTGCCATCCAGAGCACCAATGCAATTTGGGAATTGCCATAAGTCTTCGAAGCCACGAGCCACTTTTTTCCATTCCTCGTGTGTTTCCGGAGTCTGGAACAGAAATATCTTTATTAGTGCATAACATTTATTAGCCTCACGTGCAGAAGAAGTGTCTGGAGAAAGTGTGTGGAGAAAGCGTCTGCATGCCCGGAACGTACCCTCTGGACACACTAAACGGCACTGTGTAGAATTAGATATGGTCAAATTTGGTGTCCAAACTAATTTGAGTGCAGCCAATTCATAGGTTCAAAATATGGCATGCTTATGTATTTTTCGACTGCGGGAGGCTAAAAGAAGACTTGTAATTTTTTAGAAAAATCAGTCAAGCAGTACTCTGACAGAATAAAATGTGCACATTGCACACTGACAAGATTCCGTGGACCTACCATGCTGCACACACATTACGTTCACCTCAGTGCGTACCTGTGCAGGTAATTTAAGATCACTTTTCAGTATGGTAGGGCTGGCCACTTAATCTTTTTATCTGCCCACCCTAACATCTGTCAATAAAGTAGCCTGTCATGGGCAAAAATATAAGCATGCAAAGGATGCTTGTCTAAATTATCTTCTGTTTATGAAATGACACAGACGCACATAGCTGCAACAGAGATTTAATTACTGTTTGCTTTATCACGCAAACCATGCCCCATAAAGGTATGTATGGCTATCGCACAACTTCCAGGGCCATTACAATTCCTTACACTGTGCGATAAGCTTGCGCACCTCAAGCAGCTGTACATCAGAGCCTTAGCTGAAAATAAATGTGAAAAGTATTTACCTTCACAACCTCTGGTGCGAGAACGTGGTACAAGGCTCTTGCAAACTTCAAATACTATGCCCGAAATGGTGCTGTGGGCAACGTAAAATGCAAACTGCAATGACATCTGGCTGTCACCTGTGGAGGCAAATATGACATCATTGAGTGTTGTGCGACTTTAGACTTCTTACATCAACTATACATTTCTTTTTATAAAGAAAGCTGAAAAGATTGCACGATGCACAGCTATAGAACACGTTTCTATGTAATTACATACTTTGTGCTAATGCAGTTAGGCGGGTGACAGTTTGGTTTGGCTGTGTGAATTTCAATAATATCATTACTTCAATTCTGCCTCTACTATTCGGGTCCAATGAAGTTTTGGTAGACTCCGGCGTTCTTGGGGCTCGGTGCTTGGACGCCTTTTATTTCTTTTCTATATTAACGTTATTCTACAACACATTCCTGCTAAGGTTAATATGCATGCTGATGACTGTGCTCTTTATTCTGAGGTTAAAAATGCTACTGACCAAATAGTTTTAAATAATGAATTCAGTAATAAGTGACTCTTGCCAAATGCCTTAAATTTTTAATGGAACTAACTCGAAAGAAAGTACCTTTAAAATACCAGTACCAAACCAAAGCATTAAAGAAGGTGTACCAAATTAAGTATATAGAACTTTGGATTACGAACAATCTTAACTGAAATAAACCTGCCGTAACTCAAACATGGCCTCAATATTGATATTTATATCCACATCCGGGTGTCCTGTCTGTAACTAACAGAATAGCGAGGTAGATATAACTTGTTGTGGGTTTGCTCGGCACTGAACCTGATGAGAATTTGGCACTTGACAGTAGGGGGTCTTTCGCTAAACAACCTGTCATCCACTGCATGGACGCAGAGGCCTCATCATCGTTCCCTCTCGTGCTTTATTAGAACTGCCAACTTTTTTCTTTCAATTTATAGCCTTTTCATTTTTATATATTCCTTTATGCCCTGAGGCAAAAGCAAATAATAAAAAAACTATATTAAGTGATAGCTAATGCTTAACGTGAAATTGGTTTTTCATCGAAAGGCCCTTATACTTTAAACTCTTAGTGCTCGTCTATTGCATAAAAGTCCATCCCATTTCCAGATAAATGACGAAGAAACGAGGGGCTCGTTATAATACATAAATGAAACGAGGTAGTGGGTTCAGTTCCCACCTTACGCGCATTATTTTTCCTTCTACATTGTGTTTAATTATCTTTCCCCCTCACAGATTATATTACTAACCGAGGTCCATACTAAAGTAAAAAAAAAAACCACCGTTTGCTTTCCTTGACCTCACCGACTGTTGGCCTCTTTCCTTCATCTTATTTCCCGTAATAGATTATGCTGCCACAATTTGGCATCCATACACAAAAACAAAAACCAACAAACAAATTTGAAAGTGTGCAAGGACAGCTGTTTGCTTTAACACCTTATGGAAAGCATGGGGCAGCGCATTACTAAAACACGAGCAGCTTTAGTTTCATTACTTAACACAAATTGTGCGTCGTGTACTAACTTTTGTACCAAGTAATTACTGACAATAAAACATGGATTTTGCAAACATTACTTTCTTTTCACATGGGCATGCCACAAGTCATCACCATAATCTGACAATAACCACTTTGTTGCACAAATAACACCTTTAAATACGCACTTCTGCTCGAAACTGTCGCTGAATGAAGCTTATTCACCAACAATCCAGTTCTCCAGCCGTCTTTTAAATTATTTGAATGCCACATCTAGGTTGTCTATATGTTTTGTAATAATGCGTTTTATCGTGCTTGGTGCTCTTTGTTACCTTGTTTCCATTGTTGAAACACGGTGTTGTTTTCATTTATCCCTCTGCCTTGAACTGCATTCTTTTTTATGTATTCCCGCTGTGCTAAAACCCCTGCACGTGATTGCAGAATGTATAAATGAAAATAGGCATACACAGAAACAGTAGGATCGGCGGTTCTGAGGTAATCACTGAATTTGGTAGCATTGTCAAAATACGTTGCATATCAAAGCTGTTCAATGCCCCCAACTTGGAGCGCAAGTAGTACATAGGAGCTCACTCACCAGTTGCAAGATACCGTAGGGTGATAGCCAACCGCTCCCCTGCCTGAATCGCCTCTCGAAAGGAGGTAATTTCTTTTTGTACGCGGGGCCGGATCTTCGCGAGGATGGTCTCAAATGCGCTGGTGTCCATACGATTCCATCGTCTGTATGCATCGCTGTATTCAAGTGCCAGTTCGCGCATCAAATTTTCGTATGCGCCCTGTTGCTTGCGCTGTAGTAGCCACGGCTGCACCCAGCACGTCCTTGGCTTTTTCTTGGGCGGCTCGATCGCTTCTAGCAGCAGCACGGCTGCTGCAACAGTGGTCGCTGCATGCACTTCATCCATTGTACCTGCCGAAAAGGTGACTGCGATGACAGCTTGATGCTTTGCCGGCCGCTTACCGCACGGCTTGTTTTCCCGCGCGCGCTGGAGAGGGTTCCGTGTGCCGCCGTCTTGAACCGTTATTTCGTTTTTGGTTTTCACCCCCGCACACAACTGTTCGACCCAGCCTCCATCAGAGTCGCCACCAGTCACGATGCCTGAGATACAGATTAATGCAAACGGTATCAGTAACCTCATTGATTCTCTAAAATTGTCTTCATCGGCAGGCTCTGACCATATCAATAGCAAACTACTGAAAAACACATAGGAAACCTCATCACAGATATTACAATTAATCTTCACCCAGTCTTTCCAATCGGAGAAAATACCGGACGATTGGAAAATCGCTCAAATCATTCCAGTCTTCAAAACAGGTGACCGCAAATCAGCATCCAACTACCGTCCTATCTCTCTAACCAGTGTCCCGTCCAAACTTCTCGAACACATTATATCCACGAACCTAATGGCACACCTCGAATCTAACGACTTCTTTTATCCTTCATGGATCACTGCCTTGTCGTGGCGGAGGGGCTTGCGAAACTCGATGAAGTCGTGAGCTCTGCTGTGTAGGGCCACCCAAGATAGACAGGTCACGGCAGAGAGTTCTGACAAAATGTGATTCACTGGAGAAGGTAATGGCAACCCACTCCAGTATTTCCTGCCAAGAAAACCCTATGGCCAGTCACAATACCATTAATGATATGGCGCCGGAAGATGAGCCCCCAGGTTGGAAGGCGTCCCACATGTTACTGGGGATGAACAAAGGGCGATTCCTAGTAGCTCCAGGACGAATGAAGCGGCTGGGCTAAAGAAAAAAGTACGCTCAGTTGTGGATGTGTCGGGAAGCGACCGGAAAGTCCGATGTTGCAAGGAGATATATCACATAGCAACATGGAATGTAAGATCTATGACACAAGGTAAACTGGATGTGGTCAAGCGAGAAATAAACCGATTGAACATTGATATCTTGGGTATCAGCGAGCTCAAGTGGACCGGAATGGGAGAATTTAACTCCGGCGACCATTATGTCTTTTATTGTGGGCACGAATCCAAGAGAAGGAATGGGGTCGCTCTCATAGTAAACAGAAGAATGGGTAAAGCAGTGCTAGGGTACAACCCCAAAAACGACCGAATGATTTCACTTCGGATCCAAGGTCACCCTCTCAGCATAACAGTTATCCAAGTCTATGCCCCGACCACTACTGCTGAAGAAGCTGACGTTGAGAGATTTTATGCGGACCTACAATGCCTTTTAGACCGCACCTCATCATCAGACGTCGTTTTTCTCATAGGAGACTGGAATGCTAAGGTCGGGAGTGAAGAAATGTCCGGAATTATAGGCAAGTTCGGTCTTGGCGAGCCTAATGAAGCTGAGCAGAGGCTAGTAGAGTTTTGTCAAGAAAACAACCTGACCATAGCGAATACTCATTTTCCACAGCCCAAGAGGCGCCTGTACACATGGACTTCACCGGACGGTCTGTACAGGAATCAGATCGATTATATTCTTGGCCGGCAGAGATGGAGAAGCGCTATACAAGCAGTAAAAACAAGGCCTGGGGCCGATTGTGGCACCGATCATCAGCTTCTTGTTGCCAAAATTAAGCTTCGATTGAGGAAAACGCAGAAAACTAGAAGGACTTTCAGGTATGATCTGGATCAAATTCCATTAGAATATGCTGTGGAAGTGGGGAATCGATTTCAAGAATTAGATCTGGAAGACCTTATTCGGCCCGAAGAGATGTGGACTGATGTTCGTGATATAATACAAGAAGTTGCTACTAAGGTAGTTCCAAAGCAAAAGAAATGCAAGAAAGCAAACTGGTTATCTGAAGAGGCTTTGCAAATTGCTGAGGAAAGGAGGATGGCAAAAGTTATGGGGGAAAGAGAAAGATACAAGGTTCTCAATGCGGATTTTCAGATTGTGGCACCGATCACCGGCCAACCAAAGAAACGTGCCAGATAAACAAACAAGAAAGGTACTCCTGTTTTCTTAACTTCAAATGTGACCTCAAAAATAACTCAAATGTGACTAGACTAAATTTTTCATTGCAAGTCGAAACAAAAGAAAACTCGACACAATGGGAGACAACATCAACTGACCACACATATGCATCAACGAATCACTGTTTAAGCATTTCCTTTGCCATTAAAGGTATTCGTTCCCAATACCTGGCACCACAGGACATACTCTTCTACACAGGAGTTTCAATAGCAGTATTTGACAAACTTGTTGTGAAACTGCAAGCGATGGACGCTAAAGTTTCGAAGACATTAAGTCTCAAAGAGCAGCTGCTCCTGACACTCATGAGGCTTAGGCTTGGTCCGCTCTGTGCAGACCTCGCAAGAAGATTTGAGGTTTCTGTGGCAAGTGTGTCAAAAATGTTTGCAAATATGCTGCACCACTTGGAGAAGATAATGGAAGGTGTAGTGGTTTGGCTTCCAAGAGCAGCTATTTATTACAGCATGCTGCAGAGCTTCATTAAAAGTGATTATAGTCGTACCACTTCCATCTTTGATTGTACAGAGGTGCTGCTCCACAGGCCCAGGAAGTTGCTCGCTAGAGCGCAGAGCTATAGCTCGTACAAAGGCTCCAACACAGTGAAATTTCTAACTGTTATAGCACCCAATGGCCTTATTATGTTTGTGTCAGATGTGTGCGGCGGAAGAGCCTCGGACAAGCATATTGTCAGAACATGCGGCGTCGAAGATTACCTCCTTCCAGGGGACCTCATTATGGCCGACAGAGGCTTTAAGCTCGAGCCTCACCTTGCAGCACAGCAGCACAAGGCATCAACATGAACACAACAGCCAACACTGAGGTGAGTGTTTCAAGTTTACAAAAGAACACATTACTTTCTTTTTTCCCAAACTCAAAGGGGTTTTATCTTTACTTTCAGGAAAGACCCAACTTTCCGAAGAGGAAGTAACAAGGACAAAGAGGATCGCATCAGTGCGAATACACGTGGAAAGAGCAATAAATAGGATAAAAACTTATCGAATCTTCAAGCATGCTCTGGCAATTAAGTCCAGGAAGCATATAAACAGAATTGTTTTTGTGTGCGCCGGGCTCTGCAACATGAAGGGTCGCTTAATTAAAAAAAATGAATAAAACAGACGTACACACCTGTATCCCAGTAGTCAGAGTCACATTTGAAGCCAAACATATACATAACATACTAATATGAAACACATTTATAAGACACTGTACAGTGATGTGAATTTGCAAACTGGCACAAGGAACTCAGCTTATTAAAATGACTGCTGCATCACTGATCAAGCTGCTGTTACAGTCTGGGAAGCACTACTTTTTCAAAAAAGCTCTCTAGAGTCTACATGTGTGTCCATAAATCCATCCTCTTTCTGCACACCAAGCAACATACCTCCGTTGCCCACATGCAAATGGAGAAACCATGCATTGCACTGTCTTTGTTCTTTTGTTGCTGCTTCGGTATCCATGGATGCGCAACTAATTCTCAGCTGTTGTAGCACATTGTGCTGACTTTCTTGGCCAGCTGCAATCACACTGCCCAGGTTGAGATGGCAAGGGGGCCTGTCCAGCATTATCTCGAATCCAGCTACCTGTTCTGAAGTACTCCTGGCACCAGCTGCTTTTGTGGCCACCTAAACAAGAAAAAAAAAACTTGTGAATAACCACTTTTCTGTGACTAGAAAAGAAATGGTCCATTTTAATTGCGCCAAAAAACGAGAAAGGTACAAAGACTGAGCCTGCTTGCAACTGAATTATTGAAGTTTCTTCTGCGTTCCGTGAAAAGCACGACTTGCCAAGAGGCAGCTGCAGCCTGAAGGTTTCAGAAGACTGTCTGATGTTATGTTTTGAATTTTTGTGTTGAAGTGCAGTCAGTGACCACAACAGTGTAACAAAGTACGGTTCTACAAATTTTCTTCAGCCATGTAGACTAACAATTATTTTGCAGCCAGTCTCTTAGAATGAGGCAGGTAACCTGAGCATACAAACATAAAAAGCATTTCGTAAGGCAACAAAGTGAAGGCATCTGATGGGTGAATTTTTTCTACAACTGTAGCATTGACAATTTTGTTATTATTAGGTTGCAGAGCTTTCTGACAACAAACATAAATTTTGTTCATGTAATTCTTTATAAATACACCAGATGCATGTCTAACGTTAACCAAAGCTGGTTCAACATTTCTTTTTGTGCCTCGGCTCCATGCTGCTGCGACATCTGTGCATGTGTGTCCAGTGATGCCATGTTGCAAAGTATGTCAACTTTTCATAACAGCGAACCAATATGGTTGAACACACATGCCTTCCCTGCCATACAATTGCAGCCGACAGTCAGTCAAGACCTGCCCCCTTGTTGTGACGCAGGCCCAGGCTAGCCACGGCTTTTTGTTAATCGCCTGGGATGGCCGCACTTCTGCCTTGAGGCACACAATGTCTTCGCTCATTTGGTAGCAGAGCACTTGCCACTCTGCATGTAATTATAAGTCAAAGTCAAGGCTCTGGAATGCTTCAGCCTCCCTGAGGTCACAGGCAGGCTTTAGTTTGGATGAGGTAACAATGTGCCCACTAGTCAGATTTGGCCATAACTTCGTGTCATCATACCATTTGTCTTCAAGGCTTGGGTGGGTGTAAGTTCAGCCAACTAAAAAAAGCAGAATGCAGATAACATAAGAGGAGGCAAAAACACTGTACTACATCATGAATGGAACTGGCACCATGAACATTTGGCTTAGATGAAAATGAAGGAAACATGTGGCATCAATACCAAAATGACGTCAGACATGGTCAAAACGAAAAATTATGTCAATCACTGCAACCTTGCTTTGGCTGAAGGCCGATCAGATGCAACTAAACAAAAAAAAAAGTTGACCTCCTCGCTGAGAGTAGGTGTAAGCATAAAATGGATTAAAGGGAAGGCCTACCAACTTCAAGAGCATATCATTTCTGCTTTGGCACATATCTTTTCTCACTGCACAGCTGAGGTGACCACCGAGAAGTGAGTCCCCCTTATTACCCTTTCTCTCAAATTTTTCTCTGAACACTATGAACTAATGAATGATAAGCAAACCACAATAACAACTGGTAGCTGACTGGCACTAAGTGTACGGTGCCTTTGTATTTCTCTGCTTTCATGTTGCTCTTTACTACGTACATGATTAGAGCCAGTGCTCTACAACGGGCTTGTTGTTTAGCAACCTATGTTTCTGGACTAGTTCGTTTTACATTTCTAAACTGCCAAAGATAGGGCACTGCATGCGAAAAAGCGAAGATTACATGCAGTGCTTTGTCTTTTTCAATTACAAACAGTGTTATTTAGTTCCTTACTGTGGAGGGAAAATGCATAGGCAAGCTCCCCGCTGCTGTACCACCCGGGAACTGGATGACGGTGACAGCGGGGTAGAGTATCTTCTTGCAGTAAGCACTCGGTCAGAACATGGTTACTGCACGCAGCTAATCAGTCAATTTTCGCTGTTGTTGCAGTGGGTGGGAGGTATAGATTGCTTCAGTAATCGCTTAGGCGAACGTAATTTGCCAACCCGACGCAGCGGCTGGCTGTGCTACCCATTCTGGAGACGCTAGGTTCGTCAAAGCTTGTTTAGGTTGGCCTCCGCGTTTTCCCGTCGGCTCGTCACAGTTTTCTCATTCTGGTTCAGGGCCACCATATCGCTTCGACAACGAAAGCTAAAAGTATTTCATATTAAAAAAAAAAACAGCACTGTGTTGCAGTCGCGCATGTCAAGTGAACCGATGATGCGAGCGCATTTGCACAACAGATACGAACGCGCAACAGACAACAGGTGCTTTCGTAAACGGAATAACGCTCCCCTGTGGAACCAATCCCCTTCATGGATCACTGCCTTGTCGTGGCGGAGGGGCTTGCGAAACTCGATGAAGTCATGAGCTCTGCTATGTAGGGCCACCCAAGATAGACAGGTCACGGCAGAGAGTTCTGATAAAATGTGATTCACTGGAGAAGGTAATGGCAACCCACTCCAGTATTTCCTGCCAAGAAAACCCTATGGCCAGTCACAATACCATTAATGATATGGCGCCGGAAGATGAGCCCCCCAGGTTGGAAGGCGTCCCACATGTTACTGGGGATGAACAAAGGGTGATTCCAAGTAGCTCCAGGACGAATGAAGCGGCTGGGCTAAAGCCAAAAGGACGCTCAGTTGTGGATGTGTCGGGAAGCGACCGGAAAGTCCGACGTTGCAAGGAGATATATCACATAGCAACATGGAATATAAGATCTATGACGCAAGGTAAACTGGATGTCGTCAAGCGAGAAATGGACAGATTGAACATTGATATCTTGGGTATCAGCGAGCTCAAGTGGACCGGAACAGGAGAATTTAACTCCGGCGACCATTATGTCTTTTTTTGTGGGCACGAATCCAAGAGAAGGAATGGGGTCGCTCTCATAGTAAACAGAAGAATGGGCAAAGCAGTGCTAGGGTACAACCCCAAAAACGACCGAATGATTTCACTTCGGATCCAAGGTCAGCCTCTCAACCTAACAGTTATCCAAGTCTATGCACCGACCACTGCTGCTGAAGAAGCTGACGTTGAGAGATTTTATGCGGACCTACAATGCCTTTTAGACCGCACCTCATCATCAGACGTCGTTTTTCTCATAGGAGACTGGAATGCTAAGGTCGGGAGTGAAGAAATGTCCGGAATTATAGGCAAGTTCGGTCTTGGCGAGCCAAATGAAGCTGAGCAGAGGCTAGTAGAGTTTTGTCAAGAAAACAACCTGACCATAGCGAATACTCATTTTCAACAGCCCAAGAGGCGCCTGTACACATGGACTTCACCGGACGGTCTGTACAGGAATCAGATCGATTATATTCTTTGCCGGCAGAGATGGAGAAGCGCTATACAAGCAGTAAAAACAAGGCCTGGCGCCGATTGTGGCACCGATCATCAGCTTCTTGTTGCCAAAATTAAGCTTCGATTGAGGAAAACGCAGAAAACTAGAAGGACTTTCAGGTATGATCTGGATCAAATTCCATTAGAATATGCTGTGGAAGTGAGGAATCGATTTCAAGAATTAGATCTGGAAGACAGAGAGCCCGAAGAGATGTGGACTGATGTTCGTGATATAATACAAGAAGTTGCTACTAAGGTAGTTCCAAAGCAAAAGAAATGCAAGAAAGCAAACTGGTTATCTGAAGAGGCTTTGTAAATAGCTGAGGAAAGGAGGATGGCAAATGTTATGGGGGAAAGAGAAAGATACAAGGTTCTCAATGCGGATTTTCAGAAAATAGCAAGGAGAGATAAGAATGCCTTCCTGAACATACAATGCCAAGCAGTTGAGGACAACAGCCAATTAAGGAACACTGGAGCTCTGTGTAAGACAATCAAAGATATCAAAGGAAGCTTCTCTGCTAAGCTGGGTGTGATAAAGGACAAACAAGGCAAGGACCTCATTGAAGCCTCAGAGATAAAGAAGAGGTGGCAGGAATACACAGAACAACTGTACAAGAAGGACCCGAATGTGCAAACCCAACATAAGACGGTTGTGATTACTGATCTCGAGCCGGGCATCCTGAAGAGTGAAGTTGAATGGGCCTTAGCCAGCCTTGCTAAGAACAAAGCTAGCGGAATTGAAGGCATTCCAGCTGAGTTGCTTCAAAATCTCAACCATGATGCTGTTAACATTCTGCGTACATTATGTCAGAAGATTTGGACAACCCTGCAGTGGCCACAGGATTGGAGGAGGTCAGTTTATATCCCCATTCCAAAGAAAGGCAGTGCCAAAGATTGTTCCAACTACCGCACGATCGCGCTTATTTCGCATGCTAGCAAGGTGATGTTGAAAATCCTCTAAGGTAGGCTGCAGCAGTATGTGGATCGGGAGCTTCCGGACGTGCAAGCTGGGTTTCGCAAGGGCAGAGGAACTAGAGACCAAATTGCTAACCTTCGCTGGATCATGGAAAAAGCAAGAGAGTTCCAGAAACCCATCTACTTCTGCTTTATTAATTATGCGAAAGCGTTTGACTGCGTAGATCACAGCAGATTGTGGCAAGCTCTCCAAGAGATGGGAATTCCAATTCACCTCATCTGTCTCCTCAGGAACCTGTATGAAGGGCATGAGGCCACAGTCAGAACTGGGCATGGTCTTACTGATTGGTTTCCGATCGAGAAAGGAGTGAGGCAAGGCTGCATACTGTCGCCCTGCCTATTTAACCTATATGCAGAGTGCATCATGAGGAAGGCCGGTCTGGACGAGTCTTCAGCTGGAGTGGAGATTGCTGGAAAACATATCAACAACCTTAGATATGCGGATGATACCACTTTAATGGCAGAATATGAAGTGGAACTCAAGAGTCTTCTGATCCGCGTACAAGAAGAGAGTGAGAAGTTTGGGCTTAAACTGAACATTAAAAAGACAAGATCATGGAGTCTTGCCCTATCAAGTCCTGGAGCATCAATGGACAAGAAGTGGAAGCTGTGACAGATTTTCTGTTCTTGGGCTCCAAGATTACCTCGGAAGGAGACTGCAGCCATGAAATTAGGAGACGCCTGCTTCTGGGAAAGAGAGCAATGGTGAGCCTTGACCGCCTAGTAAAGAGCAGAGACATTAGTCTGCCAACCAAGATCCGTATAACTCGTGCTATGGTCTTTCCAGTTGGAATGTATGGATGCGAGAGTTGGACTGTGAAAAAGGCTGACCGCCGAAGAATTGACGCGTTTGAATTGTGGTGCTGGCGAAGACTCTTGAGAGTTCCTTGGACTGCCAGAAGATCAAATCAGTCGATATTGTCGACCATAAACCCTGACTGCTCATTGGAGGGACAAATTTTAAAGTTAAAGCTCAGCTACTTTGGTCATCTGATGAGAAGAGAGGAGTTGCTGGAGAAAGATTTGATGTTGGGAAAGGTTGAGGGTCGCCGGAGAAGGGGTAGGCAGCGAACGCGTTGGTTAGATGGCATCCTCGAGGCACTGCAGATGAAGTTATGTGATGTTAGGAAGATAGTGAGCGACCGGAAAGCGTGGCGTGACATGGTCCATAGGGTCACGAAGAGTCGGACACGAGTGAACGACTAAACTGAAACTGAAACTTTATCCTCAACAGCCTGGTTTTAGAAAACATCTCTCATGTGAAACAGCTTGCTGAGTTCATACATGACTTACTAGAATCCATGGACGATAACCTTCAAAAAGATGCTATATTCCTCGATTACTCCAAAGCATTTGATCGCGTTCCCCACAGTCACTTACTTCAGAAACTATCATCCCTAGGAATTCCCGCCAACCTAATCCACTGGATTAAAAATTTTCTTTCAGGACGCAAGCAGTTCACTCCCGCAAATGATAGCCACTCACCTCTCACCAATGTAACATCGGGAGTCCCACAAGGCGCCGGACTGTCACCGCTACTATTCCTAATTTACATTAACGATCTCCCTTGTAATATAAAATCAAAATTATCTCTTTTTGCGGATGACTGCGTCATATACGGAGAGATTAGGGCGACCAAGGACTCATGTTTGCTTCAATCTGATCTTAATACACTCGCCTCTTGGTCTAACAAATTCCTCCTTGCCTTAAACATTAGCAAGTGTAAATCTATGCCTTTCACGAGGAAACGCACTGTGAATCAGCATCAATATAGTATTGGCTCGCGTTTCATTACCCCCGCATTATCCTACAGATATCTTGGCCTCCACCTAACACCATCACTATCATGGGCAACCCACATCAAAACATTTGCGCTGAAGCCTCAAGCACACTCGGTTATCTGCGACGTAATCCCCGGAAATAAAGCAACTAGCCTATATAACTTTCATTCGCCCCAAACTAGAATATGCGTCCTCCGTTTGGCATCCATCACAAGCGTATCTCGCCACCGACCTTGAAGCCGTACAGAATCGCGCCATTCGATTTATAACATCTTGCTATTCAAAGAAAACCAGTATCACAGCCTATGTCTTCTACATCACTTCTATTATCATCCCCGTATGAGACATGCAAAGCTACAGCCCCCCCACAGGACGTCTAGCCGCCTAAACCATAATCATAGCATTGCACGTATCAACTGTCGCACCTTAGCATTAAATTCCTCATTTTTTCCGGACGCAATAGTACTGTGGAACGCCCTGCCAAACACCATCGTATCATGCACTGATCGCAAATCATTTAGGATAAAATTAAACTACCATCTTTCGTGAAGAAATCGCTGATGACGTCGGCAGAATTGTGGGCGCGCGGGGGATGCAGCGCTTACCTTGTCTTGACTTTTTTTACGTGTGTTTGTAGTTCTGCTGACGTTGCTATCAATGACGCACCAACCGGCTCAAGTTTCACCAGTTTCGTGAAAGCGTTTTTCTCACGCAAATTTGTATAACATTTTCGGCGTCATTTACTTACGGTATATTGTTCTTTTTGTTTCTTAAAGTTATTTCGTCTAACCCTTGCATTATTTTTTTTTTCTGTTTTCTCTTCTTGTTATTTTAATGTTTTCCTGTTCTTGTTCGCATTGTATATTGAGTTTGCTCCCCCCTTATGTAATGCCCTCGGGCATTTAAGGGAAAAATAAATGAAATGAAATAGCAGGGGGGAGTTACTAGTTGAGTTTGCAGAGCGCAACAACTTAAGAATCATGAATACCTTCTTCAGCAAACGGAAGAACCGGAAATGGACATGGAAAAGTCCCAACGGGGAGACTGAAAATGAAATTGACTTCATACTGTGTTCAACCCCCGCCATTTTGCAAGATGTAGAGGTAATCGGGAAAGTGCGATCCAGTGAGCACAGGTGGTGAGGTCCCGAATTAGCCTAAATCTGAAGAAGGAGCGCAACAGATTAGTAAGAAAGAAACCCATCAACGAATTTGCGGTGAGGGGGAGGGCAGAAGAGTTCAGGATCGCGCTACAGAATAGATATTCAGCTCTAGCCGAGTATGACGACACCACCCTAGAAGCAATGAACAATAATGTCAGAAATATCATTACTGTGTGCGCGGTAGATGTAGGCGGTAGGATAGTTAGATAGGATACCGGTAAGCTGTCTAAGGAGACGAAAGATTTGATTAAGAAACTCCAGAGTATGAAAGTTTCCAATCCAATAGACCAGATCAGATTGGCCGAGATATCAAAGCTAATCAATAAGCGCAAGGTGGCCGATACAAGGAAGTATAAAAGTATAACATGGAGCGGCGGCGGGTGCAATGATGGCCTACAACACCCGCCGCCGTTTCGGTGGTAGACGACGGTTGTTGTTGCGGCGCGCGTCTTTTTCTCCCTCTCCCTTCTCTTTCTTCTCAATTTTTTTCTTCTGTTTGCACGAGGCAGCGGAGGTGGCTCAGCAGCAGAGCCATTAGCAGGCCCGTGCATTTTCGTTTCCTTCTTCCTAGAGCCACAACCACAACAACAATGCGCTGACATCGCACAGCACAAGGACGCCTCTTCGTTTCGCCTCCATCAAAACACAGCCGCCGAGGTCGGGTTCGAACCCGGGTACTCCGGCACAGTAGTCGGGCGTCTTACGTTAAAAGATCCCCAAGTGGTCGAAATTACTCCGTAGCCCTCCACTACGGCTCCTCTTTCTCTCTTTTCACTTTCACTCCCACCTTCCTCCCTTTCCTTACGTCGCGGTTGAGGTGTCCACAAAAAACAAGCGAGACAGTTACCGCGCCTTTCTCTTCTATAAACCAATCATTAAAGCAATATTTGCCCCGCCGGAGTGGTGCAGTGGTAAGACGCCCGACTACTGTGCCGGAGTACCCTGGTTCGAACCCTACCTCGGCGGCTGCGTTTCGATGGAGGCGAAAAGAAGAGGCGTCGTGTGCTGTGCGATGTCAGCGCACGTTAAAGATCCCCAGGTGGTCGAAATTACTCTGTAGCCCTCCACTACGGCTCCTCTTTCTCCCTTTGCACTTTCCTTCCATCTTCCTCCCTTCCCTTACGGCGCGGTTTGCGGTGTCCACAGAAATCAAGTGAGACAGTTACCGCGCCTTTCCCTTCCTATAAATAAATCAGTTTTTTTTTTAAATCAATATTTAGTCTGCGCTCCATACAATGTTTTGCCTTCCCCATGTGAAGAAATTTGCTATCAGCTATCTCCGGGGCATCGTCCCCTTCAAGAGTCTGTTGCCTCTCCATAGTGACGCATGAGGGCCTCCGTCCATTTTTCACCAGCTGCTGCCTCTGACTTCACGCGGCTTCTCGCGCATGAGCAGCGTGGCCCACGCTGTGCCACGCGAAATGTCTCGGAGACTAGCGTAGTGTTAACTTCGCACCAAAAAATTAAGGGTTTCAACGCTGTTGAACCGAATGTGGAGCGAGAGCTTTGCCTGCAGGCGACCGAACGTTGCAGCGAATTCAACCAACGTTCCGCTGAACGAACGTATTGAGTTGCTTTGGGACGTTAAACCCCACCAACCAACCAACCAACCAAAGTTCACCGGCGTTCTAGGCAGAATACCCGGGCTCGACCCCGACCGCCGCCGACTGCGTTTCGATGGAGGCAAAACAGACAGACATCCGTCTGCTGAGCGATGTCTGTGCACGTTAAGGATCCCCAGGTGGTCTAAATTGCTCCGAAGCCCTCCAATATGAGGGTGGCTAGAAGGAGAGGTGATGAACGTTGGATGAACGCGGCGCGTTTTTTATAGAGAGGGGTGGCCCTCCGAGCGTGACAGCCGCCGGGGCCAAATTGAGCGCTGCAGTCTGGAGTGCCATCAGCATTCCGTAGGAGACTTGAACGTGTTCATGTGGAACGCCGCGTGACAGGGGCGGTAGTGTACCGTCCGAACACACTTGGCGGAGAAAGTGTGACAGATACTGCGCCTAATTATCTGTAGCACTGCAAAGAACTCCGATAAGAGGCAAACAATAAGAGGTAGACATGAACATGGACCCGGGTACTCAGACGTAGTATTTATTTATACAAATACTTCACAGTTTCAAGACAGAGAACATTGCGTGAGGGGGTCGGACATCTTAACCCACTGCAGCCTCAAGATTGGGCTCCTGTCTCGTAGAATTCCATTTTGTGTCTATTCGAACGCTAGGAGACTTGGGAGCCAACGCGTTCCATGCGACGTCTGTGTCACCCTTGTGTACAGCACTCGAGCAGCGAACGCATGAAAATGAATAAAGGAACTAACGCTCTAGAGCTGAAAAAAATAAAACTAGAGGGTTTCTTAAATGTCTCTTAAGAGGAGAATGGCGAAAGCCTACCCTTGCTATCCTGTAATTTGCCTCACATCGTTAGCCTCTTGTCGGCATTCGTTGTAGTGCTACATATACAGGAGAGGAAAGGTAGAGTATGTAACAGTTTCTGCGGCAAGTGGGAGTTTGGACGGCGCACCATCGCTCCTGTAGCGTGACAATCCTAGCTTGGCGCGCGTTCAAGTGTGGCATTGCAGATGGCAGGGACGCATCCCACCTCGGCCAATAAGAACGCCGACAAAGCGGGACAAACTTTGTCGAAGCCTGGGAAGAAACTTGAAGTAGGCAACCTCAGGCCGATATCGCTAACATCGTGCCTAGGGAAGCTGATGGAGCATGTAGTACTAAACCGACTTCAGAAGTACGCAGAGGAAAGGGAGGTATTTTCCGAAACAATGCTAGGTTTTAGGAGCAAGCTGTCCACGCAGGATGTAATGATTCAACTCAAAGCAGACATAATTGACGCGCCCAATAAAGGGGGCACAAAAACTGTACTTGGCCTTGATCTACAGAAAGCCTTTGATAATGTCAAATTCAATAATTTGGACGGAATTGCCCCTGGTAAGAGGATTCACGATTACGCTAGGGATTTTCTAACCAAAAGAACAGCAGAAATAAGGCTTGGCGACACCAGGTCTGAAACAAGCTAGAAGACAAGGGCACCCCTCAGGGCTCAGTTCTTTCCGCTTTCTTCTTCAACCTAGCCATTACTGAAAACTGTGAAAGGGGTGAATGATATCACGTTATGGACATGCCCAGGCAACGATGGGGAAATAGAAGAAACTCTTCAACAAGCAATCGACATTGTTGAAGATTATGCGGATTGGGCAGGGCTTAAATGCTCACCAAGCAAATCGGAACTTCTGGTAATCCGAGGAACAAAAAAACGCAATATCAACGCTGAAGACATTTTGGTGGAATTAAATGGCACACCGATAACCAGAGTGGACAAAATCAGGGTCTTAGGACTGATAATACAAGAAAATGGAAGAACACAGAAACAATAAATCGACTTAAGTCAACAATTACCATGACAACCAGGTTGATAAGGCGAATAGCCATAAAAGACGCAGGGTCAGAGAAAGATTTGTGCCAAATTGTTCAGGCTTTTGTGATAAGCAGATTAGTGTACACCATCCCCTACCTCAAGCTAGGGGTGGCAGAAAAGAACAAAATTGATACGATCACAAGGCAGGCATATAAAGCAGCACTGGGGCTACCCCACTGCACCCCTACAAAAAGACTTCTTAAACTGGGGGTCTACAATAACACCAAGGAACTATGCGAGGCATATATAATACCACAGCTAAAGAGGCTCGCCACCACATTCACGGGATAGAAAATTAGGACTGGGTAAATTAGGACTACAAGATAGAATCCCGGAAAGAAATGCACAAGTAAAACTGCCGACTGAAGTCAGGAACGCACTTACTATTAAACCGCTACCAAAAAGCATGCACCCTGCTTTTCATGAAGGCAGGAGAAAAGCAAGAGCAAAGGCCCTTGAGGCCAAGTTAGAAGGCTCTAAATAGACTGTTTATGTAGACGCGGCGGAAAACAAAGGAGGCAAGTGTTTTTCTATCGTGGGCGTGCACGACTCGGGTAAAACATTAATGGCAGGTTCAATAAAAACAAACTACTCAGGGACAGCGGAGGAGGCGGCTATCGCCATGGCGATGGTCAGCACCAAAGCGGTTACCATAATTAGCGACTCCAGATCTGCTATAAACAATTTTGCGAGGGGCATGATCTCCAAAGAGACAGAGCGAATTTTAAGATGTAAAGACTGGAACCAAAAAGAGGTGGGATTAATACGGGTGCCGGCATACTCGGGGAACAAAGGAAACGAGTTGGCTCACAGTATAGCTCGAGGTTATGTCAGCCGAGCAGTGAGCCAGGTTGATTCCCCAAAGTTCTCGAGAAATGCACTAATCTCATTTCATGACTACACTATAAACTAGAAAGGCGGATATATCCTCCACCAGACAAAAAACTAGACAAAATTCAAGAAGTAATCTGGCTTCGGCTCCAGACGCGTGCCTTCTTCAGCCCTTCTAAATTAGCGCACATGTATCCAGCACACACAAACCAAATTGTAAACACTGTGGCGAAATAGGAGGATATTATGGAGCTGCAAAAAAGCGCCGCCACCAGCGGACTACTACCACTCCCTTCTTTTGAGCGGTGGGAGGCTATACTGGCCAGCTCAGGCCCGTTAACGCAAGTTCGGGCTACTGAGTGGGCTCAAAAGACCGCCGAGAGCAACGGTCTTGAGGCCATCTAAGTGTAGCGCCCACAAATCGCTCATTGCTGACAATAAATGTTTTCCGATCCAATTGTCCACGACAGCATGAGCCATTAAAGGCTTTTGCCTTAGAAGAGCACTGCAAAATCTGCATTGGAGGAATGCGTAAGCACAGATGCTGCTGCTGGTTACTTGTTGCTTCTAGTTGCCTAATTCACTTCTTGTTAACCCATTTTAGTCTTATTTTAGTCTTTGGTACTTTCAAATTGCGCGCCAATCCCCTTGCCGTTTTCGGCTCTACTTCCGGTGGCGTGTCCTCACATCCTCTATGTCACTTAAGGCCGTTTGTTTAACCTACAGCAGTGTCGGAAATCTCTTAGACCCTGCTGCACTGGTGTAGGGTAAAAAAATAACCCTACTAATTCACTTCTTGTTTACCCATTTTAGTCAATTGGTACTTTGAAATTGCGCGATAATCCCCAATGCATTTTTTCGGCTCCAGTTTCGGTTACGTCACGTTACATTCCCGACGCCAAGCACTCGAAAATAGGCTTGACGAAAAATTGAATTCATTCATGAGCCAAATGACCCAATTCATGAACCAAATTCAGAGCCAGGTACAGGCACTTGCAGGAAAGTGCAAAGAGTTCGAACTGAACTCGTAGCCGTCAACACGTGGCAGCAGAATGTCGAGCAAACGCTAACCCAGCTGCAAAATGACCAGGCGCGTAAATGAAAACCAAATTTGGCAGTGGAACTGTCGCGGCTTCCAGCGCAAGAGAGCGCTACTGCTGCAATACCTTCCACTCATAACTGAGACCCCCCTCGCAATCGCCCTTCAGGAAACAGGGAAGGGAGCCAAACTAATGGGATACCAGGTGTTCAACAGCGATAGAGGCGTGAAATCGACGGTGGCGACCTTTGTCAAGCGCAACGTAGCGGTGATAGAACACGATTTGAATTCGAGAGATATCGAGAACGTATTCCTCGAGATATTAACGGGACGAAAGAAGGATCCCAGTCTATTCCTTCTTAACATTTATCGCTCACCCAAGCAAAAGAAAATTTGTTTTAGGGCCCTTATGCGCAAAGCCATCAAGGCGGCCGGGAATAATCCCTTGCTGATCGTTGGTGACTTTAACGCCAGACATCAAGAATGGGGCTATGCTTTACAGGACACCAAAGGTAGGCAGCTATGGGAGGACACGCACGAGCTAGGTCTCACCCTCCATACGGATCCCGATCATCCAACGAGGACGGGTAACAGCGTATGCGCGGACACATCCCCAGACCTGACATTTTCAAAAAACTTACAGGGTTTAGACTGGCAAACTTCTGAGCAAAATTTTGGAAGTGACCATTTCATTATCGTTTCGGTCCTCAAAGAGGGCGTCAAGACGCACAGGGCGTGCCAACCGGCCGTTACAGAGTGGGATTAATTTAGAGAAATCAGGGCAACCGCGCAATTAGAACGAATTGAGAACATTGAGGAATGGACGGAGGCACTCAAACGCCACGTTGGTGAGGCGACAAAGACGCTGGTAGGAGACGACGCTCCTGGTATAGCAGATAGCCGACTACTCCACATGTGGGACGCTAAACAAAGCATGGAACGCAGGCTGAAGAAACAAAAGTGGAACAAGAATCTTAGAAGACGAATCGCGAGGCATAACAAGAAAATTCAAAGCTACCCGATCAAATTGTGCGAACAAAACTGGCTCAGCAGGTGCGACGAAATGGAGGGAGGCATGAATCTCTCCAAAGCGTGGGGCATGCTCCGGCATCTGCTGGACCCAACAAATTCAAAAACTCAATCGGGAATAAGATTGGCAAAAATCAGGCACGCCTTTGAAGGTGACGATGCGGCGTTTATGAATAGGTTAGTAAAAACGTATGTTGCAGACAACCAGCGTTCCCCACTCCCGAGCTACGGTGGCACGCCCAATGAGGCGCTTGACGCCCCCATCACGGAGGCAGAGGTAAGGGCGGAAATTGTAAGACTAAAAACTAAATCAGCTCCGGGCCCCGATGGGATCACCAATAAAATGCTAAGGAATCTAGACGATGACTCTATTAGTCTACTAACGAAATTCATTGGAAAAGTTTGGGAAACGAGCCAGTTGCCAGATCAGTGGAAAACGGCAAACATAATACTAATACCCAAACCGGGAAAACCCCCGCAATTGGAAAATTTGAGACCGATTTCCCTAACCTCATGCGTAGGGAAGTTGCTGGAGCACGTAATACAGACGAGATTAACGTGCTTCATGGAGCAAAACAACCTGTGGCCGCACGAAATGGTCTGTTTCCGACCACACTTGTGCACGCAGGACGTAATGCTCCGACTAAAGCATGATATCATAGACTCGCGATCGAGAGACGCCAAAGTGATCCTGGGCCTAGACCTGACGAAGGCCTTCGACAATGTTAGGCACGAGGCTATTCTCGAAGGGCTCGAAGTGCTCGGAGTAGGGGAGAGAACGTACTACTACATAAAAGACTTCTTATCGGGCAGAAAAGCCTGCATGATATTTCAAAATTTAGAATCTCCTACGATAGAGTTAGGAAGCAAAGGCACACCGCAGGGCTCAGTGCTATCGCCTTTTCTATTCAACGTGGCAATGAGAGGCCTTCCGGGTAAACTTAACCAAATCAAGGGGCTAAATTTTAGCATGTATGCGGACGATATTAACCTCTGGATTAACCATGGGAGCGATGCGAGTACAGAGGAACGCCTGCAAGCAGCGACCGACATCATTGTCGATTACGCGGCTAAAAGGGGACCTTCGTGCTCCCCGCATAAATCTGAGTTGTTCGTTTATAACCCAAAGTACCTCCGCTGCAAGAATAGCGGGGAGTTTCATATTCAGGTGGAGAGCAAACCAGTGCCAAAAGTAGATCAGATCAGGATTTTGGGGATGGTCATTCAATCCCACGGTCATAACAGAGAGGTCCTGAAAAAATCAGAAAGTTACGCGATGCAAACCCTCGGGCTCTTGAGGAGGGTCGCCACTAAAGGAAGAGGCCTCAAGGAGAGAAATTTACTAAAACTAATCCAGGCATACGTAATAAGCAGAATCAGTTACGCCACGCCCTACCTGGACATCAAGGCCGGCGAAAAAGAGAAGTTAGACTGCCTGATTCGAAAATGCGTTAAGAAGGCGCTAGGACTGCCCATGGGTACCTCGAGCGAACGACTGCTCGAACTCGGGGTGCATAACACGTGGGCAGAATTGGCGGAGGCAGTGCGAGTCTCCCAATTAGAGAGACTAAGCACGACCGAGACGGGCAGGGTAATCCTTGCAAAAGTAGGCCTTACCCAGACAGGGGAGTTCAAAAAAAATCACAATTAATAGGGAAATCAGGAATGCCTTGGTAGTCCCCCCCTTCCCTAGGAATATGCATCCAGAATTTAATGTCGAAAGAAGGGCCAAACGAGCTGAAGCTCTAGAGCGACGGTTCAAGAACATGGGAGCAAAGGAAGTGGTCTATGTTGATGCGGCAAGTGGTAGAACAGGTGCGGCGGTAGCTTCGGTAGTCGATGGCCGAGGGGCACCGGTATCCGCGGCAGCCATCAGAGGCCGCAACATAGAGACTGCGGAGGAAGTTGCGATAGCGCTAGCTTGCGTAGGAACAGAAGCCAAGTTCATAATTAGCGACAGCAAAACTGCCATTCAAAATTTTGGGAAGGGGAGGATATCGCCGGAGGCGGCCAAAATCCTCACCCAAAGAACAATAAATAGGAAAATTCAGTTAATTTGGACACCTGCTCACGCTGCCGTCCCTGGTAACGAGGCGGCTCACGAGCTAGCCCGAGCTCTCTACTTCCGGGTAGCCGTCGAGCCCCCCGAACACTGGGCATACGACGAGCGTCTGCAAAATTACAGGGAAATCGTCGACCATTATAAATTGGGACGTAGACTGGTACCCCCGCCAGATGCTAGACTAAATAATAGAGAAGCTGTCGCGTGGAGGCGGCTACAAACTAATACGTTCACGAACCCGGTCTGGGCGTTTCACGCGCTACCAGACTTTAGGGACAATGATCTCTGCAAACACTGTGGGGCGAGAGGGACCCTCGACCACATAATTTGGGAGTGCCCACAATCTCCAGGGATAGGGCAAAATATTACAAGTAGAGAAGCCTGGGATGCCCTGCTACGAAGCGCGGACCCTGCGATCCAGCACCGTACCGTCCATCTGGCGGAAGAGGCCGCAAGAAGCCAAGGGCTACCTGCCAGCCTCTAATCCGCGGGCGCACGACTCCCCGTTTCCGATGGAATTAAAAGTTGTACAACCAACCGACGCCACATCCACCACCACAATCCCTTTCTCTTTCCGCGCGTTCACTCCCACCTTCTTCCCTTCCCTCATGGCGCGGTTGAGGTGTCCACAAAAAATTGAGACAGTTACTACGCCTTTCCCTTCCTATAAATCAATCAATCAGATGCCCACAGAACGTGTGACAGACTGCGCCTTTCATTTCATGTGAACCAATTATTATAATTATTTACCTAAATAAATTATTGGCGACAATATTTTTGGACACTACATTATGTCACCCTCTATCGATTGACACCACTCATGAACTTCTACCATTTCGCAATTACAACTGCTACGGACACGACTTTGCGGACACCAACTGCGGGCAGAAATCTGTGAACATTGCGAAGTAATGCTTTCGCATTATTAAAGTGGTCTCTTAGATGTCTCTTAAGAGGAGAATCGCGAAAGAAGACTCTTCCTCTCCTATCATTTACCTCTCTTATCGGCATTCGTCGTTGTTTCTGCGACTGTAGGAAGAAAGAAATAATGCACGGGCCTGCTACTGACTCTGTAGCTGTAGGAGGGTTGTTGTGACTGTAGGAAGAAAAAGAAACTGCAGGGGCCTGCTACTGCTCTGTAGCTGAGCCACCTCCACTGCCTCGTGCGGACAGAAGAGAAAATAGAGAAGAAAGAAAAAGAAGATGGAGAGAAAGATGCGTGCCACATCAGCCGTTCTCCCTAACCAAAGCGGTGGCGGGTGCAATGACGGCTTACAAGTTCGTTGGCAGGCTAGTTCCCGCCGCAAACGGCAGTGATCTACCTGTCCCAACCTGTCCTGAGCCCCATCGAGGCCAGGGTCAGCCACCCTCCTCCCGACCCGGATGGAAGATAAGAGAAAATTAAACGTGGCTTAGCTCATCCATGCCTGCATATACGTAGCGAAAAGCAGTGACTACCTCGGGATCAGAAGTTAATTTCTCCAGTCTTCTGCGCTATTCGTCAGCAGCTGAATAGTCCTTGGCTTCCATGCTGAGCGCCTCTAAGTTCGCCGGCGTTCTATTCGTTTACAGGAAAGGAAAGGTGCAGCATCTGACTCGCGGAAGGCAAGAAGCGCCGCCCGGCGGCGTTGGAGTGCACTCCTTCCCGCTTGGTCAACACCTCCTGGTGTTGGCTTGGTTCTGATAGCCTCATAGCTGACGGCAGATGGGTGATGTCACATCCTTGACGTCACCCAAATTGAGTGCCTTAACTATTTTAGTCGTTGGTACTTTCAAATTCCGCATCAATCGCAGAATCTGTCACGCGCGGAATTCCGCTATCATCTTCACGGTACGCAAGCGGAATCATGAGCAACGCTTCACGACGCGCGGCGTGGCTACAGTGTACTATAGCGTAGCACAACGGTAATTCTCGGCTGGGAATCCAAATAATACAGGTTCAGTTCCCGGATGGACACTAGTTTTCTTTTTTTTAATAAAGACTCGCACACCTCTTCAACGTTGCTAGGCAACGCCGGCAGAGCTTGGTGAGGGGACTGCGTTTTTGGCCTTGGCTGTGACGTCACAGCATACGCGAAGCTCGGCTCTGACCCTCGTAGTGAAGCCTTTCGCTTCTAACACCTGCGCCTCTCCTAACGACGTCACTCGGCGAGTTTGCGCAGGCGGAGCTGTAGCTAAAAGTGATCACACACACGCTAGACCCGGTGTTGACTAGCCAGTGAAGCTTTTCGCTTCAAAAGAGAAGAACGCTCGGTCACCCGCAGCTAATGCTTTCGCTCAATATTTGTTTCAGCGGCATTGAACCCTTGTAATTTGTTTGTGCCACGGTTGCCTAATTCGTTGCTCAATGACCATGGCCTTGATTGTATTGCGAAAACAATACTATGGCAGCAAATTCGAGACCTCGGGAGGCGGCAGCTACGCCGAGAAGAGACGTAGCTAAGATTTCCTCAAAAAGAAATCAGTCTGACCTGACATTTGAATTCACGTTACCCCTATGCCACCTGCAGCAGCTTGCAACTCAGGTCCCTCCTTTAATATGGGAGGGTGATATCAGAATCAGCCTGCCAGAACCATCTGCATTCTCGTTACTCCTACGGCACGCTGGCAAGTCCATACGGCTTGGTTTTAGTATGACTTTATATGTGGGCTGGAAGCTTACGCTCTTGTTTCATACCTTTCATAGGCCACTGTCCAGGTTAGGATATTTAAGCAAAGCCCGATGCTTCGATCAGGTACCGGAGATAGTCTGTAAAAAATGCTACAGCGATGCGCGTGCCACAAAGCAGCAAAAAAACAAATCAAATCAAAGCTCTTTCATCCTCCCCTTCGAGAAACCAGCTTCCCCATTCTCTACGAGCCGCTAGGCTGACATCGGAGTAGCGGAGACATCCATTGATCCGACTCGCTGATTTACGGGTGAAGGATGGGCGTACACGACTAATTGTGTGCGCCGACCGCGGCGCGCTTTTCCCTCGCCTTGGCAAGATTGATTGCGGTGAATGCAACTGCGCGCGCTCCCTCGCCCTTTTCGTTTTCGCTCACGCAGAGTGCCACGCCCCACCTCCCACCAAACACGGAGGAGGAAGGAGAATTTGGCTTGCGGGGGCTGGACGACCGGGCAGGAGAGTGAAAAACCTTTACGAGAGAACGGGAGAAAAGAAACACCAATGAATCGGGTGATTGCTGTGGCTGTAACGGCGTTATTAGTTACTCTTTTAAAAAATTTTTTCCACCTTGCATTCTGGGGCGGAGCCTCCAGTCACGGGGAAAGAAAATGCTTTAGATTGTAGGGTGGACAGTTGCCCTTTAAAGGATGAACGTAAGTGTCCCCAATTATGTAGCACCTTACACTGATAGGGCGTGACAAGGGAATAATGTAGCAGGCAAAAGAAGCTTCCGCCGTTGCTTTCGCAATTCAACTAAGGTTAGCCAGAGCTAAACCACAACTCATTATTCTTTTCGATACCGTCGAAGCCATCCTTCCGCAGTGCTGCATTGTTAACAATTCTACCTAAGCTAACCACCCGCAGACGAATAGCGAGGCTGAACATTTTAACCGCACCTAAGTGATATGCTCCTCATGTATGTCGCAACCGACCACTAAAACTACTACCGGCTTCTCCCGTTTCTCAATTACGCCTACAATACTGCCACACAAAGAACGACCGGCTTCTCCCCTTTTAGAGCGAAGTTCATTGGCGCCCATTCCTGCATTTCGTGTCGTCGTCGCCGTCGGCGTCGCCGCTGTCCCTCGTAATCAGCTCCGAAGCCAGAGCAGCGCGCGCTCATGCCGCCACGTTCGCCGCTGCGCGTACCCTCTTCCTCGTGTTCTCCGGTTGCTGCTTGGGCTCCTGCCGCCAAAGTTCGCCGCAGCGTGTATCTCCCCTTCTTCCTGCATGGCTGCGGTGTTCTCCGGTTGCCAAAGCACCGGCTCTGCATTAGCGGATCACGGTGCATGCAGCCCAAGCCGAAGCGCAGAGCCACGTTGACTTGACTCGCTAGCGGCGTCAGCGGCATGAATCAGTATCTGCTATCTGTTCATCTCGCAACGTTCCTATGGGCCCACGTGTGGCTTCCCGCGTCCTCCCGATACCTTAATTCCTCTCTTCGCTCCTCCTCCAATACCACACCTGTGAGGCGGCACCAGAAGAATCTCAATATGTGCACCGCCCGAGGCGACACGCATAGTCACTGCCATTCGTCATTAAGAACCGGCTGTCTTGAAATTGTCTGTAATTTGACATACACCTCTTGCTCAATTCTTTGTCTCAATCTATCGAAAAGCTGCAACAGCTGAGAAGCTGCGTTTAAATTTCGCATTAGGAAATAACGTAATCGTCGGCAATTTTTCCTCCTCTGCGACCATGAACTGACTTAAACTAAGTACACGGTACTCCCTTATTGCTCTGATACCTCCGATGTGACCACAATATCTCAAGCAGCAGCATATGCCAAAGAATATCTCCAGATTGTCCGATCATGCACAACCCAAACCCAGACTCACCAAAAGTACAACAAGAACAGAACGTAGGAAATGTCTGCAGAATAAAATTACCACGAGACGGAAAAGGAATGCTTACTAAGCACTTGGTACCCACATTTGCGTTCAGCAAACTTCCAGACACTGTTGGCGTAGGATACATTAAGCGAAAAATCAGACGGGAAATTCGAAATCCACGTCGTTGATACGACTGTCAGAAGTATGGCCAAAATTCTCAGAGCTGCCGGGGCCAAATAACCTGCGGCAAATGTTTTTGGCATGCACTGCTGCCGCAAATTCCCAAAATGAATTTTTGTGCTAAGCTGTCATGGTCACCATGCAGTATATTCACGGAGCCGTCCAACATAGAAAATGAAAATAGAAATTGTGGCACTGAAAGTCACAGAGAACATTACCTTACAAAGTAGACCGAATCCTACTCTCATTGCTACGTAACCATACATACTCTGCTGTGGCACAGGAGGGCGGGGCGCCACAGCAGGCTTCAGCACCTGCCAAGGCCACAAGCAGTCAGCCTGGTTCAGGTATCTGCGCCCTAGGTGACAGTGTCTTGCACTGCTGCATCTCACACCATGTAGGTCATGCGGTCTTTTAAGTCAGCCGGCGGCAAAGCCTCCCCGCAAACGGGCAAACCAAACTAAAATGCTTTCGTGCGTTCTACACGGACGTTCATTGAATCGTAAGATGCAATGGACACAACAACCCGAGATAGTCCTGAACCGTCGAAATCCTAGAGGTAGCGGGACTCCTTAGAAAAACCTAAAAAGACAAGCCGTGAATGACGGGGCCGAAAGAGGCAATTTGTTCCCGTTACCAACGTAGGATAGGGTTGCTTTCATAGTAAACTGGAACTGCAGAGGGCATATTAGCTGTGCACTCACCTATCGCTTTATGCTTACAACAAACTAATTTGGGTTCCCAGCACATGAATATCAGAAAAAAATGGCAGTGACGTAACTCTGCTATGCCACGATATACGTAGCTTGAGATTGGTTTATCTTGGCTTGTCCCGGTTTTTCCTTGCTTGATCTTAGCTTATCTCGGCTGTTCCTGGTTTATCTGGGCTTGCCATGGATTATCACTACCCCCTCGGCTTCCCAAGACAGACAACTGCATACAGTGCACACAACATTCCGCCTCGTGTTCGGGAGGTACCAGGTTCGATCCCTGGTGCCGCCGCTTACTCACCGGTTTTTCAATGGGTGCAAGCTTGCCCCCGGCCTGGTGCTCAGCCCTTTGGGGTAAAATGTTTGGGAAAAGAAAAAGGGCCACATAATGGGCTTTTGCCGCACAAGGCGAACTTACTGTTGTCCAATGGCGGAACTGATCACTGCCACATCGGAGCAACTATTTGAGACCTATGACCCCTTTCCCAAACATTTCATCCCAAAGAGCCAAGCACCAGGCCGGGGGAAAGCTTTATTCAGAAAACACCGGTCGTTTTAGGAACATCCGGACTAAGAACTACGAGCTAGGAACGCCAAGCTTCTCTGTCACGGACACGGTTGCGCTCCCTTTTAAGACGAAAGCCTTTAATGGGTCATACTATGTCATACTGTCGTGGAGAGTGTGTCCCACTTTTGCGGCAGCTATCGCGTGCCGTTCCCTGGCGCGTGTTCAAGTGTGGGATTGAAGATGGCAGGAACGCTAGACAACATGAGACTTCTGGAGGAAAGGCACAGTAAGTGTGGCATTGCAGCTGGCAGGGACGCATTCCGCCTCGGCCAGTCACAGCTCCGCAAAAGCGGGACACACTTTGTCCACGACAGCATGAGCCATTAAAGGCTTTCTCCTTGATAATGGAAGCCTGGAAAGAGGTTATTACACATTTCTTGAAACCCGGAAAAACACCAACCTCCACAATAGTCACAGGTCCATAGCTTTCACTGGCTGTCAGGAACAACTTTTTGAAACCGTTTTACCATCAGTCTAACTTTAAATATAGAGCCTCGCGAACTTCTCGATGACCATCAATGCGATTTTAAAAGAACCCGCTAAACTACAACTCACTTAGTTCGACTTGGAAATACATTCAGTGATGCATTCACACACAAACAGCACAGCCCTGCTGTCAGTTTAATACTGAAATCTGTTTCGTATTCAGTCTATGGCGATGATCTGCAGATAGCCAGCACCTCCTGAAATGTATCAACCTGTGAAATACAAGTACAAATAACAATGAATAAAATGCAACATGGGCAAAGAAAAATGGATTTCAGTTCTCTCCTCAGAAACCAGTGGCGGTTGTGTTTTCTCTCAAAGGAGGAGTGTACAGCACAGCCCTGCTGTCAGTTTAATATTGAAATCTGTTTCCTATTCAGTCTATGGCGATGATCTGCAGATAGCCAGCACCTCCTGAAATGTATCAACCTTTGAAATACAAGTACAAATAACAATGAATAAAATGCAACATGGGCAAAGAAAAATGGATTTCAGTTCTCTCCTCAGAAACCAGTGGCGGTTGTGTTTTCTCTCAAAGGAGGAGTGTACAGCACAGCCCTGCTGTCAGTTTATTACTGAAATATGTTTCGTATTCAGTCTATGGCGATGATCTGCAGATAGCCAGCACCTCCTGAAATGTATCAACCTGTGAAATACAAGTACAAATAACAATGAATAAAATGCAACATGGGCAAAGAAAAATGGATTTAAGTTCTCTCCTCAGAAACCAGTGGCGGTTGTGTTTTCTCTTAAAGGAGGAGTGTACAGCACAGCCCTGCTGTCAGTTTAATACTGAAATCTGTTTCGTATTCAGTCTATGGCGATGATCTGCAGATAGCCAGCACCTCCTGAAATGTATCAACCTGTGAAATACAAGTACAAATAACAATGAATAAAATGCAACATGGGCAAAGAAAAATGGATATCAGTTCTCTCCTCAGAAACCAGTGGCGGTTGTGTTTTCTCTCAAAGGAGGAGTGTACAGCACAGCCCTGCTGTCAGTTTAATACTGAAATCTGTTTCGTATTCAGTCTATGGCGATGATCTGCAGATAGCCAGCACCTCTTGAAATGTATCAATCTGTGAAATACAAGTACAAATAACAATGAATAAAATGCAACATGGGCAAAGAAAAATGGATTTCAGTTCTCTCCTCGGAAACCAGTGGCGGTCGTGTTTTCTCTCAAAGGAGGAGTGTACAGCACAGCCCTGCTGTCAGTTTAATACTGAAATCTGTTTTGTATTCAGTCTATGACGATGATCTGCAGATAGCCAGCACCTCCTGAAATGTATCAACCTGTGAAATACAAGTACAAATAACAATGAATAAAATGCAACATGGGCAAAGAAAAATGGATTTCAGTTCTCTCCGCAGAAACCAGTGGCGGTTGTGTTTTCTCTCAAAGGAGGAGTGTACAGCACAGCCCTGCTGTCAGTTTAATACTGAAATCTGTTTCGTATTCAGTCTATGGCGATGATCTGCAGATAGCCAGCACCTCCTGAAATGTATCAACCTGTGAAATACAAGTACAAATAACAATGAATAAAATGCAACATGGGCAAAGAAAAATGGATTTCAGTTCTCTCCTCGGAAACCAGTGGCGGTCGTGTTTTCTCTCAAAGGAGGAGTGTACAGCACAGCCCTGCTGTCAGTTTAATACTGAAATCTGTTTCGTATTCAGTCTATGGCGATGATCTGCAGATAGCCAGCACCTCCTGAAATGTATAGACCTGTGAAATGCATTTTTTGAATAAAATGCAACATGGGTAAAGAAAAATGGATTTCAGTTCTCTCCTCAGAAACCAGTGGCGGTTGTGTTTTCTCTCAAAAGAGGAGTGTACAGCACAGCCCTGCTGTCAGTTTGATACTGAAATCTGTTTCGTATTCAGTCAAAGCGATGATCTGCAGATAGCCAGCACCTCCTGAAATGTATCAACCTGTGAAATACAAGTACAAATAACAATGAATAAAATGCAACATGGGCAAAGAAAAATGGATTTCAGTTCTCTCCTCAGAAACCAGTGGCGGTTGTGTTTTCTCTCAAAGGAGGAGTGTACAGCACAGCCCTGCTGTCAGTTTATTACTGAAATCTGTTTCGTATTCAGTCTATGGCGATGATCTGCAGATAGCCAGCACCTCCTGAAATGTATCAACCTGTGAAATACAAGTACAAATAACAATGAATAAAATGCAACATGGGCAAAGAAAAATGGATTTAAGTTCTCTCCTCAGAAACCAGTGGCGGTTGTGTTTTCTCTCAAAGGAGGAGTGTACAGCACAGCCCTGCTGTCAGTTTAATACTGAAATCTGTTTCGTATTCAGTCTATGGCGATGATCTGCAGATAGCCAGCACCTCCTGAAATGTATCAACCTGTGAAATACAAGTACAAATAACAATGAATAAAATGCAACATGGGCAAAGAAAAATGGATTTCAGTTCTCTCCTCAGAAACCAGTGGCGGTTGTGTTTTCTCTCAAAGGAGGAGTGTACAGCACAGCCCTGCTGTCAGTTTAATACTGAAATCTGTTTCGTATTCAGTCTATGGCGATGATCTGCAGATAGCCAGCACCTCTTGAAATGTATCAATCTGTGAAATACAAGTACAAATAACAATGAATAAAATGCAACATGGGCAAAGAAAAATGGATTTCAGTTCTCTCCTCGGAAACCAGTGGCGGTCGTGTTTTCTCTCAAAGGAGGAGTGTACAGCACAGCCCTGCTGTCAGTTTAATACTGAAATCTGTTTCGTATTCAGTCTATGACGATGATCTGCAGATAGCCAGCACCTCCTGAAATGTATCAACCTGTGAAATACAAGTACAAATAACAATGAATAAAATGCAACATGGGCAAAGAAAAATGGATTTCAGTTCTCTCCGCAGAAACCAGTGGCGGTTGTGTTTTCTCTCAAAGGAGGAGTGTATCTCAATTCCTCAGTGTACATAAATGAGAATGAACTACCAGGAAAAATGAACGTAAGTTTCTAGGGATAGAACGGTTGTTTGGCGGGCTAGTTGGTTCATATCTAACTTGTATTGCAGCGCGAACCACAAGAAGGGACGACGATAGACAGAGCGAAAAGAGCGCTGACTTCCAACTATTCATTTCTCTGATATGCCACGCATTTATACACATTTGCAGCTTCAGCTTCAGAAAACCTTGCGTGCCTGCGCTCCAAAACAGCACAATCGTTGCTCGTCACAATAATAAGTGTGTGAGGGAGATAATTGAGGCGGTAAACATAGCTCGTACAGAGGAAAGGTGTGTAAGCATGCCATCAGTCGCACTATCCAAGAAAGAGCTGAAGTTCCTGGATCGATGGCGATTAGGGCCTTGTGCTATCGCCTATGCCTTTCATGCTGATTGCTTTTCCTGCCCTTTCCTGCTGAAGCTTCAAATGCTAGGGATAACTTTTAGAGAAAACTACTTACATTCCTATCTCATATAAGAACCCTAAAGAGAAAGCATCATAATCAATTAACATACTCAAAGGTCTTTCAAGAAAACACTGGGGATCCGACAGGACACGTCTGTTTCATAACACCGCTGTGTTGTGCGGTCTTGTTTAGATGATGGTGCTATACCATATGGATCCGAAAGAACATCCAATTTTTAACGATTACATTTATTGCCTAACTTGAGCTTGCGTCTCGCAACTAGTGCTTACCAAACTTCTCCAATAAACAGCCTTTACGTTGATATGGATCCTCCCCTCGAATACAGAAAATCGTTGCTTACATTCTCGTATGTCTCGAAAATACAATCCCTAGCAAATCATATATGCTAGCTCATAGTTACAAAGTGCACCTCCAGAATATTGTTTCAAAACATGCCACAGTCAATCAGATCTTTATCTCTCCGTTTGAGGAAATGCGCCTAGAACTAGCAATACTGGAGAGCCTTAAAATCATTGCCCCGAGATACGAGCTATTACCACACTGATGCAATCTCCCCTCTCTCTGCGTCTTCAAACCAACTCAATTTAAAAAAAGCTTTTCGACGTGAACACATGCTACAAGAGCTCCTAGCTTTGGAGGAAAAGTGTAAAAATTGGATAGCTTTTTATACCAATAGTTCCTAGACGGCACATCAAGTGGATAACGCTATAGCACAAGGCAAATAGGAAAATACAGTAAGACTGCCTGAACATGCATCTGTTTTCACTGTTAAATATTATGCCATATTTCTAGCAGTAAAACATATAATCAGGAAAAGCGTAGAAAGGCATAATCTTCACTGATTCCCTCAGTACAATCACAGCTCTGCCTTCCAGTAATGCAGTAGAGCCCTTAGTAGGAGATATATTACATACCATAATAGTAGCTGAAACACGATGAAAACAAATAAAGTTCTGCTGGATACCAAGCCACATAGGGATCAGCGGCAACGAGAGACCCGATGCAAATGCTGCAGCTATCTGTAATGCAGAAGTTCAGAAAGTAAGTTACCGCACTGGGATGCGATAAAATTCGTACCAACAGAAGTGAGAAGAAAATGGGACATCCCACGCGATAATGAAGCAAACAACGAACTGTACGCTGTCAAACCAAAACTCGGAGAAGGAAAATCATGCAACCATCAGAAACGCTTATTTGAAGCAATTTTATGCCACCTCCGTAACGGACATACCCATATGATGCACAAATTCATTCTTAGGAAAAGAGATAAGCCGATGTGTGAAGGGTGTGGAGATGAGGACACCTTAAACGACATATTATTCTCCTGCATAAATTTCGAGAATCTAAGGAAAAAATAATTTACACACTTCTTAAGAAAGCCAACCCCATTTCATCCCGCCTTGCTCCTTGGAGAGGATGCATTTGTGGGTACATTCTGCGTTTCTAAATTATTCGAGGATGCAATGGTCCCGACCAATTTGTAATGTCTTTGACGTCTGTAGTTTGTATTCATAACATAAACATAATACACCTCGTGTTTGGCCCTTAATAGTCTTATTTGATTATACGCCATTATGGCGCATAAGCAACTCCATCCAACACAACACAACTGCAATATGAGGGAGCTCGAGTCAGAGTTCCACAGTTGCCACTCGTATACGAGGCTCCTTTGTTTTGGAACTGCATGCACGTGTTAGGACAGTATTAGCCCAAGCGCCTTTGGAGATGATATTAGGTTTCCCCGCGTCAGTTGATAATGTTCCTATGTACTTTCAAAATTGCGAACTATCATCATGATGTCTTTGCTGATGAAAGCTAAGTATGCTATTAATAATACCGTTTGCTACAAGGTCTATAGAATGCTTGACTTTTTGCTTCTATATACTTAATAAACTGTCTTCAAAATAACCACCGTGTCTTACAGCTTGCCCCAGATTTGCATTTTCAGATTACTTTTGAGACGTTCTCTGAAGCCTCAGTAAACAGTTCATGTAAGTGCACACATTTTCACTATAATAATTTTCATGTTTAAAAACACTGCTCTGCAGTATAAAGGCAACTCACGTAGATCCTGAAGTAAAGGGCAATGGTTCTATTCCAACATGACATTTTTCTTTCCACAGAAGTTTCCCTAGACTGCACTTCTCATGACCTATAATCTGTGGGGATTCTCACGGGGCTGCGGCTCCGCTCTGAGAACCGAGGCCACACCGCTAGCTCTGACCACAGCAACGGCCGTGAAGAACGTCACACCGAGGCAAACATAGCCAGCGGGCCAAGTTGTTTATTGGGAACGCCCAATGTTCTTCCTCGGTGTCACAGCAGCATCCGCGCGCTACGGCGTCGCGGCGTCGTCTCCCTGGTTGAAGCTGCTGTCCACCGAGATGAGGGGGGAGGAGGAAGGAGGGGCCGTTCTCTCACCCCTGCCCTCTTAGCCACAGCGCCAGTGGAAGGAGGCCAAGAGGGGAAAGATGAGGGCTCCCCGAGAGAAAGAGAGGGTGTACGCCGCGTCGTGAGGGCGAGGGAAATGTTGAATTCCCACACCCTTCCTCCCTTAATCATGACCTCCACCTGGGCGCCGTTTTCCCCTTTGAAGCTGCACGGTTGATCCCTCAGCAGGTCCATGCCGCAGAACAGGCGGCCAAAGCAGGAACGGCCGCCCCCGCGTCGGGCTGGCTCCGCGTGCAGGCCGCACAAATCCCCGCCGCTGCCGTCGCGGGGATGAAGAGGGGGCGAAGTCCGCTAGCCCGCCATCCGGTTGCAGGCCGCCGGCACGCCTGCAGTGCGCTGATCGCCTACGACCGCGCCGACTCCCCGCTCGTCGTCAATCAGGGAAGCAGGATCCGTCCCTCCGCGTGCAGGAACCGCTCCGGCCTGCATATCTACACGGGCCGGGTGGTTCTCCAATTCGAGCCGGATGCGAGTTTTTTTTTCGGGGACCGCTGTATGCCTGCGCAGGCATTGGGCTGGTAGACTAAACATCACCTTCGCCGCTCTCGCCGCCTGAATGCAGACAGCGTGGCCCATGCGCCCGGAGTGCCGGTGTCATAAATAACGCCAGTCGGCGGACTAGGTCCCTCTGAATGTGCTCAGCACAGGCTTCGCGTACAGGAACAATGCCGGCTTGTGTATCGACATGTGCCCGATAACTTAACACGAGACCGCTCGTGCCCTTGCGGTTGACATTAGGCGATTGCACCTACCTTCCGCAATGTATCATCGCGGAAAGGACTGCCTTCCCTTATATCCGCTCACGCGAACTCGCGCTTCTGGCGTTTGTCCATCGTCAGCTCAAGCTGCACAGGCAGCCGAAGCCGCCGGCGCTGCTCTGCTTGCGTGACCTCCACGCTCGGAGCACTCCCCCTTCTTTCAGCGATCGCGCTGACGGAGGGTGTTGTAGCGATACCCGCGGAGTAGCTGTGCGCGTGATCTCACATGCGCAGCATTTGACAGTCCTTCGGCGATTTCGCTGGCTGTGGGTGCTACAGAGCCGCTGCTTGAGTGATTGCACTTGCGCGGCATTTTTCCCGTTGTCGCAGCGACTACGCTGGATTCGAATTTTGCAGCGGTGCCCGTAGAAACCTATCTCGGGATCGCTTGCCTACGCACTGTTATGCGCATGCAGGGTCCGCTTCTAGAGTTACTTTCAAAGGAAGTACTGTTGGCATGGGTCCGTCGATTCCGCCCGACCCCGGCCCTTTCAGCTTGCAGCCGCGCAACAATCTCAGCAACCTCAAACGGTCCCACCCATCTGGGCACTCGACTCGTCGCGATCTCGCGTTCACGTCGCTGAGTGCGTAAGCATAGCTAGCCATCGGACTTGCAATGTTCTTACCGCGGCTGCGGTTCGCCTTCCTATTGGCATTGGCCACAATCTCGCGCATTCACATTGCGTAGTCGTCGACATTGGTCTCGACCTTTGCGTTCATGCGCAGAGCTAAGGAAATGGCGTGCCAGTGCACATTCCCGTAGTTATGCGATTGCGCATATTCACCCTAGAGCGGCTCTATATTCCGATGTCGGCGCTCGCTCCTTTGCGAATAACGGCTATTCTGCCCTCATCTGAGGAGTCACTGAATAGCACGTATGTAGCAAAGCTTAATCATAGATCAGCAGGAAGTCTCCAACTCACTCGTAGTAATACCAGCTACACTAGAGTTAACTAACCCCAACCACAGTACAAGTGGCTTCACAGCGCAATTTGGCTTGAATCGTCGCGGGGTTCTGTCTCTTCAATAAGACTAGCGACCCTCTTACGACAAAAAAAAGTAAATGAGCCCTCCTACTAACCCCTGACAGCTCTTAACTGCTGAACGCAAGCTCGAGTGGGTGTCCCCACTCATACGAGATGCACGTGCTTTGGAGGTTTCCGCAATAGGGCGCTCCCCACTGCAACCTCCTTCCGCAAATTTGGTGTACTACGGCTCCTAGTGACATCGCACAGGCGACTATAATTCAAGCTCCCTTTCCGAACGGCATTTGGCTGCTCGTGAACTGACCTGACGAATGCGAGTGACCTCAGCGCATATCCGTGCGACGCCGCTCCAGTAAACTTGGCTTTCGACTCTCCTGAGCCGGTGAACTTTGAACCTGTGCTCGGCGCGCATCGGCGGCGCTCTCACCCGCATTCTCCGCTGTACAGACAGCGCGGTTTTGAGCCAACGGGCAAAACGGACTTACCGCATCGGCGGTTCTGAGCGGAGGTAGGCAAATGGGCACTTATCGTGAGCTGGACCAACGGGCCGGCTTTCCCGAGCGGGTGTAAGGGGGGTAGCGTAGGCAACTGGCAGTAGCTTGACGAGTTGCTCAGGATCTCCTTGAGAATGACTCGTTCGGCGGACCACACCTGCGATTTCACCGGAGGCGTATCGCAATAGCGGTTGGAAGCCCCTGCCATCGGGCTAGTCTTCGCATACCAGCCAGGATCGCCCAGCCGACTTCGGACGACTTACTGCGTGGAATTCCACCATTCTTCGTGAGCTAGCCTCCCCAACTGGACTCCCAGTGGGGCCCCAAGTTGGTGCGCCATTTTGTGGTGATTCTCACGGGGCTGCGGCTCCGCTCTGAGAACCGAGGTCACACCGCTAGCTCTGACCACAGCAGTGGCCGTGAAGAACGTCACACCGAGGCAAACATAGCCAGCGGGCCAAGTTGTTTATTGGGAACGCCCAATGTTCTTCCTCGGTGTCATAGCAGCATCCGCGCGCTACGGCGTCGCGGCGTCGTCTCCCTGGGTGAAGCTGCTGTCCACCGAGATGAGAGGGGAGGAGGAAGGAGGGGCCGTTCTCTCACCCCCGCCCTCTTAGCCACAGCGCCAGTGGAAGGAGGCCAAGAGGGGAAAGATGAGGGCTCCCCGAGAGAAAGAGAGGGTGCTCGCCGCGTCGTGCGGGCGAGGGAAATGTTGAATTCCCACAAATCACATGACCTCTGACCTCATCACTGTTTTGATCAATCACAAAAATGTATGATGACCTCAGGTTTTTGGCGAAACATGCGCTCTTAGGCTTCTCCTTTAAAACAATGTTTTGTGTAATGCAATCTATTCAGCATATCTTTCCATCCGACATAAGAATGCATTGAGGCACAATTCTCACGTCACTAAATAATGCAAGGCTAGAGCAAACATGTGCATACAAAATTAAGCACGCTCCCAAAAGTTTATTGCTGCAGAACAACTAAAAAAAATTTGGAGGACGCTTAAGCTTCGCCTTCAAGAGTGGAACGCGATAGCGTTATTACACCTCGTCGAGAAAACTTACTAAACGCAAGGGTATTGCGGCAACCTCGCACCGGTACCCGCGCAGCCCGAAGGGGAGAAGCGGGTGAGCGAAGATAGTGATCTAAATAAAGGAAAGACGCTTGATTCTACAACCTGTGAGGGTGCACGGCGAAACGTCAGGGGCGAGTGGCGCGCCACGTGTCGGGGCAGCGCCGCACATTGCGAGGAGGGGTTCTTCTGTGTTTGCCGCAAGATATCTCTGCATGTGCGCAGAGCGCAGAAGAAATGTAGCGGAAACGTACTTCGCTACCCGTGTAACTGCGACTTCTGTAAGTAACATGCTCATAATTACCGATATACACTGCAGTATAACGTGCTACGGCATGTTTCTAAGGCAACACCGCATTCACTAGAAGCGCTTTTGTACCGCTTTCAAGCATCGAACTCGTGGCTGAGTTCAAAGGGCAAATGACCGAACTACGGGAGAGAGCCGAGAAGTGGAAAGGCGCAAACATGTCGATTTTTGCCAGAGCTACTGTATGCAATCTTTTTTTTATCAGCAAACTTTGGTACGCAATGCAAGTTTTGAGTTGTTCGCGCGTAAACGTACAGAAGTTACACAGGATTTTCGCCGTTTTTGTTTGGGCAGGTAAATGGGAACGCTGCAGCAGGACGAATTTGTTCCGTCGGGTAAAAGACGGCGGTTTGGGTCTCGGCCATCTGTTTTTACGGCAGGTGGTCAACCGGTTTTTGTTTTTTCGGGATGCTTCGGACCCTTTCTTACGCACCGTCTGCCAAGTTAGGCTACGGCGCCTACTGCCGGAGTTTGTTGTCTCCACCGAAGAAGCTACGGGTAGGATTTTTGGTTATTACAGGGAGGTCGTCGCTAGTGTAAGACTTCTTTCAGTGCGTTTTTCTAATGAATATTTGTCCACTGTAAAACGAAAAAAGCTGTATCGCGATTTATGTGACATTGTTTTGCCACAACCCTTGTACAGAACCTTATACAGTGGAGGTCCGGGCAGAGATGTCTTGAAGAGAGTAAAGAAAATGCAGGTGTCGCCAGGAGCTAAGACATTTTTCTTTAAATTACACACCGGAACATTATCAGTAAAGAAGTTTTTGGAGGAAAGGGATTTTTTTTTACCGTGGGGGGCGCACTGTTTAATCTGCAAGCAGCCGGAAACAATAGACCATGTTTTTTTGCATTGTTGGGAAGGGGTTTATTTCTGGCATGTTTTGCAACGTACGATAAAGAAAGAATTTCCACTAGACTCCCACGGCATCCGGTATTTAAGCATTGATAATGAAGATGGCGTTCCGTATGATTTAATCATGCTCATGGGCCTCCACTTTATATGGCGCTCC